>NC_086283.1:99328013-99628013 GCF_021018805.1 Prinia subflava | reverse complement strand
GACCCCCAGGCAAACACTGCATTTGGCCTGAGGCCTTGGAAAAGACTTCCAAAGTTGAGTGATAGCACTGAGATTATGGGTGTGTAGTTTGAATAGAAGTGTGTGATATCACATGCTGGAAAACTTAGAGTTTATGGTTTTAGGATATAGTAATATATATAAAGCAAGATGGAGGATTTAGGGCATAGGCTAAGTCCTTCTTTTTCACCTTCTTCTTCACCCTCTTCTTTATGGGCTTGGGTGTATCTTGTAACTGGATAGAAAAGTCCACATTGCGGGACATGGATGGTTGGTTATGGGGTTAAAAGTAAAAATAATTCAGGCCTCATTTCATAATTGGACAGTTAGTGCTTAAAAGACCTTGTAGAAAGATAGAGACAGAGCCATTTTCTACTTTGTGAGCTAGAACTCACAGCTTGTGAGATTGTGCTATAGATAAGAATTTAAATAAATATCCAAGTCCAAACACCAACACTGTCTCTCAAGCATTAAATCCCGGCTCTGACAGGAAAAGAAGATATAAAAGCTATAGCCCATCCCTGAACACTTAGGGCAGGTGTGATTCCCTGGCCAGCACCTGCCCTTGGATGCTGCTGGAGACAGGAGCCACGAGCAGCAAGGGTTACTGGGCCATGCATCACTCCTGTTGGATTCACCACACCTGATTATGCAGCGGTAGGTGTGTGTTCTCTACCCTCACCCCTTTGTCAGAGGAGTGGAAGTTTCTGCATTAAAACAGAAATAATGAGAGTATGAGACTGTTTTCCCACTACCAAAAGTGCTGAATTAGGCAAACTGTGAACAAAAGGAGCAGTGCTGCAGAGAGGAATCTTCTGCGAAACCCATGTTCTACCCCAACAGCGATCGAATGTTTAGCTTGTGTAAAATTTCATTCTCCAGGCAACATTGCTCCAGCACCATAATTCTGATTCAATGTCTGGTATGTAATTCTTTATTAATTTTTAATTTTCTTTATTCACGTCAATGTAAATACCCAACCAGCACTGGAGACAAATGCAAAATTCTTTCTGTTGCCTCACACAATTCATTAACCTTCCCTCTGCCCCTTCTTCCTTCAAAGAATTTCCTTATGACACTTCATTGTCACATCAGGAAACTATTTTTTCCCTTTTATGGAGATAAGGGCATAATTAAAATATGATGTTCCCCAAGTGTGTGTGCTCAGGCATGTCCAGCCAAGAGATGCCAGGCACCACGGCCCCATGTTAAGACAATTTAGGAGATTGTTAAGTTGTACTAGCCCAGACAAGTAATTATGTGTGACTGTAGCCTTGTGTGTGAGTAGCAGAAATTATTTTTACAGCTAAGCTTAAGCATAAAAACTCTCCAATGCGCCAAGTTTCAGGATGCCAGCCTTTTCCCCTGCTTCTCCTTCCTCTTTCTTTATCCTTGAGAAAGGAGATATCCTTGCTTAAGGACAGAGATAAAGGGAACAAGACAGATACTACAATGTCCTTTGAGATGAAAGCCTAATCATATGGTTTCTGTCTGTCTATGTGTTCTCATTATCAATCTGTTGTTGAAGGCAGCACATGCAGAGGGAAATAAGTAGATGATTGATTTACATGAAAAAGCTTAATACAGGTCATTGCACTCGACAGGCAAAATATACATTAACTTAGTATCTGTGGAAGCATCAAAGGAAAAATTAACAAACACAACAAAATTGTTGGTGAAAACTCTGTCCCTGTCTGCAGTGGGAAGGCTGCCTGTGTCACTGCTCTGGGAAGCTTGTCCAAAATGCACTAGAATAGATGAGGGGCTGATGGTCTGGGGCATGGCACCAGAGGAGGGCAATGGAAGAGGGTGGGGATCTGGCCTTTGAGTTGGCCCAACATCTTGGTTTAGCAGCCAAGCCCCCGCAGCTGCTCACTCCTCCACCAGCAGGGCTGGGGAGAGGATCAGAAGGGTAAAAGCTGGAAAACTCATTTGTTGAGGCAACAACGATTTAACAGGGAAAACAGAAGCTGCACATGCCATCGGAAAAAGACAAGGAATTAATTCCCTGATCCCTACGAGCAGGCAGGTGTTCAGCCATCTCCAGGAGAGCAGGGCCCCATCACACATAATGGTTTCTTGGGAAAACAAAACTCTGCCACTCCAAATTTCCCCTCCTTTCTTCTTCTTCTCCCCACTTTATACACAGAGCATGATGTCACATGGTCTGGATTACCCCTCTGGTCAATTTGGGTCACCTGTCCTGGTTCTGTCTCCCCCCAGCCTCCCAAGTACCCCCAAATTCCTTGTCTGAGTGGCAGTGCAAAAAGCAGAAAAGCCGGTGAACAGGCTGAGCACTACCCAGCAACAACAAAACCATTTCTGTATTGTCAACCTGTTTTCAACCAAGACTAAAACACAGCCCCATATGAGCCCCTGTGAAGAAAATTATCTCTACCCCAGACATAACCAGCATACCCAGGATCAATGCGTTATTAATGTGACATTATGGAGTTGCAAAAGTCATAAACCCCAGCTTTTGGATTGGGAAAATGGCAGTACAAGTTCCATACAGACAGTGCATGAAATGCTTTCCACGGTTCTACAGCAATGTACTAATTTTGCTGCCTAGCTGCTGATTGAACATCCTTGTGACAAGAGGGCCTTGTGTCACTCACTTCCTCCTTCCTCTAGCAGCTCCAGCATCATGCCATGGTGGTGGATCTGGTCAGACCTGGCAGACTGTCCCTATCCCTTATGCTGCTGCTGCCACTGGTTCCAGCAAGGGTCTGCACTGGAGGCCACACAGCAGAGTCCTTAAATTGCAGAGAAGCTGTAGGAATGGAGCAGGGCCAGTGATGCATGGCTGCATGAGGCCAGTGTTTTTTTAGCCCCACAAAGGTGTAACAAGCTCTGAGGGTTGCCAGCAGCCTCCCAGAAATGGCTTATGAATGATTTGTGAGATGGTTGATTTGAGGTGTTTTGAAAAGGCAAACAGGTTGTAATTAAAGCAAAAATAACAAACTATACAGAACCAAAGAATAAAAAAAACATGTACAGCACAGGGAGGTCCCTTGCACCTGCTAAGACAACCCAAAAAACCTGAAAGACTCTATGATCTCTCTTAAGTATTCAACTATCCAGGAGAGATTTTTGGCTTGCTGCCCAATAGAAAATAGCTACAGTACTTGAGGTTCAGCTCAAGCTGAACAGGTGCTTTTGTCCTGGCACTGGGCCAATTATAGTGAGAGAAGCATAGAAATTTCTGGTGTGTTCAGTTTTCTGGTTCTTCCTCCTTAAAGTTCAGGGGTGAGGCTTAAACCCTTTTCCTAATATGGGAACACATGTTCAGACATGGGGGTGCCCTGCAACAGGCTAGACAGTGTCCTAACTTTTACAGCCAAAACAATGCTGAAAGGTGAGGAGATTGGAGGGGAAACAATATTATTGCAGACAATAAAAAATAGCATTCCTCCACCCCAGGAGCATCCACCCAGAGTACTGAGTAAATTAAAGACTTGGCCTTTCAGATGTGCATGTGTGAACAACAGATCTCTTCTGGTTATGCTCTCGCCTCATTGTGAACACTCTGATCCTCCATTTCAACTAAGACAGGCCAAAGATGGGATAAACCTGTGCTGGGGCAGCTCCCACGCCACCACCATGGTCCACCCAAAACACAATGCTCACTCCTGAGTGATGGAAATGTCTAAGTTTCATGAAGGAGAGAGAAAGTGACACTTCTGTTGAAATGTCCCTGAGGCAATGAGTAATCCCTCTTGCTCCCACTGGTAGGTTCCAGAAAGGTAGATCTCATTGTCCTCTCACTAACCCTTCTCAGCAGTCTCCAACTTCTACTTTTGGCCTCTTTATTTGGCCCAGGTGTCAGTACTCCCTTATTTGACTTCCTACTACCACCCGTAGGGCAGCAATGCCCAGCATTACCTATGTGCAGAAACCTTTGCTGTAGCTGGATATACAGCTGTGTGTGATGATCTTTTATGAAGGCAGGAGCTCATATAAGCAAAGAGCAATGATGTATTAGCTTCTGGTAGGAGGTTAAGTATGCCTTTATCCATTTGTACCCAATTCCTCTTGAGTGAATGAGAGGTAAATTTTACTTTCACAGCTGTCACTGAACATGATGCATCAGTGCTTCTGTGCCACAAGGTAAGGCACCAGTAGCCTGCTTCCTGGGAACACTGAATCATAAAGCAGGGACATGAAATGCCAGTACCAGGGTTCCCCTGGATGCTTCTGACTGTTTGTCCAATGCTACTTCCTTTCTCACAAAAGGCACCTCTGCAACACCACTTGGACCATTGCAAAATACAGATGTAGAGGAAGAGATGCTGATATGAAACATCTATAGGGAAAGGGTTGTTTATTCCCTAAAGCTTTCTTTCTCTACCAAATATGATCCAAATGCAAAATACTATCTTGATCGTGTGTTATGTCTGGAGCAGAGAAGATCTTTTGTTTAAACCAGTCTTGAAATGGTGCTTACTCTGCTGTCTTAGAGTGGTTGGTTCATGTTTGCTGTTCCTCTGTTCTTCAGTCCTGCTCTTGTCTGTCTGTGAACAATTTAGTGTCTCTAAAAGCTCCAGCAAAAAGTGTAAAGACCACAGTCACTCTTGTGAGTTAACGTCTGAACATTTTGGAGCAGCTGGAATGTTTTATCTCGTTGGGGTGGCAAGTATTATGTAATGCCTGGGGATAGGGGAAGGAAAGACAACATGGGAAGCTTGTATGTGTAATTTTACATGGAAGGATTATTAGCTTTGTGGGAAGTAAATTGGATTACAGCTGAGAGATATGACTATTGGATTTCTTGACTGGGGCAAAGCTTTCTGTCTCCCAGAAATTCACTATGTTAAAATAGATTCTGCTTGCAAGTGCTAAGCATGAAAGTGAAGGTGAGTGGTGAAGCAGGGAGTCGATGGCAGGATTACAGTGTTCAAGAAGACAGAGACAGCTACATTGACTCTAAGGTGTTTCAGATGGTTCGAGGGGCTTGATTTTGTTTCGTCTTACTACAAGCTGGATTTCTACACAATTTTTCTCCCAGAACCATGCATTCAAGCAAGTGGAGAGCACTCACTGTTTGAGACAGTCTTGTCCAGAAATGATCTCACACTCCCTCGTGGTGCAGCACTTGGCAAGCCAGGTCTCTGATGGAGCCTGGTGAGGCAAGCTCTCGGTGCATGGCTGTCCTAGGGTGACCTTATGATGATTGTATCCCCAATTGTCTGTTCTGTCTGTGCTGTATATTGAGTTCTGTGCCTTTGCTCTGAGAGCAAAGCAGGGAATGAAGAAGCACCAAGTTTGTTTTGAGAACAGCTTTCCTCCTACACATTGCTCTCTCCGGACTGTGTTCGTCTGAAGCACAGACTGGCCTCTGGGAAAGAGATATTTTTTGCTTTTTAGTTAGTTTAGCTAGCTAAGGCAGAGAAGTTCCCTGGACTGGTTTTTTTTTTTTTTTTCCTTTTTCTTAAGACTCTTTAAATCTGTTTTGGACTGAAAACCCCAGAAGGAGCAGTGAGGGCTCTCACCTGAGGCCCAGTGGGCCTGGCCCTCCAGAGGGACTGGGACTGATAAAAACTGAGTGAGCTGAGCTACCCACAGCAAGGATTTTCTCAAGTTTACCTTCTGTCTTCAGAGCAGTTTTTATTGTTTCATATTATTCATTCCTTTATGCTTGTGGGCATTTTGTTTGTTAAATAAATAGGGTTTTTTTCCCACTTTTCTCCGAGGAAGTTCTTTTCCCAGACCGCATGTGGGGGGGAGGGGCCTTTTGGGTTTGCTTTCCAGAGGGACCGCATTTGGAGGTTTTCTCCCGATTTTGCCCTAAACCAGGACAGTGGTGTGTTTGCTTTGGGATTTGTTGGGAGTGGGGATGTGTGCCAGTCTGCAGCTGAAAACACAGACCACGGGCTCCCCAGTGGCTGGCAGGGAGCTGCGGCTGCTCCACAGGCCCCTGGCACCTCTGCCAATCCAGATTTAATTGGCTGCAGCTTGAATTTGCATTCTGCCTTCTTTGACGTTCATCCTGCGGGTAAGAGATGCGCACACAGGCTGTCCTCGTGCAACAGAGGAGGTACAGAGTTGGTTTTACAAGCACTTGTGAAAATTCCAGCTTCAGAGGGCTCATTAAAACAAAAGACTCCAAACTGTTGGGTGTAGTTCTCTGCAGTGAACCTGGTTATTGCTGAGATTCACCCCCACCTTACCACAAGCTGGTTTTTGCCTTTCTTCTTCAACACACATAATGTCTGTAAGGGAAATACCCCCATGGCATTGCACAAACACTTTCCAAATGCTACGTGTACATAGAAATAAAGGTTTTGTATTTCAGGTTTTAATCCATTCTTTCATACCCTCATTTTTTTCAGTTTTTTGGTATATTTTCCCCACAGCAACATATTTGGTTCTTTTTTCCTCTCAGCTTCTGGCTTATTTGTGCCTCTGTTTTTATCTGCAAAAGTCAATACAGTAGGCCAAACTCAGCTTTGGTGTAACTACATTGGAATAAATGTGCAGCATTGTCACACTTTTATATTGCATTTCAATATTAATTATTAATGTGTGTACCCAGTACATTGATTTAAAGGGCAGTGCATAAGTTAAATGCTCATCCATAAAATTAAAACCATTCCTGGCCACACTGAGTGACATTGCAGAAGTATTCTGCTGCTCTCACCAGAATCCTTGGCAATTGCAACACTGTCAGACACAGACACAAAAAACCTGCAAAATCATAGTCAACAGACAGTAGTGTAAAGAAATGCATCTTTCCTTAAGCTCTACAACTTGCCATGTGTGTGTAATTACTACCAGCAGTGAGGAAGAAATCATAACTGTGAGACAAAGGCAGACAGAAATATACCTTTTTGTACATAAAATGACATTCTTCAATATAACAGTGTTGTGCTTCTCACTGACCCTACCTGATTTTATAATCTCCAGAAAAACAATTTCATAGAATCATGGAAGGGCTTGGATTGGCAGGGACCTTAAAGATCACCCTGTTCCAACCCCCCTCCATGGGCAAAGAAATCTTCCACTAGACAGGCTGCTCAGAGCTCCATCGAACCTGGCCTTGAACACTGCAAGGGATGGAGCATCCACAGCTTCTATGGGCAACCTGTTCCTCTGTCTCACCACCCTCAAAATAAAGAATTTTTTCCGTGATATCCAATCTAAACCTCCTCTTCTTTCAGTTTGAAACAGTTCTGCCTTGTCCTGTCACTACCTGCCCATGTAAAAAGTCCCTCTCCAGCTCTCTTGTAGCCCTCTTTAGGTACTGAAGGCTGTTAGAAGGTTTCCTCAGAACCTATTCTCCACAAGGCTGAACAACCTCAAGTGTCTCAGTCTGTCCTCCTAGGAGAGGAGCTCCATCCCTCTGACCATCTTCACAGCCCTCCTCTGGATCCTCTCCAAGTTCTCTGTCCTTCTCATGTTGGTGACCCCAGAGCTGGTGCAGCCCTGCAGGTGGGGTCTGAGCAGAGCAGAGCAGAGGGGCAGAATCCCCTCCCTGGCCCTGCTGCTCACGGGGCTTTGGATGCAGCTCAGGATAAATTTGGCTTTTTAGCACAGACAATCTTTTACAATTTTGAGAAACCTGCATGTTCAGGAGAGGGTTTTTTCCCCCACATGTGTTTCATGAAGGGATGCATGGTAAATGTCTGAGCCCAATCCCTTGCTTTACTCCAGCTTCACTGTGTTCTCAGCCAGCCTTGCTCCCTAGGGATCACAGGAGTCCCATGCCAGCCTTTCTGAGGGCTGTTCTGCAAGGGGTGGTATTCACTCTCTGTGTTTGGGTGGCTGACTCTGAGAGCAGGCAATTACATTTCCTGAAAGGAAAAAAGGCACTAATCCCTCAGTGAAATGTTGTATAAGTGTTGGCAGCTCTTGGTGCAGCCACTCTGGGGGAGCAATGCCTCCTTCCCTTGTTAGTTCCAGAATCCTGAGTTATATCTTTTAGCAATCTGTGGCAATCCTACCAATTGGTTGTCAGCATTACTTACGTCTGAGATGATCATTGTCTTTTTGATGCTGGCACATATATTAGTAATAAGAATGTTGTCACTGGCATTAAAAATCAATATTATTGGGGGATCCTTGTTTGTGTTTATCAGTGAAGTGTCTGGGAATGTCTCAAGTGCTACAGCTTAGCCCAGCAGTATCAATGTTCTGCTTCTCAGGAACTGTTGTACTGACAAAATTTTCTATGAGTAAAATAAAACGGCAGGCAATGTTTTCTATTTCTAGGCCTAGAAAACCTGTAGGATAAAGAGTTTGTTTAAAACTGTCCTTTAACCTTGTTTTTAAAATATTATTTAACAATTCACTGATATATATCATGGATCACAGGATATTTTGATTTGGAAGGGCCCCACAACTCCTCTTAAGGGAATGGCCCACATTGGACCTGCGATCTTGGTGCTATTAGCACCATGCTTTAAACAACAGAGCTAATCTCTATTCTGCAAAAACAAAAATAATCATGGTTGCATTTGACACCCAAAGCTTATTTTTCTTGTAAGTGGCACAAGATATGAGTCTCCTTTATTTAGCTCAGCAGTAGGGGAGTGATGTTTTGCCTGGGTGCTTCAGTGTGTACAGTGACATGTGCAGAGCCCAAATCCTTTTCTCATGAGTAGCAGCAGCTGAGGCTTGGGCCATTAAATCTGCATCTGATGGCTCGTGCTGTGTGATGTTGGGAAAAGCCCCTTTTACAGATCAAAAAGCCATGTGGTGGACTTGTGTAGGACTCTGTGGAGTTTCTCTGCAGTAATTTTCTCCCCAGGGTTTTATATGCAGAATGTAGTTGTGCTGTTGGGAGAAAATAAAGATAGTAAATGTCCTCTGGTTGTATGTTGTGTGAGACAGTAGAAGAAAAAAATTGGTTCATGCTTCCTTTTAATGCTGTGCTTTCCCTTTTCCTTTGCTGCATTGCCATATTTTTTTCCTATGCTCAGTTTTCAAAGAGAAAGAGTATATTTACACTTTCTTCTGTGATGAATAAAAAATACAAAGAGGAAGAGTATATTTACGTTTTCCTTTGTGATGAACAAAAAAAACTAAGAGCCGATGCTTCCCTTCTCAGAGACTCTAATTTATACCAGATGGATTGATCTACAGGAACACAGGAGATTTGTTATGCATAAAATATGGGACTGTCACAGCTTCTGCTCTACCAAAAAGGAACTGGTCTATGGATTATATGGTTTGTAGTAGAAAATGTTTTTAATGTTCTGTACAGATGGCTGACCAGTTAAACCAGCTCTGTGAAAGACTGCCAGAGATACCACAGCATGCTTTATTGACCAAATGGCTTGGGATCCTTTAATGCTGTTTCCCTCTCTCCTGTATGTCTGCATATTGTAGCATAGCTATACATAAGATATTTTTCAGCTGTTACTGCAGGAGACTATATAGGAGCAAAGCTTCTGAAACTGAAGAAGACAAATAAGATTTCTTTTGCATACATGCACAGGGGAAGTTTGGTCTCCAGCCTGTGCTGAGCCTTTACATGCATTTACCTTGTTGCACCTATGTGCTCTTTAATGTGTGTTTAGGTAAGAGTGGACAACCATACAGACACACACAGAGCTTTTTTGTGTGGATGTGAGTACAGGGCAATGTGCCCTTTAGCTGACAGAATATCATCAACACATTGCCTGATTCACCAGAGCAGGGTATAAATTTCATACTTTTTGAAATTTTTTGTAGGTTTTCTGAACAAGATGTACAAAAAGAAACCCTAGTTAGACTCCTAGGTAGGGTCTTGCCCTTTATAGCATTAATTTTATTTCAGCAAGTTTTAGAATGGCAATAACAGCTTTGTGTGCCATTAGTGGCTTTATCCAAGAGGCTCTGAGTTCTTTAAAATCAATTGCATTTCTAAACAATGCATCAACTACAATACTTGCATTTCACTATAAGGCATAGAATATTTTGGTGAGATCAGGCTCCTGTCTGCAGTCTTGGTTCAACGCAGTGACCCAGGGATGAACTGAGCTGGAGGATTCTGACCCTTAGGCAGTTTTTCAGCCATTAAAAACCCCTTAGTCAGAAGCTGAGACTTAAACAAATGTTATCAGCTGGAAAACAGGCATTTTAAAAAGAAAGGAAGGGGGCATCTGGAGTAAAAGGGTGTCCTACATCTTTACACACCCACACATTCATAGAGCTGCTTCATGACCAATTTCCTACATCATTGCAAGCAAGGCACTAATGACAGCATTTTAAAGGAGTACTGCATTTCCATTTCCCAAAGAGCTGGCTTCCAATGAGACAGAGACCTAAGGATGTAACTCTGGATTTAAATCTGCTGTATGAAATTGAAGCTTGGTACATGATATTCCCTTGAGCCATGGTGACACTGCATGCATATCAGGCAGGGAAGAGAACATGAATATTGTTATCCCCAACACAGGGAGGACATGGACCTGTTGGAACAAGTCCAAAGGAGGGCCATCAAGTTGAGTAACGGGGTGGAGCATCTGTCCTGTTAGAAAAGGCTGAGAGAATTGGATATGTCCAGCCTGGAAAAGTGAAGGGTTCAGGATGACCTAACTTCAGGCCTTCTAGTGCCTGAAGAGAACCTTCAAGGAAGCTGAGGAGAGTTGATTTACAAGGCCAGGTAGTGACAGGACAAGGCAGAATGGTTTCAAACTGAAAGAAGAGGAGTTTTAGATAGGATATCACAGAAAAAAATCTTTATTATGGGAGTGGTGAAATACTGGAACAGGTTGTCCATAGAAGTTGTGGGTGGTCCAACACTTGAAGTGTTCAAGGCCAGGTTCAATGGAGCTCTGAGCAGCCTGTCTAGTGGAAGATGTCCCTGTCCATGGCAGTGGGATTGAAACTAAATTAACTTTAAGATCTCTTTCATTCTATCATTCTCTGATTCTGTGATTCTTTGATTTAGAAGATAGATAAATGTCTTCTAAATCACATCCCTCACATCATATTGGCTGAGATGAATGTTCTCGATGAGAATTTCCATTCTGCTGACTTAACAGACAGAAGATCATAAAGTATTTTAATATGTACTAACCCAACAGGTTGAGAATTCATCAAAGCACTGTCTTATCCAAATAAATAATACTCCCAAATGGCCCTCACTTTCACCTCGATGGGATAAGGCTTGCAATCTGTCTGCCTTCTGTTCTATTGGTATAGTAGACCATCAATACAAACAAAAGAAACTGTTTCCTACGCTGGCCTCAGCCCTTCCTGAATCACCAAAAAAATCAATGTAACTATTATCCTTCATTGCTGCTGCACTACACAGCATGACTTCTGAAGGGCATAGAAATTTTTGAATTATCTGCATTTAATGCAGAATTATTCCCTCTATATTGTTTTTCTAAGGCATGTGCTTGAACAAGGGCATCCAGGCTAGGATTTCAGTTGCATTGAGAGTGGGAGAGTTGTGTACATCCACAAAGATCTAAAAGGTCACTGCCCAGTTCTCAGGTGGCACATGGATTTTCTGGTTGACATAAAGAAGTCTAGTGTGGGGGAAAAAAAATAATAAATCTTCTGTGTGGTTGAGTCTTGCATTGAATAGAGAAATCTATGCTTAGGCATACTTGGGCATTAGCTTCATCCATTTTCTCTTTTCCAAGCACAAATATTAACAGTGAATCCCCTGCTATGAAAATATTGACTTGTCCTCATGAAAAAGCAGCACAAAGACAACTGGGTCTGTGTTTATGATCCATACTGGTGAGACACACAAGGAGCTGTGCTGACACCCTTACCAAGGCAATATTCACATTGAATGCTACAGTGGAGCTGCTGTGAGTAGGGATGGGGACCTCAGCTCCCCACAGGCTTAGCCTGGAGCCTGATGAGCAGAACTGCAGGAAGCAGCTGCAGCTCTGCCTTGGGGAGGATGATGAGCAAGGTGACATTTTATGTGTCAGGATTAAAGGGCAGACTAACAAAGGTGACACTGCAGTGAGTGTTTGCTACAGGCCCTCTGATGGGGAGGAGGAAGTGGATGAGCTCTCTTGCAGACATCTGGAAGTAGCCTCACAATCACGAGTGATGGTTCTAGTGGGGAACTTCAACCACCCTGATGTCAGTTGAAGGAACAACAGAGTAAGGCTGTGATAGCAATCCCTGAGGTTCCTTTCAGGTCACCTCTGACGTTAACTTTCTTGTAGAGGCTGTGAAGGATCCAGCAGGGAAAGGTGTGCTGTTGGACTTTATACTAACTAAGAAGAAAGGCTAATTATACTAATTAAGAAGGAGGCAGCATTGGCTGCAGGGACCATGGATGGAGTTCAGTATCCTGCAAGGATGAAGAACATCACATTGCTACCCCAGGCTTCCTGAGAACTAATCTTGGCCTATTCAGGGAACTTTGTGGTAGAATGCCATGGGAGTGGCCCTGCAGGAAAGTGAGTCCAACAAGCTGGTCTCTATTTGAAGATTCCTTTCTCCAGGTTCAAGGAAGGTGTATCCATCCCCATGGGCTAGCAAGTGAGAAAAAGGGACTGGAGACCCGCATGGAACAAGGAATGGGGAAAGCCCAGACATGGGATGGAAGCAGGGACAGGAGCCCTAGGATGAATACATGGATATAGTCAGCATGTGCAGAACTGCAGTGAGGAAGGCGAAGGCATAGCTGGGATTAACTCTGACTAAGGGCAGGAAGAGCTCCTTCAAATATATCAGTAATGAAAGAAATGTTTGGGAAATTGTGAGTCTGCTACTGAATGGAGCAGAGATACTCACAATCAAGGCTGTAGAGAAGGCTGGAATACTGAATGCTCCTTTGCTTCATTCTTTACTGCCTAGCCCATCCCTTAGGGAAACTCTGACGCAGGAGACCACGGAGAAGACCTGGAGAAGGAAAAGTCTCCTGTGTCTGAGAAGCATTAAGTCAAATTTGACATCCACAAGTTTGGACTTGTGGGTCTGATGGGATGCATCCACAAGTGCTGAAGAAACTGAGACTTCATTGCTGTTTCACTCACTGTTATCTTTGAAAGGTCATAGAGATCTGAAATGGTGCCTGAGAACTTGAAGAAAGCAAATGGCATTCCAGTCTTCAAAAATGGGAAAAAGGAGGACCCTGGGAACTACTGGCCTGGCAGCCTCACCTTAATCTCTAGGAAGGTGAAGGAATGACTCATGCAGGAGATCATCTCTGAAGACAAGAAGGTGGTGAGGACCAGTCAGCATGGATTCATCAAAAGGAAATCAAGGTTCACCAACTTGATTGCTTTCTGTGATGAAACAACTACATGAATGCATGAGGGGAGAGTAGTGGATGGATGTCCTGGACTTTGGAAAGTCTTTTTATAATGTTTCCCATAATATCCTCATGGACAAACTCAGGGGTGTGGGCTGCGGAGCAGACAGAGAGGTGGACTGGGTACTGACTGAACAGATTGCAGAGGGTCAAAATCAGTGGCACAGTTGGAGGTCTGTCACTGGCAGTGTCCCCCAAGGTTCAGTACTGTTTAACTTGTTCATCCATGACACAGATGAAGAGGGAGATGCCTGCTCAGCAAATTCATTGAGATCACAAAGCTGGGAGGAGTGGCCAACACCTCCGAGTGCTGTGCAGCCCTTCAGAAGGACCTCAGCAGTTTGGAGAGATGGGCAGAGAAGAACCATCTGAAATTCAGCAAAAGCAAATGCAGGGTCCTGCTCCTGGAAGGAACAACCTCAGGCACCAGCACAGCCTTGGGCTGACCTGCTGGGGAGCAGCTCTGCAGAGAAGGACCTGGGGGTCCTGGTAGACAATGAGCTGTCCATGAGCCAGCAGTGTCCCTGTGGCCAAGAAGGACAATGGGATCCTGGGGACATTAGGAACAGCATTGCCAGCAGGTCATGGAAAGTGATCCTGTCCCTCCACTCAGTCCCGGTGAGGCCACACCTAGAGTGCTGTGTCCAGTCCTGGGCTCCTCAGTATGAAGAGACTGGAACATCCCTTTTACAAAGAAGGTCTTGGGGAGCTGGGCCTGATCAGCCTGGAAAAGACTGTGAGGATTTATTATTAATGTATGTAAGTATCTGAAGGGAGGGTGTAAGGATGGAGCCAGTCCCTCTTTGATATTGCTGAGCAATAAGACAAGAGGCAGTGGGCAGAAACTGATGCACAGAAGTTCCACCTCAACATGAGAACATCTTTACTATGTAGGTGACTGGGCCCTGGAACAGATTCCCAGAGATGCTGCAGATTCTCTTTCCCTGGAGGTGCTTCAAAGCCACCTGAACACAGTCCAGAGTCCTGAGGACCCTGCTTGAGTAGGAAGGTTGGACTATATGACCTCCAATGGTCCTTTCCAACCTTAACCCTTCTGTGTTTCTGTAATTCTGTGAATGGAAGTCCTTGTCCTTAACCCCTGCCTACCCCATGGGATAGATATCCTTACTCTGTGCTCTGTCTCATGCAGCTTTTGGGTTTCTGTTGTTATTTGACACGTGTTCTGGTGCCTCACATGGCAGTGCTGCCCACATCTCCCAGAGGAGCTCAGCTTCATTTCCTGGAAATCATTTAGCAGCATGACTGTGGGGATTTGCTGAGTTGGGCTGTCTTCCCTGGTACAGCAGCTTTGAGGATTTGCAGCTGGTGAGGAAGACATTCACAGCAGGGCCTGTATCTTTCAGAGGTTCCCACTGTGAGCCTGGCAGTTTCTTGCCTTGAGAAAAAAATGTAGTCTTTGGATTTTTCACTAATTTTCAAAGGCTCAGTGTGCTTTCTTACATTGTCTGAATCTGCAGAATGATAAAATGGCAGCAATAGGTTTGAGGGTGAGTTTGGCTCCTGCATGCTGTCTTTGGATGAGATGTTCCAATGACAGGAAGCCTAGACATTTGCCTTGAGGAGTTAAGCTTTTAGAAGAGATGTAATGCATGCTTTAGTGTCCCACTGTAAATAATTCACATAATGTCAGCTGATGTCAAGAAATGGAAACTTTTGAATGCAACTGAGATGATCAGTCATGTCTTTGCTTCTAAAGCAAGGCTGGAATTATGCAGGAGAAATGCAAAATATGCAGACCTTATAAACTGTTCATCCTGGACATCAAATTGAAGAACACTCTCTTCTTTCTTACCCTACCTTCAAGCAAATCCTTTGGCAGAACTTCCTGTCTTGGTATCACATACAGTTGGCAAAATCATGGTGCTGTAAAAATTTAATAATGCAGGGGGAAAAAAAATCAAAGGCCATAAAACACGTTAAAGTGACTCTTTAAGCCTTCTGCCTGTTTTTAGAACAACACTGTCAGGCATTGATTCACACATCTGCCTTTCACCCAAGTGAGGAAATCTTTCTTTTTTTTTTAACCTTGGAGAAGAAATCAGTTTCCAGCTTGGAGGCTTCTGCTTTCTCTCTTGGGTGCCATATAGCTGGGTGCTCTAGAAGACTTGGGCCTACAGCAGCAGGAGCCAAGGCTCAGTGGTCAAAAAAACCCCATGGGGAATGATTCTGCAGTCAGCATAAATGCAGAATTGATCTGTTTTGTAATATGGCACTTAGACTTTTGGCATATTTTACCAATCATATCCACACCAGTTATTAACACTTAGGCTTTTTCTTCTCTGCATTTCTCTGCCCCTGAAAAATGTCAGCCCTCCAAAAGGCTAGTGCAGTAGGGGCTGGGCAGCAGATTTCATTCTGTCTCTTGATATCCCTTAGATAACAACGTAAAAATACTTTTCAAAAATAGATGTCATTTTCTCCCTTTCAGTACCAGAAGGCAGTGGCAATTCTGTGAAACAAGGATCATAAAGTAAGTCAATTTTAAAATACTGTAGCAAGAACCAATACTTTCAGTCAAGCTCCTGCAATACCAAGGTAGAAGTGGGTTTGTCAAATTTGTGTTATGCATCTCCCACTTGCTTTCATATCCCACTGCTGAACCTGTAAAAGTTAAAATTCTGTACAAGTTAAAGTTCTGCAAGTGAAATCTGCAGGAGGCTTTCATATAACTGGTGTTGTGTGTTTATTGGCCAAAAACGGCAAAATTGAACCCATTCCTGGGCTCGGCTTTGTCCCAGCTCCTGCAGCATGTTCCATGCCAGCTGCTTGAGACCAGACCAAGGCTGTGCCAGGGTCTGCCCCCAGCCCTCCAGTCCTACCCCAGGAATGGTGGCACTGCCTCTGTCCTCCTCCCCTCCAAGGACAGGCATGCACGGCCTTCCCAACCAGCAGAGGAGCTCTGAGAGCCTTCACCCCATCTCAGCCCTTGCAGCTGTAAATGACTGATTGTAAACGAGCTGCTTGGGAGGGAAAAAGGACAGCTGACTTGCTGACCCACTCAAACAGCGTCAGCAAACCCCTGCCTCGTGGGCGATGTGTGGAGTCATGATTGCCCTGAGAAAATGGGCCAGTTCTGCTCTTCTGAAGAAGACAAGCCTGTTTGAGGTGAGGGCCTTTAATCTAGGCTGTGCTGTCAGCACTCAGGAAACAGCCACAGACTGGAGAATGTGTGCTCCCTTCATCCTGACAGGCTGGAGGTGGTGCAGACTCACAGTGTGGAGGACTGGCTCTACAGCCTCCTCCAGGAGTCCTGGGGCAAAAAGGGAGCAATCGAGGCAGAAACAAAACTCTCCTGGTGGCTGCTAATGTGACTTGAAAGGTGCTATTTCTCAGAAGGAGGTGATTCATAAAACTCCCTGTAGCATCCCTAGTGCTGAGAGAGGATGAAGGTGGTGGCACTGGGAGCTTTGTGAGAAGTCAAGGGGCCAAAGAGGCTGTCTAGATCTCACTGCCTACTCCAGGAGCATCCCACACACCCTCACAGCTTTTAAAGAAGAGCTTGTTTGCTGTGAGAGTGCACACGCTGCATCTGCTGCAGCAGCTGCAGGGCTAATGGAGTTACTGTGCCAGAAGATGTTGCTCAATGATACACAGGATTTTTTTACCACTCTGATCAATGGGTATCAAGAGAAACTGCAGAAGCTCTTTCAAGGAGAGAGAAAGAAAAACAACATAAAAAAGGGATCTGCATAGAAACACAAAAATGAGAATGATTGGCCTGACAGGAAATTCTGAGAAACTCAATACTGCTGGATTATATTCTTATTATAGTCTTGCAGGAATTGCCAAAGTCAGACCTGATTTTAGAAAATATTTAAAATGTTTAATAGATTTAATGGTAATGAAGGAATAGGGAAACAGGTTTTCACTGTGCCCTTTGTTTCTATTTATCAGAAAGGCACCAAATCCCTAAGAGCTACAGTCTGTGTAAGATCAGTTTCAATTCTGTGTCTGTGTGATACATAATTGCCATCTGGAAGACAAATTACCTGCTATGGTGGACACTGTCGAGATAACTGAACAAAAATCAGCCTGTAATTGTTCTGCATTTTTTTGAAAATGACCTTTTGATATCACTTGAAATTTTGGCTCATTATGTGTTTGAAATGGAAAATATGAAATGATATTATTTTTGGATGTTTGGTGTAATACAAGAAAGAATACAATACATTTCATGGACTTGCATTAACAGCATAATAATCTTCCATTTGCAAAGATACATTAGAGCCAAGCAACACTTAGATCACATTTCAATTCTTTGTGGTTTAGAAGGTCGAATACCTTTTGTGATTTTACATTTGCTTCTAAAAACCCTTTACACTAATTCACTCTTACTTCGTGCTCTACCTGTGTCTTTTCATAAACTAGTGAGTGGTCTGCAATCTCAGGGTGGGGTGGGACCAATATTAAATCATTACACATCACCTACCCTTTTCCAGTTTTTACAGGAGTAATTGCTAATAAACACTGGTTGTAGACCAGAGGAAAGGTGCATCACAGTGGCTGCAGTAATGAACAAGGTGGCACTGAGGAGCAGAGGGATAATTTTCAGCCCCATATCCTGTCTCACCCTTGGGAAGGTACAGAAAAGGCCTTGGAGACCATTCCAGTAGGCTTAGTGCTGTGCATTTACTGACTTAACATTTAATCTTTACAAAAGCTCAAGCTTTTAAGATTCCTACTTGTCTCAAAGGCTGAAAACAGAAACACGAGGAAAATAGCAAAAATTGGAACAGTGGCACTACACTATGGTGCCACAAAATCCCTTTCCTACATTGGTCTCTCCCTACTGTGCTTTCCTGATTCTTCTCTCTCCCACCTGACCAAACTGGTTTCTTCCCCTCAGCCCTTTGGCAGCACTATCTTATTTTCACTTTGACTTAAGTCCATAATCACCTTTTTCCTTTGCTATTCTGGTGCAGCTTGGCATATTGGCCTCCTCTGGTGTATCTCTTGTTTTTTTCTTGCTGCGGTTCTGCTGGGGGCTGGACTATCTTGTTTTATCACATTCATTTATATTTATGTCTTGTTTATTGCTGCACCTGTGGGCAGTCTCTATTGTGTGTTATAGCTGGAGTATGCTGTGGGGTGCTTAGTTCTTCCTTAAAAGCACTGCAAGCTTATCTGAAGGAGCAGAATCTTGGGATACATTAACTGATGGCAGTAATCAGTGCATAGGTGTGTGCCTTCTGGAGGATAAATATTTTAATGAATAAATGAGATGAATCAGTGCTCATGAAGCATGTATTCCTGTCTGTGGCTTTCCGTGACTGTTTCAGTTTTGTGATTTGCATTCTGTTCATTTCTTCTAGCCTAAATCTGTGCGTTAGGTTTGTTGACAAGAATAGCAATGATCATAAACATTGGCTCTATCTAAGTTTTTCTCCCAGATTTTTACAGACTTTTTCCCGATTTCCCACTCAATTACTCTCTCCTTCTCACTAACTGTTGCCTACCTGCCCTGTAACCCTATGGAGAGAGCAAGTTAGGGATTTTTGAGTGGAACAGGGTATATTCATTGCCAGCACTGACCACCAGCAATTTTGCTAGGGGCAGTATCTGTGTCCATTTGCTGAGCCACAGGATCCTGCTATGGGAATCAGCCTGGCAAGACAGAGCATTAGGGGCTCATAAAATCAGTTTAGAAGCCAAAAGGTTGCTTACAATCAGCTAAAATAACATTGGCAGACCTGTGATGATGAGGATAGTCATAAATGTAAGTCAGAAATGTGTCTTAGCTCTCCCCCACCATTTTACAGTGAGGCATAAGGCTGGTAATCCACAAGCATATGCGTGGAGATCACAGGTGATTTCTATATGAGGTACCCTTAAAATAGCCTTAGGACTGAAAATGCTCTGTCTGCTCTCAGTGTGTTGATGTTTTGCCTCCAGTCCCGGGGCTTGGTCCAAGAGCTGTTGTTTTATCAGCACTCAGCAGCAACAGAAGAGATCTAGAAGGAGGACTCTGCATTTGCTTGCTGTATTCTTCCAAGGACAGAAGATGATAATTTATCACTTTCTTGATACACTAATAGAAGAGACATCAATATTCTATTACTTTTTCCAACAGTGTCATGACTTTGAATCCATTTCAGTATATATTGCAGCTGGCTGACCTTTGAATCCTTTTTCTCTCAGTTAAATGCAGAATTTTGGGGTCACAGTCAGTTTTTACTTACGGCTGTGTTTCTTGTGCAAAGGACAAAATATGAAACAAATAGGAGAAAAATATATTTCTCTGCCTGAAGTATTTTTTAAATACAAAGAATAAAAGACCTGTAATGCAAGATTTCTAATGCAGATCCTTGCAAAACTAATTCCCTTTCAGAAACAGAGAAATTTGAAATGCCTGCAATATCTCAATTAATGAAAATCTAAGAGGAAACTAAAGTTCATGAGGAACATGCTCCATACAGTACAGATCATCTGCCATGGCAAAACATGACCAGAGATGGAAATTTCCACCCTTGGATCCTTATTTCTGCTTAATGGGGCTGTAGTTGAATGTTATTCATTCAAATGGTGGGGTTTTTTAATTTTTAAGGAAGATACTATTTTAGGACAATAAAAGAAAATGGAAATAGCACTTGATAATTTGTCACCCTTAACCATTTTTGCATCTGTTTAATGTATTACTATTAGAATTTATTCATAAATGAAAAATAACTTTTAGAATTGCAACAAAAGTGGAAAAAATATGCAGACTCTGCATGTAGCTTGTGTGGGGACTGGATTGATTGTCAGTGATTGTTTTAATGTCTTTGGTTCTCATAATGTAGACTCATTATTTATGTGCATATCTAATTTAGAAAAGCGAATAATTTAATTTAGAGGACTACTCACACATTTAATGTTAGTCTTGTGACAGGGTATCATTTAGAACCAAAGAAGTAAATCTAAATGCATGATCTAGTATTTTTTCTCATTAATAAAATATTCTCAGTGGGGGATAAAAAATACTTCTTTACCTCTATCATTTCAATGACACATAATGTTTGAAACAGAATTGCTGTTTTTATTTACAAAAACTGTCTCAAATAATTTGTTCTCATTTCATGTTAATACAATGTAGGGAGGCTAGAATATACCAAGAAAATAAAACTCCATAATTCTATATTTCCAGAAATAAAGAAAAAAATAGATATTTAATTAAAAGAACAAGTCTAATTTTTGATCAGTAGTGGACAGAAGGTTTACATAAGTATCCAAATTGACTATCCTGAGACCAGAATTTAATGGAACATTTCAAAGTTCCATTTTATTAAGCAAATTAATTTTTTTCCTTTGCCTGATTTCTAAGGGTGTTGAAAGAACAGAACCTACACCTGGATCCCTGAATGTTTTATTCAGTCCCTGGATTACATCCATAATAAATCAAATAATGCTTTTGTTATCTGTGGGGTTTTTTTAAAATCACAAAAATCAGCAATTTAGTAATCTATTTCAGTAGTCCCATACTGCAAGTTAATATTTATATATACAGCCACGAGACTTAGAAATGGTCATTTTCCTACTACCTGCTCAGTTTGCACACAAACACTGTCTGCACGTGTCACATATAGCCACTAGGTAAATATTTTGAATATTCACTACTTTGACAATTTGGTGACACTGTATTGATGAATTACTCCAAACTAAGGGACCACATGACCATGACTTTGCATAGTATTTTCCTTATTAATATAACTGCTGTTGCTCACAGAACTGCATTTTAAAATATTTCTTTATGATTTGCAGATGCTGGCAGATGTCTTCAGGTTGATCTTGAAATAAGCTTCCAAGCTCCTAGCAGTTGAGGAAATGTGTGGGATTAGATATAACCAGATGTGTTCAAAGCTGATTGAGTGACTACCTTTTATTAACACCAGAAGAACTGCAGAAGTTACAGATATGCAAACACATTTATTACAAAATTTCTTTTCAGCAAAAACATTTTGTTTTCTTCAACATTTTATGCCCAAGATCCTATAACTTGTATTAGTACACTGTTGAAATTAAATACAGTACATTAATTGAAATCAAAAGCTATCAGATGGTAGGACTTGTGCCCCATTTTCAATGTTGCTGCAGTTCTTCCTTGCTCAGTCGGTTTTGCTTTGTCTGCTTTCACAAATTCAAACAGTTGTTTTTAGCTTTATCCCCTTCAGCTCATGTTTGCAGAAAATTATATGGTACATTGACTTATCTTGACTCCCTGACATATTTAAATTACCACCCCTTTGATTTTTCAAATAATGTTTTAATAGTCCCAGTCGCAGGAGGAAATAGAAACTGCAGTGCAGTCCTGCCTGGCTCACCTCTACCAGAATATTTCAGACACTGACAAGCATCTTTGATAAATGATTGCTCTTCATGTGTGTTTGGTTTGTGTGGCAAGGGTTTGGTAGCAAGAGGGGGCTAAGAGGGGTGGGCTCTGTGAGAGGATGCCAGAAGTGCTTCCCATATCCAATAAAGCCAGTGCCAGCTGACTCTCAGAAGAACACATCAGTGATGGTCGTGGAACCTTCAAAATAATCTGTTTGAGGAGGATAAAGCCTTGAGTGACAGGCAGAGAGAGGAGTGAGAGGAGAGAAGCAGCCCTGCAGACACTGAGGCTGGTAAAGCAGGAGGGGCAGAAGGTGCTCCAGGCAGCAGAGCAGAGATTCCCCTGCCCTGCCACCCTGGTGCAGCCCCTGTTGAGGCAGCTGTGCCCCTGCAGCCCTCTCTGCTCCACGGGGGAGCAGAGATCCAGCTTCATCCCCACACCAGAGCTAGGGGATGGTGGACTGTGACCCCTTGGGAATTGTGGGGTGGTGACCAAGGGGCCCAGGCAAGGGCTAAGATGTCCTATCTTATGTCCTACCTTATGCACCCTCTACTTTATCTTTGAAGGTGGAGATTTGCATAGTTTGCATCAAGAACTGAAATTAATTTCTGTTTCTGATAATGCTGCATTTTTTCAAAGCACTGTTTGAAGTGCCTGCTCTATGCTGATGTCAGTGGTGGGTTTTTATGCCTTCACATTCGCTTTCAGATGGAGAATAAAAAAAAACACAGCTCAGTGTAGGACAGCTATCCTCTTTCTTGGTATGGATCTTGACTTCATGTGGTCTCTTACAGTTGGCAGTCATTAAAAAGGGAAAAATATGATGAATTGTTTTTTAGTAGATGGCTATATTCTCTCTTTTAAACCAGAAAAATGCATTGCCTGCTTTTCCTTGTTAAAAAATAAGACCGAAACTTGAAGCCGATAGATAATAACTGTGTTATTACCAGGATCTCACACTGTACCCTAGATGTTCTGATGTCAGGAGCACTTTGCCAGGATCGGCTGCTGCTCCTTTGTCTCTGCTCCCTGCAGCCCCTGCTCCTCCCAAGCAGTCAATATCCCAGTGGTGGTGGGGCTGGGGCTGCTCCCCATCTGGCGTTCCTGCTGAGCATCTGGGCACCTTGGCTTGGCAGCTCTGACAGGATGCAGAAACGAGGAGGAACCAGCAGTGGAAAGATTTCAGATCTTCAAAAAGCAGATGACAAGCTTTGCAAGTGTCCTTTCCAGGCCGGAACCAGGAGCACAGCAGGGGATGGGAACATGTAGGAAATGTCCACATCTTTTCCCTTTTGTCCTTTGCACTATGAAATATCCTCACCTTTGGAAGCAACAGTAAAGCCCAGCAGAGCTTTGGGATTGCCTTTGGGGTGTGTTATTTTGATACTTGACCTATCAGCTTTTTTGTGGTGGTGTTTTGTTGTTGTTGTTGGTTGTTGGGGTTTTTTTCCCCCTACACTTATAATGATTCAATGACATTATAGCTTCAAAAATCACTGGAAATACGTTGTCATCACTGTAGTAGCTGATGTTGATGCCTCAGTGGAACTAGTTCTGCATTTGATAACATATCACTCTGAGGATTTTTAATCTGGTTGTTAGAGTCCTTCTGATACAGTATCAATAATCAACACAACATCTTTCTTGCCATTTGGTCTGTAAATCTCCTATGTGTAGGTAACTTTATCTACAGCACTCCTGTGATATTTTCTCTTTGATTACTTACAGCCTACATACAAGTGAAGGTAAAGTTATCTGTGGAAATAACTGCAGGAAGAAAACCACTATAAGGAAGGACATCATATTTGTAGCATAGTTCTTGGAAGGAATTGAGCTAAGGGAGGTAAAATATTCCACTCATCTCTTGCGACCATAGGAGTGGTGTAGTTGTTGCACTACTGGGTAGAATAGCCAGCCCTGACAAGAATATTGCAATTGAAGCCTCACTGTTAAAAAAAAAAAAAAAAAATCAGTTTGTGTTTATCTCAGTTTTACATTAAATCTCCAGACTGAAGCACACATTTAGTGTAAACAGTCTCACCCCATGTCATCTACATGCCAGTCTGTCTTGCTTTATAACTTGGACGGGCAACTAATTGTCACAGTGGAAATCAATCCTTCATTAGTTTTGTGTCTTTTGGGATTTGTGTCAATCTTCTGTGTGAAATAAATCTGGGCAAGGTAAACAAAAGACTACAGAGATTCAGCAGTGCAGTTACACTGATGAGTATTTGAACAGATTAATGGTTAATACTGAACTAAATAAATGAGGAGATATGAAGGAAAGTTGTTAGAAGGTGAAGGCATTAGGATATCACTGATACCTGTGCAGAAGAAGCCAGCCTAATGGAATTACAAAAGCTTCTGAAAACTGCCTTCAACAGTTTACCACAGGAAACCACCTAGGAGTGGTTGAGCTTCTGCCCACATCTCTTGTTTCTGGCTTGATGCAGATACTGTGAGGGCAAATGAGTCAGCACTACTATAAACTCAGACAAAGGGTTTGTGAGTTTGGGTGCCTCGAGCCCTCCATCTCCACAGACCACAGAGATCTGATCTTGCACAGGACAATGATGACTCATTTTTGAGGCAAACACCCAAAATGCTGCCTGCTCCTAGAAGACCAAGGTGAGCATTCTGTATTCAGTCAGAGGGATCAGATGTGAACTTGGCAGTCCCACAAGACAAGACCCACCCAATGTCAGTGCCACAAAGGTTCACACAGCTAGGCAAGTGGGCTGCTGGCATCTTGCCAGGCAGCATCATCCTGCCAAAGCACAAGGCCAAAAGACCACTGAGGGGTAAGGTGAGTGAGGGAAGCCAGATTTCAAATGATCACAAATGCAAAAGCCAAAAAGAGGAACAGACATTTTCCTAATGAACCACAGTGCATGTCTTATCCCAGGAGCTCTGTGCACCCCTGTGATTAATAGCTGAGTGTTACAGCTAGCATGTAGATTACTTGCATTCCTTCTGTACTGCCATGTAAGAGTGCAGAGTGACAGACCTTGGGCACTGGCATACGACCTGCTGTCTGGACAGCTGCTGAGTCAGATACTCCTGAGTCACATCTGATTGTGCCCAGACACTGAGCCTGTGGAGAGCACAGCAGAGATGCTACATTTTCTGAGGAATAAAGTGGTGCATCACTGCCATGACACAGCACTGCATTTTTTGCCCCAGGCTGTACACATGTAAATATCTTGATAGCATCATTTTGAAGACTAATATCTGCAGCAGCTCTGGGGTCTTTCTGTTCAGGCACTGGAAACCTTCTCTGTTAGAGAAAATGTGCCATGATGTAGCATCTGAAGTTGGTGGGGATTCCCTCTAGAGCAGGATGTTGTTGTCTGCCAGAGCACAACTGATTGTCCTGAGTGTTACATGGCTTTCATGTGGTGTTGGAGCTTACAGCACAGCCCCCCCTCTTTCCAGTGTACACTGCATCCAGCCTACCTCGAGGATAGCCTTTTAGCTGAAATTGTCTGAAAAATGAGGCACTTAAGTAATGATACAAGTGCTCAATTCTAAGCGAGACTGCAGAGTGCTTGCATGTCCTCGGGTGAGAGATTCATTCTCCTGTTCTCAATGCTCTGCTTGCAGATCAGTGCCTAATATGTTACTGTGTCCTAAGAGGATTAAGAGGTACATGGAAGCTATTGTCTTAAAACAAAGTTAAAGAAAAAAAAATCTTCCAGCAGCCCATTTGAGACCCAGATGTGCCAAGCCTTATCGCACAGAGACATGAGGATGCATAAAGGGTGCAAGGAGTTCCTGGTGGGATCAGGTTGGCAGGATCCTGCCCTGAAGTCTGTTTCTTGCCACTGTAATAAAGGTTTATGGGGCACAAATGTAAGCCTCAGCCCTCCCTCTCTTCTCCTTCTGTGACTCTGGTATGAGATATCTTGGTGAAGGTATCTCTGAGCCACCCTGCCCATATCCTGTTGTAGAAATGTAGTCTGTCTGTCCATCTAAAGCATTTCCCACCGTGCTGATGCCATCTACCCCAGACTCCTGTGGCAGCAAATTACAGAAATTACTAATTGTTGGGTGTACTGGTAAGGAAGGACTGTATTTCATGTGTTTTAGGCTTACCTCCTACTAATTTTACTACATATTCCTTACTTGTCTGACTGCCTGATATTCATAGGGAAAGGTGGGATCTGTCCACCAGAAAACCAGGTACCACGAAGGCCCCTCTGGCAACCTGGGTGTGGTTGAGGTCTTATTGCCAGTAAATCCCCTCTGACCCTCCTGCAGGTGGGCCCAGGCACCTTCTAGGAGATCCAGCAGCTGTCTGATCTTCTTGGTGCCTCTCAGATAGTGTTTTGGACAAAGCATACGGAACTCCCCTGAAGATGCCTGGGCAAGTAGAAAGCACAGAGTAAAGTTTCCCATGGGCAGGGTGGTTTTGTTGTCTCATATCTCACATGGAAGAACTGAGAAGGTTGGTGAATACTCCATAGTCAAGACCCAGCTAGGAAGTTCTAGTCAACACTTTCATTTTCAGGGTGTTATTTTGACTGGTCTTTTTATTTCACCTAGAACAGAGGGGATACCTTTATATTGTTCTCCCTATTTTCTCTTTTGTTTTTATTGTCTTTCTTTTTTCTTCTTTTTCTTTTTCTTTTTCTTTTTCTTTTTCTTTTTCTTTTTCTTTTTCTTTTTCTTTTTCTTTTTCTTTTTCTTTTTCTTTTTCTTTTTCTTTTTCTTTTTCTTTTTCTTTTTCTTTTTCTTTTTCTTTTTCTTTTTCTTTTTCTTTTTCTTTTTCTTTTTCTTTTTTTTCTTTTCTTTTTCTTTTTCTTTTTCTTTTTTTCTTTTTCTTTTTCTTTTTCCTTTCTTCTTTTTCTTTTTCTTTTTCCTTTCTTCTTTTTCTTTTTCCTTTTCCTTTCTTCTTTTTTTTTCTTTTTCCAGAAGCTTAGTCTTACTGAAGCATGTAAGGTAAGGGATTGGCAAGAATTTATAACCTGTTCTTTTAGTGTCTTAGCCACTACAAGAAACACAGTTTTCCTACAGTTCCAGACCATTCCTTGGGCATAGGTCAAAAATGTCTAAGGTGTCTCAAATGCTTTTCTGAGGATTTTTTTTTCTGCTCTGCCTGATACATCTTCCTCATTTCTGAAAACATGACTCTCCTTCTAATCAAATAATTTTTTTACAGTCACTGGTCTCCCCCATCATGTAATTCTGCTTGTCAGATGATCTGGTTCTTCTTCACTGCCTCTGGAGTTCTGGAGTAGGGAAACTGCTTTGTGCATCACTATCACAGGAAACTGGAAGTCCACCAAACCCAGCATGCTGTAGGAGGAGCAGATCTACAATTTGGAAAGGACAGCATCTGTGCTCCCAGTGCTCAGCTAGGAGGTAGGCCAAGAATCACCAGGTCACCCGTCTTCTTCCCTCTTCTAATCTGACCAAATAAAAGGAAACATGAAAGCAAATCTGCCAAGCAATGCTGCATGAATTCTGCAAGCTTTGCAGATACTTGTTCTTCTCACCTCAGTTAAGTCATTTGAGGAAAACCACCTGAACTCAGAAGTGAGACTTGCACAAAGTATTGGCATTAGTCCAACAGTCATGGAATTTTGCTGAGTCCACAGTCCTGGTGACACCAGGGGTTTGATTACTGCAGTCCAGGAGAGGGTTTCCTTGTGTTTTCATATTGTCATGTATTTGGCACAGTTTAAACATGTACTTACTCTTATTTGAAACAGCTGCTTTCAGTCTGCTTTGCAAAAAACCTCCCAGCTGTAGCTGTGGCTTTCTGACTTGTCTTTGCTGCTAGAGGGATTTCAATGGCTTGTGGTGACACTGTCATACTGAGACCAGCATGACCTTAATGTGCAACCTGTATTTGTAGAGCTGCTTCAGATTGCCCAGTGCCCTTGCCATGCAATCACCTTGTTATTGGCACTGGAAAACTGCATTTAAAGTACAGTAAATTAGTGTGAGTTTTTGAAGTACTGAACTCATTAGAAGTCTGAGGAGAAAGCCTTGCTATCCTTGTTTCAGAATCAAGGGTACTCATTTGCAAATGTAATCTTCTCTGTTATGGGAGGAAGTCAAATTTCATGTTCTGATTCATAGGAAAACAACTTATTTTCAAGATTGTGCTTTCACTAGTGTCCTGGTGACTTGGATTCACCTCAGAGTCAGTTCCAGCTGGACTCACACGTGAACAAAATGTTTGAAGACGGAGGGCGTAGGTGTACTTTTGGAGAGCTGCTTTGCTCAGGGACATTGATGTCTGTGATGTGATGTCTGTGATGTGCCCCAGTTCTGCAGTAAAAGAATTGGTGTGCTTGTCACAGGCAACTGTAGCTACTGCAAGAGATGTCTGTACACTGTTTGAAAAAAACCTGTCAAGGCATACCGTTGCAATGAGCTCTGCTCCCTCTAAAGGGATGTGAGCAGGGAAGTGAAAAACATTGAAGAGTTTGCTGTGCATCTCCTAAGTGTGAAAATGTTTTCAGATCTGAGCAGATCTTGTTATTTTTTCTTTTGTTTCTGTGTGGAAGCAATTTATAAGAATTCAACAGGTAGTCCTGTCACCAGTGTTTAATCTCTGACTGCTCTTAGTGCTGAGACTCCTTATACTCCTCAATCCTTATGGGTTTCAAGGAAATCCTTCTGCTACACTAAGTACCATAGATAGAAGCTGCTTTTAAAAGCACTTTCCTTTATTGTGGATTGAATAGTGCATGTGCAAATTCCTCAGTCGTGAAAGATTTGCTCCCTTGCATCCCAGAGTGCAGCAGCCCAAACTATATTAATCAGCTTGATCCTTGATTCATGCACACAGATGATCAGTGGATTCTGTAAATTCTGCTTCTCCTAGAAGTGTGACTACATCATCAACAGCTAGATCACATATTAATAGAAAGCAATGTGCTGAAATCTGATCCCATGAAGGTTACAGTTATTTTGGTTGGATTAAGAAATGAACATTACGCATAATTGCAAAGCAAATTCTAGCTGTTTTAAAAGATACTGAATTGTGTGAAATGCCTGACATGAAACTGATGAATAAGGCAATCGCAGTAGACGAGGAATGAATGAAACTACAGACACCAGTGGCAGCAGGGCTTTTGCAAAGAGCTACAGTAGTATATTTTAAATTCTTTTCTCAGTTAAAAGCAAGCAGAACAATAGCCCAGAGAGTCTACAGCAATGAAATTTGCATGAAAATTTTCAGCCACTCAGTAACTGTACCATGTTGCAAATAGACTTTTCATTATGTTCAGGTTAAAAATTCTCTCACACAATACTGAAGGTTCCTGGGTGTCCCAATGGAGATGTTCATGTACCCTCATCTCTCACCCTCAGGCAAATGGCAAAGGCTAGGGAAGAATGTCAGCTGTTAGGATTGTTCCTGTGGATTCCCAGGACTGAATCCGCTTGGATGAAATGTATGGGAGCCACATCTGCACTGGCACACAGTGGTGCCAGGGCTGCAGCACAAGGGGAGGATAGATGTGCTTTTGTCTCTGTCACTTCTGAACTTCAGCAAGTTTTGAATTTTCCACTCCAGCTGAGAAGCAGGTGCCATGTTGTAACAGCTCCATCTGGGGTGATGTGGGAATGGACCATGTTGGGATGTCTGATTCCTGTTGTCTTGGTGTGGAAAGACAGGTACCTGTCAGAGGAAACTGAAGTTTCCCTTGGAATGGAGAATGTAAAAACCCCTCCCTCCAAATTATTACAATTTTGCAATTAGGAGCTTTCAGGCAAAAATATGAGAATAGGAATAACAGTTGTTTACTAGGAATAAAAAAAAAAATACAAATGCAGTAGTACAAAAACAAACAAACAAAAGTCCTAGAAAACCCTGACACAGTCAGAGATATGACCTGACACCCTGTTGGTCACGGTGTTGGAAGCAGTCCAGATAAGTCCTCCTGGAGTAACAGATGTTGTTCTGTGAAGTAGAAATGATCCTGTAGAGAAAAGGGTCCAGTGTTGGCGAGATGGGTCCGGTCTTCCTCCAAGGATTCAGTGGAAAACCAGCTGAATTAATGTTTGGGATTGCAGGTTTTATGGTGGTGGAAAGGCTTTGGCTCCTCCCGCTGGGTGGAGCATCTCCCAATGGGATGAGGTGATGTTATCAGTCCTGTGAGAGGCCTTCAATGGCCCATTCACAGGTGATAATCCTCAGAGAAGGATGGGTGCAGGAGGAGGATGGATGGAGCAGGACAGAAGAACAATATCTCCCAATGGGTTTCAACTGATGAAAATGGAATACACATTTTTTGGTGACATTTTTCAACCCAAGACACCTGTCTATGTGGAGGACACTGGTGCTGGCTGTAGACACAGACCTCTCAGCTTTAAATGCTGTTGGTTGCCCACTCCTTCCCTTCAGATGTTAAACAATACAGTGTAATTCCAGCTTGAAGTCACAGATGACCAGTAAAGC
This sequence comes from Prinia subflava, assembly GCF_021018805.1. Taxonomy (NCBI): domain Eukaryota; kingdom Metazoa; phylum Chordata; class Aves; order Passeriformes; family Cisticolidae; genus Prinia; species Prinia subflava. Next base: position 99,598,037 of record NC_086283.1, on the reverse strand, counting down.
CACCTTTAATCAGCCAAATCTGAGCCAGGACAAATTCAAATAGTGTAAAATGATGTCCCCAAATTGTTCTAGAAGTCAAGGACAGCAATTCAGCTTGACTGCTTAGTGTGTGATTACCATAAGCACAGTAGGCTGAGCTGCTGTATTAATAGCCATGTATGCAGATCTGAGAAATGTTACAAGGCTGAGCATCAATGACATCCATTTGAAACATTCCCTATTTCCAGTTCCAGAATAACTGATTGGTTAATGACCTGTTCTAAAGTTTACTGTTCAACCACAGAAAGGAAGGCAGGTCCTGTGCCAGCCGTGATCAATCACATCATGAGGACTGAAAGGTTTGACATCAACTGATCTTGTACCCAGTACCAGAAGTGAATCTCTGGGACTTCAGAGAAGTGTGATTGTTGTGGGAGGACAGCTGGATGTTACCACTGGACTGCAACGTTAATGACCTTCACAGGTGCACTGGGGAGACATGACAGAAAGGAGATCTCTGAGCAGTTTTCTCCTTTAGAAATGGTGTCTAACATCAGTTTGTCAACTGAAAAGAAATAAATTTCTTTTTTGTTTTGATGCACAGTCTCATTAGTTTAATTGCAGTAAAAAAGGTAAAAGACAAAGAGAAAAGAATATACAATGTTAGAAAAGGAAAAAGTTTCAGTTGACCTAGATAATTATTTTTCTGGAGTTACAGTTTGGGAAAGGTAATGAGATTTAAATTTTTTGTCTTGTAGAAAGCTATAGCATTGTTAAAAGTTTGAAATTGGAGGAAGCACTCCTTGTCCCATCATTCTAGCATCCCATCCACACAAGAGCAAAGATGGAACCCAGTAGTGGGTCATGTTCCAAACCTCCTTTTCCACTGAACAGGAGAGAGAAGCAGCTCAGGCTGCCCTGCCAGCACTCCCCTTGTGGGTGGCCTGTTAGTGACCTGTTTGGTGATAATGCCAGCATACAGACAGGACAGAAGGGTTGTGCTGGCCTTACATTTTTCCACAAAAACTCAGAGCAGAATCTAAGTAATGTATGAAAGCCTCTTATGAAACCATATTTGATAGGAAGGAGGCTCATAACTAGCTTTTACAGGACAGAAGAGAAATTAACTGAAATGCAATTTCTTTCTTGTTTGTCACAGGTGGCAGGATTTGTGCTATGTGGGAATGATGAGAACCAGAGCTGTTCCTTTGTATGGCAGATCAACTTCATGTGGGAAGTGGACTTTTCCTGCACCCAGTTCAACACTGGCAAAACAACAGGGTGTTTGTTTAACAAGACTAAATCCATGTCTGTTCTCCTGCCCAAAAATATCTCTCACAACTTATCTTGTGACTGAGGTCAGCCTCAGATAACTGAGTCCTTGTCTGTGCCTCGCTGTGGTGTGAATGAGCAGGCAGGGTGGAAGGTTTGCATTTATTCCCTAAGTTCCCACTGGAGTCCCTGTGGCCTATGCAAAACAAAGTGTCATGTGCCCCTAAACCCCATGGTGAAATTCTTCACTGTTCTTATTTATCTAAACCCCCACTTCATTTCAAACATCACTCCCACCAAATTCAATACAAAGCAAACACAGGAAGCCTCTAGCTCTTGCCTTTTAACAGTAATGCTGGGATATTACAAGCATGACAAAAAATAAGGCACCAGGAAAATACATCATCTGCTTTAGCTGATAATTTTCAAGAAATTTCACCTTTGAATTTTTACATGGGCTTTTTATTGTTACACTGAGCAGCAAATAATTTTTGAGTGCATGCTGCAGAGATGTAAAAGCACAATTTCTTTTTGAACACAACCCTTTAAGCAGAACACATATGTGGATAGAGCTCCCTAATAAAATTCCTCCACTGAGCTACATAAGTAGACAATAATTGTACAGTTCTGAAGCCACTATGGTGGCTGATTGGTGATTATCCTTTTTCATTTTGCAGTAGCAACAGCAGTATAGAATAAGTCAATACATGAGTCTTGGCTCCTGTTTAAAGAAATCATTTTGAAGATAGCAGGCTGTGTCTAACCACAAAAAGTTTGCCCACTTACAGGGGCATTATAAGTAACTTGGTAGAGTGTTGTAAGCCTTTGGAATCTTAAAAATAAGGTTAAACATCACAGAAAATTTGGAACTCCATGCCTTTCTCATCTTTAATATCATATCCAGACATCTAGCTGGATGGCAGTCATGTATTTGCTACACCTTTGTCAACTAAAACACTGCCTGGTATGCTTTACTTGCCTGTACATTTTTGTTGGAAGTAACTGTAGAGAAAAGATATACTGAGGATGGATCAATAAATAGGAAAAGGAAGTGATCAAGTCACATCTTGGCATGTAGCCCTTAGAGGCAGTGGCTGGAGAGGTCTTTGCCTCAGTTACTAGCCCTTTCTAGTTGCAGAAGGATGTCAAATAATTGCAATAGAGATGCCCTGACACAATTTATGCTCCTCTCCTCATTCACTTCTATATGTAGTTTATGGTATCTGCCTTTTGCTCACAGTGAAGGAAATATCACTGCCACTGAGCACCAGCATAAACTGGTAGGGCATCCTTGGCCAGGATGCAGTCCTGGAGACCCAGACAGTCCAATTTTTCATCTGAATGTCATCAAAATCCAGTTAGTGATTTCACGGTCTCTGAAACACAGGTAGAATGCTGAGCTGGGTTCAGTGCTTGATAAAAAAAGTGTGGGGCTGTTCCTATGAATAGCATGCATGCTGATCTTCTGCTCACTAGCACACATGTTCAGGCAGTATGTTTGTCATGCTGCACCAATCAGCTTGGTCCAGCTCTGATGTGCTCATTTCTTTGATGATACTATGTTCACTCGTACAAGGGAGGAAATTTCCCTGAGGAGATGGGATTTATCAAAGACAACGAGGTTATTCCTGGGATTTAAAGTGAGATCTAGAGCTCAGGCAACTCCCTTTAATTTCGGGGAGGGGCTGGGGGGGAAACAACTATTGATTTTTTTGAAGCCATTTCTACCCTCTTTTTCAACTAATATATGTTTTGCACAGCAAAATGTTACGTTGAATACATAACTTTTAATTCTGCAGAAGATGGATATTGCTCTGAAACTCTTTGAATACCTCTACACCAGAATGTTCTTCCTCAAAAGTCTGCTGAAAATGCTGTGAAGGCCTCAGGGTTTAAGCCCTCATTTCTTAACGCACTGGAAGTGATCAGCAGTGGACCTTTTAATGGATGAGAGGGAATGTTTCAAACCTCCCTCATTACAATTCACAGACTGTTTTGAAAGATAAGTACACAGTGGCTTGCTGTCCAGAAGGGCACATGCCTTATTCTGTTGTAAATCTGCCCAGGAAGCATTTCACAGGACACCAGCCTGAATTATATTGCTCCTGGCAGTGATGTCAGAATGAGCAAAGACTGAGGTCATCGACAAGAAATACTGTCAGCATGGCACAGAAGTGTTCAGCTTGTAGACCCATGCTTTCCTTGTCTTAGAAGAAAAAATAAAGACAGCAGAATGACTGCCTTTCAGCTTCACAGTGTAATTGCATGAGCCTTTGCCTCTGGCTGGAAACAGGCAGGGCTCCCTGGATGCCTGCCTGGGCCTGGGGCTGCTTCCTCCTCTCGCTGCCAAAAGGGTCAGATGCCTGTGGGGACAAATGACAGGGATGGGGACATCCTATGACCCCTGGCAAGGCTGTCTGCAGCCCTGCTGCCTGCACTGCCTTTCCTGGGGTTTCCTCCTGATACTGTTGATGTCTTATGTCTGCAGGAATTGAACCTACAGTGACCTGCTTTAGTGTTTTCTGTGTTTCCCATGTACTTTTGTTCCCCTGAATTTCAAAGAAATTGAGAAAGAACATTTTTTGAGTTTCCTTTGACATGGGACCCTGCTCTGTAAGTGCCCGCTGATAAAGGTGAAGTTTGCCCTCCAGGACAGACCTCAGTGGTTTTAAAATCTCTTCACCACATGAAGTACAGATGGTAACAAACAGCTTCCAAACAATGCACATCCAGACATTGCTGGGAAGCCTGGTATAGCAATATTCAAAGTCCAGTGAAGCAAAAGCTAGGTGAGGCTGAGCCCTGGGTGGACAGGTATGGTCACAGGCATCAAGCAAGCTGCACACTGACTGGTTCCCATGAAGCAATGGCTGTGCTAAAGAGCAAGTGCCTTGGCTCAGAGAGAAGGGATTTCCCTGAGGCAAGACAAGCCCACAGGAGGAGCAGGAGCTCCAATGGTGTTCTCCTGTGTCATAGTTTGGAAAGACAGGTGTCTGCCAGGGAAAAGCCGGAGCTGGCCTTGGAATGGAGAATGTAAACCCTCTCCCTCTGAGTTATTATAATTTTGAAATTAAGGGGCTTTCAGGCAAAGATATGGGAATAGGAATAACAGCTATTTGCTAGGAATGTTAAAAATAAAAAATGTAGTAGGTAGTAAGATGGGTCCATTCTTCCTCTGGGAATGCAGTGCACACAGGCTGTCCTGGTGTTCCAAATTCTCAGGTTTTATCCAGGTAGGAATGCTGGGCTCCTCCCCTGGATGGAGCATCTCCCATGGATGATGGAATTGTATCAGCCCTGCAGTGAGCCTCGATGGCCCATGAAGAGCAGATATCCCCTGGAGGGAGGATGGGTCCTGGAAGAGATAAAGATCACTGCCCCACCTGGTTTTAACAGCTGGGCCATTAACAGAAGACACCCACCCCCTCCCCCTGGAGTTATGAGATAAAGACAAACACCTCTTCAACATGTTTCAACAGATAGGAATGGAATACATCTTGCATTGTAACCCAAGACACCTGTCAGCTTCAGGGACAGCAGAGCAATGGAGGAGAGGTGCCGTGCAAGAAGAGAGGAATGGGGTTCATCCCCTCTTCCCCTGCCTCTGCCTGGTTTCATTCACAAACAGAGCAAGCACGTTTTCCACACAGCACTGGCCTGCTGGTGACGGGTGGATGTGGCTGCTAAATTTGGGTGTGGTTTTGATCACTGTCCCAAAGGGGAGAGGAATTTCATCATAAGTGCAATGCTCAGCTCCCTACTGCAGATCAGAGAGAGAAGGATTAGTGGACTTTGCAGAAAGTGCACGGTAAACACCCCTGGCAGCCAATAACTGGAGAAAATCCTCAACATCTCTGACTGAGCTGCTTTGCATCAAGGTTGCATCGGTTGCATCTTACAAAACCTACAACTTGGAAATTTCAACTACCCTCTGTAGTGAACCCAGTTATACTGTTTCCAATACCCTTTCAGAGCTATTTTTTATACTGGAGAGATCTAGCCCACCTCCTGTTGTTCTTTCCAGCATTTCCTTGCTGCTTCTGTGGCATGAGGGCAAAGTTAATCCTTGTTTCCCCTAATGCAAATCTGGTCCCTGAGCATCCCTGTGTCTCTCCTTGCTTCTGCTGTGTGGTCCTGCTTCACAGCAGGGTACCACTATTTTGATATAGACAAAAATTAAAGGCTTTGCCCTCCCTGATGAGCCTGGCATGGTCTGTTTTAAGTTTAAGATTGACCTAGCAATGCTCTGAAGGAACACCTCCTTCAGGTAATGAAAATTTACCTTTAATTAATTTAAGAATAGTAATAGAAAAATTACCTTTAGGGGAGGGGAAATAATCGCTATAATTTGTAGAAGAAAATAAAATGGATGCATCTCAAGGTTTGTTTAATGCTCTCAGAGGTGCAGGGGGAAACAGGTCTGGAGGCCAAAGTCTACTCTGGCCTGGTGAGATTAAGCATCTCTTACAGAAAAGGGGGAGTAGCACTCAGCTCAGGACATGCTGTCTGCAAGACTCTGCAGACTCTGCTATCTATGCTGAGAAGCAAAGTGCTGCAACCACTTTAGTAAAAGTTCCAAAATTAAGCATTTTATGTGTGTTGATACACACATAATGTATTTCTCATGTAGTGGCGGGACTTGCTTTTTTGGAGCTGCAAACTGCTCTGCTACCAGCTATCCCACTGGTGTCCTCTGCCAGAAACCACTCACTGCCTCTATCCTTAGGTGAATTAACAAACACAGGCTTGGTAGTATTCTGTTTTATGTGGAGATTTTTTTTCTGCCTTTGACAAGAAAACGACACTACATTATTGAATATCCTCTCTAAATTTAGCATAGGCACCTGGAGTACTAGTGCTTTACATCTCTTTGAACTGAGACAAGTCATGTAATTGAGGAGTCATGCAAACTGAATCTGCTGTTGAAGCAGAAGAATTGACTGTAACAAATACCCCCATATGCTGGAGAAGCCAAGTCCACTGTCTTCCACACTCCATGTTAGATATAAAAAATTTAGAAAGTCATAGAGAAAAACATGCCATCCATGCATATCTAAAGTGTTATTGAATGTTTTGTCTACTATTTCAAATTCTTTAATGTAGAGGTTGAGACAAGAGAAAGATTAGCATTATTTTTGTTTCTGTTGGGAAGATACACCCTGACATTTCTCACAACATGGTGGGTCACCTGTGACCTCCAGACAAGGCCAGGGTGTCTGTTTGCTACCTGTTTTACAAACACAGAGTGAGTAACAGCATCTGTTCTGATTAGTATACAGTGTAAATAAAAAAGGTCAGTAAAGGATTTAGAACACAATTTTATGGCCAGCTATCTGAGGCGCAGTCGAGTTACTTACCCAAGGTCACAGTAGAAGTCAGCTGGAAGGCAGGGACAAGTGCAGCTTTTGACAGAACATATCCAAATCCTCTGGGGAGCACCCAATGAAGGCAAGTGACCTGTTTTGTCACCTCTGCAGTCCTGACTGTAATTTGTGCTTCTACATGTGGAAACTCTTTACCAAACATATCATTTATAAGTACTGTGCACAGTGTATCTTTGGCTGTTTGTGTGTTTGTGTGTTCTTGATTAGTTTGGGGATTGGTGGTTTCTTTTTATTTTATTTTCTTTCTGAACTGCATAATGTGCAAGCAAAATTCCTGGTTTTGCTTTTAAAGCCCCGAGACCACTAGCAATGTAAAATCAGGTTTAGTTTCTGTTAGGCAACAGCACTGAGTTTGCAGTTATTGACAAACCTCAGGATCTCCTTACAGTCTTGGTTTTTGATGTTAGCAGCTCGCAGCCAGGGCCTTTCAGGTTAGTAGAGAACTGCCCTTAGTGTTGCTAAGTCACCCTAATCTGCAGAGAGTGCACAGCACTTCACAAGCCATCCACCTCTTTCTGACAGGTCTGACCCCTTCTGAGTGAGGAGCAGTCTGTATTCAGCCTCCTGGAGACAAATAAAAGAAAATACTACGTATGCTATTTTCTATCAAAAAGGGTCAGTATTATGCTGGTAATTACAGAGGAAGGTATGAAACCAGAAAATCATCAGTTCTGTTCTTATCAAGAAGGGTCTTTCCCACCACATTATTTACCCAAGGTGATGAAAGGTGACTCCCTGCCGGAGGAAGTCCACAGGGCTGGCATATCCAGGGGGAGGGCAGGCAGGGGTAACCCAACATCATTCATTCTGTGTTGCTTTCAAACCAGCTCCCTTCACTCAAAATGGCATTTCTCTCATTCTTATTTTCCTTCTCATTGGTTGTGCTGTCTGGATGCTGAGACAGGCATTTCTGCTTCATGTCTTTATATGTGATTAGTGAATATATCTATTGCTATGTTTGCACCTTTTATTTCTCCCTTGCCTCTCCCAGCACTATGATCTGATAGAAATGGGTAGAAGTCCCATTTGTGCATTTAATAATTTATTTTATAAACTCTGTAGGTTTCAATCTTATACAAACTTCACATAAACATGTAATGTGAAATACCTGATGGTGAGTTTGTGTAGCTGCTGTATGCAATGTGCTTATCTTAGCAGGGAGGCTTCCTCTGGGGCTCTCTCCCAGCACACTGGGAAGAAACTTTTTAATGTAAACATTTCTGTTCAGTGTGGAAAACTACTGTTGGAGTATACCTAAAGCATGCTGAAGCAAGAAGTTAATACCTCTCTCCCTCCTCACAAAGCCTGAAGACTTGATGCCACAAATGAGTCTGTTTATCAACAGTGCAGTGAAACTTGGACCAGTGATGGCACAGCTGGGTGATCTTTTCCAAAATGGCATAAATTCAAAGCCAACACTGCCACGTAGCCTCAAAGGAACTCAGTCTTTTGGGTTGTGACATGGGTTGCTAGCACAATTGCTTTTCCTCTCTCTCATCTTGATGACATCTCCAAAATTGAATGCTTTGTTCTAGATGTCCAACAGGTGAGACTGAGAGCAGTTCTTCTTCTAGCAATGTATTTTGCTATAAGTCAATGTAATTTGCTACACAAAAGCAGAATCAATCACTGCTCTCCCTTCTACCATGTACTGCTTAAGGGAAGGGGGTAAATGGTCTGATTCTATCTGTTGTGGGTGTTGTTTACATTTTTAGTGAGGTTCACATTGTAAGACCAATATAAAACTTTAGACAGTAAGTGCAAAAAAATAGACAATTTCAAAATTATTTTGCATTTCACCTTGGCTCTGTAGAGGACTATATGATGTGTAAACAAGTTTTCTTTGAATCTATGGTGAAGCAATTTTTTACAAAATTTGCAGAATGTCAGGCCCCATTTAGATGTACAGATTTTCTTCACCCTCTTTGCTTCACCATTACTGTTTTGTCTTGCTTGATCTTTTGTACTAATATATGTCAGGAAGCATTTTACTCAGTGATGTTACTATTATTAGTTTATAGAAACAGTAGACATTTCCAGACATCTAGCTGGAGCCACCTCAGACCTAGAAAATCTGCCAGGTTAATGGAAGAAAGTCAAGTAAAGGTGAATGATGCCCTCACTGAGCAGATCATATATGTAGTGTTTAAGCTGTCACATTTCATGAATGTGTTCAGCTGTACAGAAATACCTGTGTGTGCTGAATAACATATACCCATTGGTACAGGTACATCAGCCAACACTACCAGAGTGCACATTTCAAAGTCTTTTAAAATTCACAGTCAGGGAGATCTTACTGAAAACTAATTGTGCATTTAATGTGTTGCATTTATTGTGCAATTACTGAGTTTAGTAAATAAGGTGTCAGTCTGGAAGAAATTTAGCAAAGTTGAGTGGACTTCCTGCTCTATCCATAAATAAGTGTGTATTCAGTGAAGTATATATTAAACATACCAGTTTACAGGATAAATACTGAAATATCAATCCTTTTGGCCTCACAAAGATAATGAAGGAAAAACGTTGTCTGTCTCAATTGATTAATTTGAACAAAGGTGATAAATCAGAGAAAACATAGGTGTTAGAAACATATGTACTATATATGTTTGTAAGAATTGGTAGAATTTTTTGTTCACTTGGCTTGATATGTACTTACTTAATAAATTATATATTTTGTATCTCATGTGCCAAACTTCAGAATTGTGTTTAGATCCATAAAAGTACCTATGCAAGTAGGATCACAGTCATGTACATTCATATAAATACTCAGAGACATCTAGGTAGATAAATATATTATTTAAATTATTAGAAATTATTACTGAATATAATATGGCAGAATGATTTCAATGGCAAACTATACCAGAAATATTCAAGGCATGTTATGAAACACAGCAAAAATGTAAATGAGACATTATAGGAAAATCATTAATTCTTTCTATTTCTGTCTCGGAATATGAATCTTGCCTTGCTCTGGGTCTGTTTTTCCCAAAGGTTAGTGAAGTGCTAATTACAAAGTATGAGGAGCAATCAATTTCCTAACACATTTTATTTTGAAACCATTTTTACTCTGAGCCTCCTATCTGCTGTCTCCACAATTTACCCTCTTCAGTATTGTTCTTTCATGTTTTTTGGAAACAGTCTTTTAAGATTAAGAAAGCTTCAGCAAAGGAAACCCGTTCTGAAGTACTAAAGCAACAAAACATTTCTATCCAAAGAAACACAAAACTGAATCAAGTAGGGGCATGGAAAACACAGTAAAAATAGCCTAAGAAATAAAACTGTTCCAAATGAAACTTTCAGGGATAGAGCCCATCATTATCTGTTTAAGCAGTAGATTTGGGACTGAATTAAGAGCAGAAGCAGGCACAGAAATCAAATCATAAAGATGAATGAAGGAAATACATGTATTTCTACAGACCATAAATGAGATTTCTTTAGCCAGAAATTAATTTTCTAACCTAGAAAAGCTCTCCCTCAAAATCTCCAAGTTTAAAAAGTCATGACATTTTACAAGAACAACAAAGCTTTGCAAAGTTTAGGGGGTGGGGGACTGGTGGGTGGTGTGGTGTAGTTTTTTGATTTTTTTTTTTCTTTTGTTTTTAATAGGTCATAGAATATAAGGTGATGTTAATAAATATGGGAAGTTTAGTCTCATGAAGGATGTCATCTGAGCATCAGGGAAGGCTCTGCAAGCACCCAGAGGAACACAAATTCTCCAGGGACAGCAAGGACAGACTCAGTAAAAAGAAGGAAGAAACAGCAGGTTTTGAATCTTAATCCTGCTTAAAAAATTCCCACAGCAGTTTGTGCTACAAACAGTAACACAGCAATGGAAATCCACGTACAGAGTAAATGGCTCTATCCCAAGGTTAAACAAGAAAACTGTGGAAATGACTGAAGATGTGTAACAAAACACTTTAAACAACAATAACAAAAAGTTATTAAAGACACATTCTAAAAGAAGCCAGGATAATATCAAAAGCTTTGGATTATTTACACTTATTGAACTGAGCATCTGAGAAATGTGTCCTGCTTTGTCTCCTGCCTGGGCTATGTAGAGAGAGCAACCACCAAAATAACACCCCCAGCAATTTGTCTCCCATCAAATGTATGGTTATATAGAAACCATTCCTCATTTACATGTGACATTTCACTGAGAAGTGACTTACTGAAAGGTAACCTCCTGAGAAAATAGCTTCATGATCACTCATCTGAGTGTGCATAGGCACAGCGGGCAGCTAGAAGGGTGTTATTCAGAAATATATCTTATTATTTAAAACAAATGAGGCTTTATGCCATCTTTGTCATTGTGAAATACAGTACTGTTTCTCTGACTTTTGTTTTTAAGCAGTATTCTGATAGCTAGTTAGTCATATTCCATTCTGTAGTATTGGGCTGTGATTTATTTGACTCGGACAAAATGTTTAAAATTTCATGGACAGCTCTCACATATGCTCTCCCCCCTCATCCCCCAACAGCTGTGAGGTAAACCTTACCTAACTGCATCATGGCTTGGCACAGAGAGTGGCAGCTCTCATTTGTATTAAGGAGACTACACCCACTTTAATCATCTGCATTTTACTGATATATTTATGTGTATGTTTAGATTGGACCAGGGAGCATATTTTATTCATGGTGAAGAAATTAGAACCCAGGTGTGGTATTTCAGTTCTTGCCTGGGGTTACAGTGTGTCTCTTGGCTATTTTGCATCTCTTACTAAGGTAGATTCTTGCCTGGGGGAAATCCTGCTGAAAAGTCAGGACCTCCAGGTATTCTGCCTCCAGTCCTTTGCTCCCCGACCAGATCTCAGGCCCCAGCCTTTCCATTCCCTGAAGGAATTTTGGGGATCATATAGCTTCACTGCCCTGTTGGAGACAGAGTACACAGAGTGTGCTCCTTGCACCTTGGTACACTTTTCTTCAGGAAACCCAGGTTCTTTCCTTGATGAAGCAAAAACTGAAGTTTTTCGTTGAAAGTCTAGCAACAAAAATGTACTTGCAAAATAAAATTTAAATCACAATCCTAGCTCAAATTTAAAATGTGTTTAACAGTCTATTAAAGAATGCTTGGCAATGCATGGGGTGGGGCTCCATCCTGTAGCTGTCTGAGACTACATATTTTTGCTCTTTTGTGAGTTCATCAACAAGCTGCTCCTTGGCCTGACAACATAATGCCAGAGGAGCTTAAGGCTGCAATTATCCACACAGATTAGTAAAGCCATGATTTCTGAGAGGTAACCTGTGTGGTATAGAGTCCACAACTGATACATAAGTGATGCCAAGAACGGACTGATTAGTAATGTATTTTTCACTAGCGTGTTGCATCTTCTAAATTCAAAATATTGTGAATTCATGATGAAGGTTTCACACAAATAATGCATGGCTACACGCAATGCTCTTTTCAAACAAGCAAAAATGTTATAATTCCTTTTTTTTTTTTTTTTTCAATTTTTCCTACCAGAATCACAAAATCTAGGGTGTACTTAACTATTTCTCTTGAGCCATGAAAATCCCAGCCTAAAATTATTTTTAAAAGCCCTGGGATATTCTACTCTAATCATGTACTTCTTTAAGCAAATCATCACTTTCACACACCTCTAAGTGTGTCTACAGAGAGGAAAGCACATGCTCCCAACCCATGTTTCTAATTTCCTACAACAGGTCACAGTGGAAGTTCCTGAGCCCTGACTTGTGGATGTCCTTTCTCCATTGCTGCCCCTGTTTTCTTTTCTTTCATGTTTTTCATTGTTGTTTCTTTAGGGATAAATGCATTTATTTAATAAACACGAAATTCAGGGAATATGTTGTAGCCTCCTTAAAGGGGCTGGAGCCCTGCTATACAGAAGCATTGATAAGCCCTAATTCATCCTCAATGATAAAGGTACATTCATCTTTTAAAAAGGAAATTACAATCTAAATTTAACTGAAGTCAACAGGAAAATCATCTGAAGAGACTGTGTAAGTGTTGCAAACTCATTTTCTAAACAGTGTGAAATTTTACTAATATGTCTTTGGGAAAGAAAACCACTGATACGAGATTCTGACCATGAAGCATTCACAAAATTACATTTCATTCAGAAAGATGAAAACATATGAAAATGAAAGCAAAGTGGCTTGCTTTCTTTCTGCCCTGGAAATATTTCTGGTGGACTTATAAACTTGATGTGTGCACGTATCCAGCAAAAGTTTGCATATGTATGCTGCACACACTGCACACATCCACACACACCTGCTCAAGTAACTTGACAGCCTATGGTTTCTGACAGGCAATATCAAAGTGGATACAGAGCACTGGTGACATGCTCACATCTGACATGCAGGTCCAGGCATCTGACATACTATTCACATTCTGCTGGAATGAGGAACAAAGTGAGTTTTTCTCTGTCTTGAGGAATTGATTTTATTTTTTGAAAGGGCTTTTCTCCACTGAGATCGTGTGCAGTCTGTAACATCTAGCATGAGTTCACACCTGAAAACTACTATCAAGTGTTTTGTATCTTGCTGCTGGTGCTCAGGTTTTCCATGAACACAAATACTGTGATTACCTTTCATTTAAATGAACACAAATACTGTGATTACCTTTCATTTAAACAGAACCTCTACTTCAGTCAGGCCTGCTATTTCTGCAAGTAAACACGAAGTCAATGAGCAGTGTACAAGAATTGCACAATTGTTATAGAAATCTTCATCAGCTCTTGCTGAAGATAAAGAAATATCATGATCTTTTCCTCCATAATGTGTGCCATATTAGTTGGAAAGATGGTGAGATCTCACAAAGTTGTAAGAGTGTGCAATGCATGCAGTAGCCTAGTTCTGCCTTTGAGAGCAGCCTCCTACACCTTCAGCAGCCCTGTGACTATGCATTTCAAACAGCACTTTCCAAGCTCCCTCTATTCCTCTCCAAATCTCCCAGTTTTTGAAACTGAAGTAGTTAATCAGTTAGGGATGCTTATCCCACTGGTAAATTTTTTTCAATATCTTCTCATATCAAATCTTCAAAACCAATTGTAGGTAATAGCTTTGCTTCCGCTGTGGCTCTTGAAATTCCCATGCCTGTGAAATATGCACTCCCTTGAGCACTGCCTGGCTAAAGAATTGTGGATTTTAGAAGTCATGTCAAGGCAGGCTCAGTGTTGATTTAAAAATACAAGAGAAAGATTACTGTGAATGGTTTTATATATGTTCTTAACAGGTTTTAGAGGACTGTGTACATTCCCACACTCCCAATCACTTCTGCAAAAGCAGTTTTTTGTGTTTGTCCTATGTCTGACAAACTTTAGGAAGAAAGTAAATAACAGCAGCGGAAAACGTGCTTGTCAGCAAGTACTGCTTGTATGAAAGTAACTCGTAATTGTGCTAAATAAATTCCATTCTCTCAGATTGTTCCTACCATCCTCTGCAGCGGGCATTACATGATGAAGGCACATCACATGCTGGATATTATATCCATAACATTATGGGGAGTTATGAACTCTGCTTCTGTGGCCCTGGGTGAGGGTTCACTTAGGGTGCTGTGCAAGGAGAACAAGAGGCATCTCTGAGGGTCTAGCTGAAACTTCAGGTCAAAAGGCACTGAGGCTGTAAAGTCAGGTAGTGTTAACATGGACACACTCTCCTGGAGAGACAGACAATAATATAAACATGCTCCCATGGAGAGAGAGCAGTTAATCCAGACAGTTTTGAAATAAAAACCCCCTAATAGGGAAACCCTGGCAGACAGCCCCCAGTTATGGTGAGGAATGTGTTCCCCCCATAAGGCTTTGTGGTTGATATGTTAATCACTTATACCCCATTGGTTCTTTCCCTACTTCCCACTTTTTACTCCAGCCAATTGGTCTGTTTTTGATCCTTCCCCTGATTGGTTCATTTCTTAATCCTCCACCCGATTGGCTCAGATGTTTTACCCCGCCCCCCTGCCCTCCCTATATAATCCTCTGTTTCCCGCCGGCCTTTGGCACTTTGTCACTGGACTCCTCCTCTAAAGAAGCCAAATAAAGCCTCATGTGGAACTCCATACGAAGGCTCCGTCTTTTCCTTCAGTGTCGCCCCGAAGAGCAGATTTCACTGAAGAGCTTGAAATCACTCAGCAGGCAGCAGAAGTGTCTGTGCCTCTGGGACGTCCTTCTAATAAGGCTTCTCCAGGAAGGTGGTGGCACTCTGACCATTGCCTGCCGTGATAGTAAGGCACATGGAAAGATGGAAGGAGATGAGGTGGCTTGGCCTGCAAAGAGGAGTCTGCAGTACAGACTAAGAATTTCCTGCATTGTGCAAAGGGTGACCACCAAGGCGGTGGGGCAGCAGCAACCAGTGAGATGAGGCCTCAATCCTGCAGCTTGCAAACTCAGGATGGGCATCCTACTCCCTAGGGGAGAGTGCAGCACTTCACAGAGGGGTCTCCAGCCTCACAGGTTTTAAAGGCTTGGCAAGGCAAAGCCCCACCAGTCTGTCAGATATACAGAGAAAGTCCTGCCCCAGATTGTGTATCAGAGGAAAGATCTCCAAAGTGCCATCCCAGCTAAGATTTCTGTGATTCTCTGTAGGAACATATGAACCAAGCCACCATGCTTCAGCCCTTAATATATTGTATATGTACAATGTATTTGACTTCCTTATTTAGACGTTAAATTCACACGTTTTCTGCTTAAATTCACAGATGTTTTATAGAGTCCTCAGTGCAGGAGATGTACAGCAAACTGATCCTTCTGCCCCTTCTCAGGACTGTGTGTGTTCCAACATATGTCCCTGCCAGAGAAAAATGCTGTCCTTTTAAGGCTCACCCGCTCTCTCTGATCTGTCAAGTCATAGTTGTGGAGCTGATTTTAACACTCTGAATGCAGCTGAAGACAAATCATGGTACAGTGTAGGTGTAATTTTTCTTCAGAGCAGTGAGGTATCTGCAGGTAGATGTCTCAGCAGCAGAATTCAATCTGAGAGTTCATCAGGCTGTGACACAAGTTTCTCAAGCAGGAATTAATCTTTTGTGTGTACTAGGGAAGAAGAGAGTAAGGAAAGAGGACATTATGAAATAATAGAGAAGTGTGTCTCTAACTTCTTACAAACCAGTTTGCACAAGATTTCTGAGACGCAGAAATTAATCTACAAAATGGTGAAGCAAGAGCACACCAACCCATAATATTTCCAACCCAGGTGGAAATACCATAAATATGAGCACAGAGAGAGTATCCATATGTCTATTTATATCTGTCTATTTATCTATCAATTATCTCACCATGATACTTTCATAGCAACCTCAGAATTAGGTCCATCTAATGCCAGCACTTTGACTGCTAAAAATCACTCTTATTTTAGTCAATCAGCTTTTGCAACTACCACCAGAATGAAACCCTTTAATATAAACAAGCCATGGTGGTTATCTGCATGTGAACCTCTAGGTCTGCCTGCTTGTTCATTTACTTTTATAATTTTTATGGGTTTTCTTTCCATGGGACAGTCCTCTATGAAGACATGCTAGCTAAGTTTACAGTGTAGAGAGAGGGAAAATGAGAATAATCACCAGTGGGCAGCATTTCAGTTTCTACAGTTAAAGGGGATTAATTAAATTACATTAAATATATGGCATACAAGAATAGCAGTCAGGGTCAGTGACAAGAACAAAGAGATGGGAGATGTTGTCTCATTAGCAAAACAGTGATAAGAGAGAGGAGAAGAACACAGTGGCAAAGATATAGGAAGTAAAAGCACCTCTTCAGGGAAGTGTTTGGGTTCAACCTGACCTTTAGGATTGTCACTGTGCAACCTCCTAAAGTCGTTTATTATCAGTTAAGAATCCCTAATCTTCCTTAGATTCTATTTTTAATGGTGCTTTTCACTTAGCTGCCAAAGTGATGTGGTTGTTTGCTGCTATCCTTCTTTTCTAGTGTTTCCAGTTTATAGCTTCTCTATCATACTTTCTTTTTAAAAATAATTTTAAACAAACACAAACTTTTCAAATTCATTCCAAGTGACCTATTGCCTTTCATCCTTTCCAGCAGGAGTGCATTCAAATCCAATACACTTTCTCTAGGACCTAACCTAAAAGCAGCAGTCACCTTCACAATGGAAGGTAACAATAACCCATCATGATCAATATCTGTGCATTTTTCATACATAACACATGTGAGCTTTTTCTACTCCATCTGCATTTAAACATGTAACTGTCATTACAAATGTCATCCAGTTCCAAAGGAAATTCCAGAAGAAAGAAAAAAAAAATCCTTTTTTCTATACTTTATCTTTGTAAAAAGAGATTCTCTTTTATTTTTCCTCCTTATTATTAGCTCTGAAACAAAGAAAATTCTAGAGTGATGTTTTGACCTCACACCTTTCTTGGAAAAGTCATCCTATTACCTTTCACAGATTGATACGTGTTTGCAGCACAAGGCTTTTTCTACATAATTTACTGCAATTTGTTCCTAAGTAGTAAGTACCCCAGACATGACACGAGGACACCTTGGCTTTAACCTTGTTTTTACCCTAAGTTATTCTCTACCCGCTACATAATTTTCCCTTTGGCTTTTGGTTGCACTTCTCGTGTACCCCTACCTTCACAGCAGGAGTCTGCACGGCCATTGCAGGGGTGTGATTGCAATGAGACACCTGCATTTTCTGCATAGTGTGTGTGCTCTTAAGATGGAATTTCAATATGTGCAAAAAAACCACCATCTCAGTTGAAGGGTATGGAAAAAAACTCTCATACTTTATAAGCAGATGGCTATTTTAGCTCTGGCTGCTGTCACTAAAAGGGTCCGGCAAATGTGTCTCTAAAAATACAGAGATTATTTTTCACCTATAAATAGATGCTTTGAGAAATGAATACAAACCTCAGAGAGATTTTAGCAGGCACATGTAATGGCTTGCCTGTGGTGGTTGTAAGCCACCTTGCACTTAGAGCAAGCAGGAGGAATGTGCAGCTGGGTGATGGGTAACCACTGATGAGCCATGTGCTCATGCTTTTGCTCACTGTCACTTCTCTGTGTATCTGGCCTGATTCTTTTGAGCAAAACTGAGCTACAAGCTCCAGTCAAAGACAGGATGTCAGCCCAGCCAGTGGAATACAGAGGGTTAACTCCACCAGACCAAGAAGGTTCAGGCCCATGGTATACCCAGCCTTTCAAAACCTGCATGAAAGTCTGGAATAAGCACAAGGCCAGTGCTTGTCTGCTGTTCTATGACATCTCCTTTACAGAAAAGGTCAAATAAATCAGCCAGTCATAACCTGAACTGTGTTTTCATCTCTTGCTGTGGTTTAGAAATATGCACAAATTTTCATAAGGATGTATCTCCAAGGTAATGAGCAGTGTTTTCTCCTGAGAAAGACACAGAATTCAAATGGCAGATTAGTATTTGAGACTTGCCTTTTTATTTCTCAAACAACAACAAAATAGCCAAGGAGATAAAAATGCTGCTCATTACAGGAACCGAAATAATCAAAATCCAAAATAATGTCCATGCTATTTTGCTATTTTTACAGCTGAAACGCGGATATGCCAGGAACTTCTAAGAGTGCCTGAGGGATTTTGCTGAAACTTCTTGATTTATGTGGAAAGAAATGAAATGGTAGAGCCTTACAAATGCCTCAGATCGATACCGAGTTTGGCTTGCTGGGGCCCACAAAGGAAGGTGGGGTTAGAAAAAACAGGAGCTGCTGAGTCCTCTCTCTGTTGCTAAAGTGCTAGCTCATGTGTTTCTATTAGCATCAGTGGTATTTTTAGAAATGTTCCATGTTACTCTTTTCACTTACCCTCTCAAACACATTTGGTTTCTCTTGACCTATTGGCTTAACTGTTTTCATCTTTTACAGAAAAAGTTACTGTCTTGTGGAGATACTTCAGCTTTTTTCTTATCTCCTGACTGTAAACTCAGGGCAGCCTACCATTAAAACAGTGTCTGCTGTCCTTTCTTCCAACTATCACTGTTTCTTAGTGCTTAACTTTTACTAGGCCAATTAATTTTCAGTGTCTTCTCTGGTGCAGTGCGCTCAGTGAAGATGTTTTTGTGCTTATAAATATTTTAATTAAAGGTTAACTCAAATATCAGGGTTTAACAGCCTCGAGAACTCAATTTACAGTATGTCTGACCTGACTAATCATGCTGTGGGCTAATTAGCAACATGACAGGCATAGTGCTGGCTGGGGGAATGATGGAGGAGGCAGGATCTGTGCCCTGTGTAGGGAATCCAGTGTACTCAGTGATGCTGAGAGGAGCACAGCTTTGCTTGGGGTAGAAGTCAGTGTTGTGAAAGGTCAGGTGCAATGAAACAGTTTAGCCTAGCACCTGTGAAAGTTTCCTTCCTGAACCAACTGGGATTTTCTTTCAGCAAAGCCTCCACTTCTTTATGAATATCTTCTGGATTGATAAAAATCTGAACTTTTTATAGAGAAGAGGCAGTTTCCCTTAGTTTCTGGACTGAAGACACTATTGCTATACAGCGCTCACTTGGAAATGAGATGGTGGTTTTGGATTAAAAAGCATAAAAAAACAGAAAATGTAAATTTACTTGGGATACAGAATATAATTACTAGGGGATAGGACATATCTGCTTGTGATACTGTGTAATTCCTGATGACCCCACACGCTGGTTGTTCTGCGGAATTCTGTTTCCGTGTCTCAATGGGGATGTGGCAAAAATTAGAAAAGCCCAACCAGAGGCAGGGGATGACCAGAGGAAAGGCAGCCACTGCCCAAAGAATGAGAGGGTTTTACCTTGGAGATGAGCTGACAGGGTGTTGTTGAGAGGGCTCTGTAGACCCTGAAAGACACAGGTGCGTGGGCAGAGGAAAAACAGCTCAGTGCCTATTTCACCTCGTGCCGTGCCACAGGAATGTGAATCTCCATGTGACCCACAGCTGAGCGTGGGAACTCCTGGGCACAGGAATAGTAGCAGGTAAGTGCTAGATTCCCACAGTAATGGAAAAGGCACTGAGTAAAAAGCACTTTTTCAAAGTAAAAGCCCGTGGAAGCTGCTAACCCAGCTGCCCTGGTTGAGAGCATCCTGTGCTGCCAGTTCCTCCCAGGACGGTATTCAGGGACAGCCTCTCAACACACTCACCCTGACCTGCCCTGAGCACTGGATTTTAGCATCTGCCAATGATGGGACAAAGATGAGATGAAGATTTTGTCTAGCCTGGTACAGCACTTGCTATGCAATAACTTCTTGAAATTCTCTACTGTCTTTGTTTTGGTGTTTCTCAGCAGAAAATGTGTTTTCCAGTGAGAAAGATTTTGTTTCAAAGAAGAAGGCTGTTTCAAAGGACAAAACCAATTAACAGCTGAAACCTCAGTGAAATGTTTAGAATTTACTCTTAGCATATTTTTCCCCAGCATCAGGGAGATGCTTTGTAACCCAGTTGAATGGGGCAGTCATTGGGAGAGAACTCATTGCCTGCTTAGTCAGGCAAGTGGGAGGTTTCTCAATTCCTAAACACTTATGTGGTAAAAGCCTATTAAAAACTTCTTAGTAGGAAATATTTCTCCACAAAGGGCCACCGTTTTTTCAATGGGAAATGGAAACCAACCATTCTCCCTTTAAGGAGCTTTTTCAATGCACATACCTTTTTTTCTACATGCACAGTACTAGACTGCTAGCAGCTGAACTGCCCTCACACATGCAAGTGTAAAACACAACCAGCATTGTACCAGCTGTGTAAAACATAGAATACAAGGTCTGTATTTTTCTCAAGAAGCTGAACTTACAGGAAAGCCAGTCAAGAATTCTGCATTGATTGTAAAAGAGGAAAGAAATCTGACAAGATGGAAAATCCTGTATTCCCCACGGCATCAAAGCTTTTTTTGGAACTCAGCATACACAGAGAAGGTAAGGCTCTTACTCCTGTTACACTCGAGTAAGGACAGTGTGCTATAAAATATATTAATAAAGCTATCAAAGATGCAGTGTCACAGAGCCATATCAGGCCACCTTTGTGGCAATGGGCACAGCTCAGGATCTGACATGAAGTGCAGTCAGGGAAGCTGTTGGAATCAGCTGTGAATACTCAATAACTGTAACTTCCTAGATTTAGCTAAAACTACTCTCAAATTTATAAGAGATGAGAGATGGGATCAGATGCTCATATCCTCATCAACATGTTTTCTACAGGCCTGGTTCAAGGAGGCTGCTATTTTCCTTTTGGAAAATTCCTAAGGGAGGGTGAGAATTGTAAACAGCACCTGCTTCAGCACAGGGACAGGCAAGGCAATCCCTGTGGAGTATAGCCTGCAATTAAAAACCTCTGTGGCTGTTGAGGAGGAGCTGAAATGGCTCTGTAACCTCCCTCCCATCATCTGGCTATACAGAGTATCCTGCTTTCACAGATTATAAGAAACAGGGCAACACATCTTTTAATGGCTGAAGTATACTGCAAGGCTTTTAACTGCAGGCACGCTGTTGAGGCTCTTGTTTCTCACTCACATGAGATAGACTCTGGTGTGGGAGTTCATCCCTTGCTGACAGTAGTGAAGGTCACTTGAGCAGGCATGGAGCTGACCCAGGAGTCCAAATCTTCTGGGATTTGCTGCAAGTGAAGTGGTCTGTGGATAAGTCTTCTGCAAACACCATCAGGTTTGAATGCAGAGATCGATGATGAAAATCTTGTTGGTGCATGACAAAATTCCCTGCTACTGTGAGGGCAGGTGGCCAGCTCTCCTCAGAAACACGAGGCTATAGCCTTGTCACTGAGATTTATGGTCTTAACATGGTGTAGTTCTGAACCAAAAATAGATGGCTGCCAATTGCAAAGGGAAGTGAAAAATCATTTTTCCTACTGGAAGCAGAATTTTCTTCTGGTAACATGTCTGCATGAATTAATGATGGTTTTCTAGACAAATCTCTGGTGCAGCTACCATGCAGAACAATTTGTTACTCTGCTTAATGTCTGAATACTGTGTTTTGTTTACATGCATGTAGTCTTTGCTCCAACGAGCTGATGGGCTTATATGTGAAGAGTGCAAACATTTAGTTTTCCTGGTGAAGAACACTCAGCTATAATGTTTCCCAGATATGTTGTGTGACCAGGTCTGTAGTCCTGGTAACTACTACAGTCCTAACTACAGGACTTTTATTGTAAATCCCTGCTTTCCCTTTTGGTGCCTTGTAGAACCTTATTGTTTTATTGTGCTAACATAGCACTTGTTTTGGAATTTTTTTTCTCCCCCAAGTTTTTCATTTTTTCCCAGGACTGGATAATTTCTAGTTTTTTATCCCTGGCATTGACTACACTTTACTTTTTATATATTTCCAAATGATTTTTATGTTAGGTTTTTGGAAGTTCTGTGCCAGATTTTCACCTTTGAGAAAAGCCCCTGTTGGGAAGAGCCTGTTTGGAGACTCCAGCTCCTTGAAGGAATGTGGCTTTTCCTGGCAGATATCTACCTATTCCTGGTGGCCACACAGCAGGGACAAACTGTGCTTAAGGAATTGTATACTGGACTTTATCACACTGCACATTGCTCATTGCTAAGAGCTGTGGGGGAAAGAGGAAAAGTGAGAAGACTGATAATGAGCAGGAGGAGGCCTGGTGAAGGACAGCTGACAGGTGATAATGATTGGCATCATTAGAGTAAGGATGAGGGAAGAGGAAGGAAATGAGGGTGCATCTGGAGATGGTCTGATACTTTTCACAGCAGCTGGGTGTCTGGAGTGATGCTAGTGTTTGTTGCCTGTAAACAAAGAGGACCCGAGGGACCACTGCTGGTCTTGAGGGCAGGTGGCCTCAGGGGAAGAGGAAAAAGGCTGAGCTCTGCAGTGCCCTTGGCCCAAGGAAACAGCAGGGAGGCTTCTCTTTCCCACTGTCTTCTGAGCTTTCCTTAGGCTTGCTGGTTTGATCCTTCACCTGGTGGTATTTCTGTTTATTGTCTGTGCTTGTTTGTGGCAGGCTGAGCCTCCTGCCTCTTCCTGTGGTGCGCAGAGGCCAGCAGCCTGCTCCAGGGGCCCAGATCTCTTCAGGATGATTCCTGGCACTGTCAGCAGAGAAAGCTGGGGAGAGAGAAACCTGTCCTGTGGGAATGCTGGGCTGTGCCCAGCCTCTCTCACAGCCTTTCCCAGGCCCCTGCTTTGTCCTCTCCAGGAGTTGTGTTACATGGACCTGGAATTCAGACCTGCATCTGCCATCGCCATGATTTTTAGGCAGGCCATAGGATTTGACTGAGTTATTCCTGCCTCAAAAGCTGGCACTTCTTTAAAGGGAAAATGTTGGAACTCTAGAAACTCAGAATTTCAGGCTTTCTGTGCTAAAAGGCACTGACCCTCAGGCAAGCACTGCATTTGACCTGAGGCTGTGGAACAGGCTTCCAAAATTGAGTGATAGCCCTGGGATTATGGATTTGTAGTTTGAGTAGAAGTGTGTGATATCACAGGGTGCAAAACTTGAAGTTTAGGATTTTCATATATAGTAATATATATGAGGAAATATGAAGGATTTAGGGGTTGGCTAAGTTCTTCTTTCATCTTCTTCTTCATGGTTTTGGGTGTTTTTTTCTAATTGGGTGAAAAGGTCGCATTGCAGACCATAGGTGTTTGGGCTAAAGTAAAAATAATATAGATGTCACCTCGTTATTGGATAATTTGTGTATAAAAAGACCTTGGAAGGAGTTAGAGACAGCCATTTTCTACCTTGTTAGAGCTCATAACTTGTGAGACTGTATTTTAGATAAGAATAATAAACTTAATAAACAAGTGAGTCCGAACATGAAACTGTGTCTCCTGTGCTTTAATCCCAGCTCTAACACATAGGAAAAAAAGATAAGAAACTCACAGGAAAAAAGAGAGTTTTGATATAAAACACTGAAGGGAGAAAGTTGCCCTAGAAAATTGCTCTATTTGTTACTGTTTTTTAAACAGGAGGGTTTTTTTACTGTGAATTCAACCAGATCCCACTTCTAGCCATTTGATCTTGTTAAGCCCCTGCCTGCTGAAGAGCTCTCTGCTCATAGTAACTACCTGTCCATGCAGCAATTCTTGGACAGGGAGCAAGTGACCTCTCAACCTCTCCTTGGCTAAGTTGACTAAACTGTGGTTCTTCAGTAAATAGCTTCTCCTGGACTCCCTGCCATCCTCCTTGTTTTCCTCTGAGCTCTTCTAAGTGCTGCCATGTGTCCATCACAGTGGTTCCTAGCAGAGGTGGGGGATTCCACAGTTTCTGTACAAGTGCCACACGTAGCTTTGAAGTAACACATCCCTACTTCTGCTGACAGTTCTGTGCCTATTGCTTGTTTTGTTAGATATGGTGGAAGACCAGAGTCAATAGGTTGACCTTCTTGAGTCTGAACCTTTTTGAATGCCGTGTTTCCAAACTGTTCCTGTATTTGTGTGTCCTACAGCCTTCAATCTGAGATGTTATCTATAGATATAGTGCAATATGTTAGAATGAAATTGTGTTTCCACTGGAATACAGATCTGACAGTAGTCGTAACCTCATCTATTCACCAGACCACCCTTTCTGCTTCAACTTCCAAGTTTCCCAGCTGTGTGTCTGTCATCATCTAAATGAAAATACATCAAATATCCTTGGACTGTGAACAGACTCCTTTGGCCCATCGGAAATGCCTCTATTTATCATCTATCTTTGTAACTTCAAGGTGTAACAGCAGGCAGACATCTGAATATGAATCTGCCCAACTGATAGACAAAGGTATTTATGGAACAAGTTTATATTTGTGGATAGGGATTATCCAGTACCTCATTCAAAACTGGCCTGAAAACTCTGCTGAAGTAATGCTTGGTAGAGATCCAGGATCTGCATACTTCTTAATTCATTCCAGTCTTCAGACCATGGCCAGTCAGCTATGGTTGATTAACAGTAATTTTCCAGTAGTTAAACAATGAAGTATGTCATTATTAAAATCATTTAAAAAAATAAAAAACTTGTTTAAAAAATTAAAAATTAAAACAAACAAACAAAATTCCCAAAAAAAAACAAAACCAAAAACCAACCAAAGAAAAATCAACCAATCAAAACTAAAACCACCACCAAACGAACAAACAAAAAATCTCATACACCAAAATCACCACCTCTCCTGGGTTTGGTGAAAAGAGAGTAAGAGCTGTGGTGTCTCTAAGGAAGGTGTGAAGAGAGAAATGCTGTAGTTTCCTAGGCTTGCATTTCCGGGCAAGACAGAGACACAATTTAGGCCACTTGGTCAGATGCTCTTACTGATCTGAGCTCCTTGCCTAGCTCCTGGGACTGCTTGCACCCAGATATCTGAGACCAGCAGTGGTGGTTAGTTCTGTCCCCTCTGCCCTCCACCTCCACTGTATGAAGGACTGCAGTGGTTTCACATTCACCTCTGTTTCACTAAATTTAGTGTAGTGGTCTAAATATCTTGTCAGCTGTGAGATAGGATTAGGGAGGAAAAGGCAAAACAGGCCCAACTTAAAGGTTACAAAGGTAGTTTTATTAACACACCCTAAATGGGAAAAGAAAAAAAGGAAAAAAAAAAGAAGCAGCTTTCAAACCCCTTCTCCTCCCCACACAAACTGTTCACTTTCCCACAAGCAACATAGAGAGACAGCATGTGATTTTCAGTTTCACTGAAAAATTGATGAAAAATTGATAACTTGATGTTACCTGTTCAACTAGCTAGAAGGAAAAGGGGCTGCCTTGGACACACTCAGGATTTATATGGGTATTTTCCAGAGTCACATCTAGCTTCCTCAGTGGTCAAACCATGTGTCAATATTTTAAAATGAACTCTGACAGATACCTGTCTCGAAACAATTCCAAGATTCCAACAATTCCAAGATGTCAGGGAACTGTTTCCACTTTAACTAAAAACCAAACTGTGTCAACACATAACAAGGGCCCAGCCTGGCCCCAGGAGTGTTTTCCCCTCTGCCTGCCTCTTTCAGCACTGTGCACAGAGGGTGCAGAGGGCAACCTGCAACTTTGGGTGAAAGTAAATCCTGTCAGCTCTTGAAGAACTAGAGCAGATAAAAGCTTGCTTTGGCACAGGAGGGGCAGCTGACATACTAGAGTGTTTGAGGATGAGGAGGGGCTGGAAAAGATAAATACACATGGTGACAGTACAGTTTGAGGATCAGCAAGGATGCTTGAGCCTGTGTGATGGAGTAGTAGGACATGAGGCTGAGGGAACAGGCTAGGTTGGTGGAACAGGTGGTTTTGAGCTTGAAGCTGTGTTGAAGGAATGGAAAACATCCAGAAAAATCTCATGAAATAATCCTGTATTGCTGAATAAGTAATTCTATATTCGTGCAAGTGTCCCAAGAAACACTTGACAAAAAAAAAAAAAGGCTTTCACTGTAGGAAAAGAGAGAGCCCAGAAAGCGTATCAGAAACTTCTGACAAAAGTCTTCCATTCCTTTCAGTGGAGAGGGATAAAAGAAAAAACAGACTCAGGAAGTGAGAAGTGAAAATTTGAACAAAGGCAAGGTTCAGTGGGTTTGTGCCATTGAATGATTTATACCTTCTCAGCTCTATCATGAAGATAATAAAATAAAAATAGGTCACCATTGATTACAGGGAAATGATCACTAGAAGGTTACATGCACTGTGTTTTTCTTAATGTATTTACTGAGAGCTTCACTGACTCAAGGGATTTTGCACATATCAGTGCTTTTTCTGATGTTTTACCTTTTATGTGACAGCTCAATTGCCGATAAAGTCAATGCAAGCAGTTACTGCTTTTTTCTCTGTAGACACTGAGTTTTGAAGTACTGGCCATCAAACTGGGACCTTCTGGACTTTTATGCATGTGATCTCTTCACCTCTCCTTCCCAATGAGCTGTGGATTGACAGCTGGTTTTGTACTCAGTTTATATATATATATATATATATACCCATCCTTCCTATACCTATCCAATGTGAGTCCTTCCACAGTGATAAGATTTGGCTACTAAAAATGAAGCTCAAACAGAATGAAATGGCTGGTAACGTCTCTCTTGTGGAAATCAATTTCCAAATAAACCTGACTTTTGTACTCCACTCAATGGTAGAAAACAAACCTGAAGAAATAATAATAATTTTTTAAAAAGCGACAACAACAAAAAAAACCCAAACAAAAAACTCCCAACAAAATAAAACAAACCACCTCCCCCACAAACAAACAAAAAACAAGCAAAAAATACACCCCCAAAAACCCCAAGAAAACCAACAAAACAACCCCCCACATAAAAATCCCAACAAACAAGCAAAAAAACTCACCAAACACCAAACCCACACACCTACACACAACAAAGCCCAGCTATTTATTTTACAGCATATTATAGAGGCAGGAATAAATACAAATCTGTTATTAAAAGATATTCTGTGTCTCAGAGGCAACACAAACAGCCGTAAGATGTGGTAGTTTCTATAGTGACTACTTGCTTTCCTTTGAAAGTTTGCTAAGCAATCAGACAAAACCAGAGCAACTAGCTGTGCCGCCGTGTAATTATTTCCCCTCATCATCCCCCAAAATACTGAATAAAACAGCTTTTCTACTCCTGAATTGGAAATGCCCCTCCCTCATATAGTAGCCTTTGTTGCATGAGAGAAAGGAGGGGGAGGTGTCAGAAACAGCTCAGCAGTGCTGTGGAGAGCAGAATTAGTCATGTTTTTGAACTTGGGCTTCCCAAAATCCTCTGGGCAGTGCTGTGCGCTGACACAGAGCACACTTACAGACCATGGGAGGGACGTACGTTCTGGTGGCTTCAAAGGAAAATAAAAGATGGTGGTGTTTTTTCTTTTTTCTGTTTTGTTTCTTTTCTTTGCTTCCCTAAGCCCTTTGTTCTCTTCCAGCATGTTTGCCCTAGTTTAGTTTGATAGGTGTTTAACAGCAACACTTTTCTGCTTTGAGATATGAGCACTCTTACGGTAGAGTACTGAGCAGAATCACATTCTTGACTCCTTCCATAAGTTCTCAGCTGACTTATGAATGCCTGGTTGAACACTACTTCCTAAAGAATGGAGAATCAGAGCCAGGCTCAGGAGAAGTTTAATTCTTTTTTCCCCCAGTGGCTGCTCCTTTATTAGTAGTTTCCCTTCATGTTGTCACTCTACACTTCAAGACCCACCAGACAAATCCCTGTGGCTGATTGACAAGAAGTGGATATAAGCACTTCAGTCATCAGGAAAAAACCCAAACTACTTGGTCTCCAAAGAAATATGGCTCACCTGACAGCACAGACTGCAGTAGCATTGAGTTTAACCTCCCTTCTAAAGCAATACTGTTCGAAATATATCCTGCGTAGTAGAGTAAATAATTCAGCAGCGCATGATTTATTTTATTTTTTTTCAGTGTTCCTGCTTCTTCCAGAATGGTAGTGAGACAATCCTTATTTCCTATCCTTGAGTTTCTCAGTAAAATTTCCCCCTTCTTCTTGAACTCTGGATTTATGGCAAACATTTTGAGAATTCAGTGCCTAAGACTGAGACCTGTTGACTAGACCATGAATCATGTGGCCCTGTTCTCTTGTGTTTAGGGTTTCATGGCTCTTCTGGATGAATATAGTTTGTAATTAAAAGCTTGAGAGATTATTTTGTTTGGAGAAGGGTGCTTTGGGTATCAAATCTGTGAATTTGACACTTGTTCTGTTCAAATATCATAAAAACAAAGTGAAATTGCACCAATAATCACAGAAAATTAGCACAAAGGTAAAGAGTGTACTCTAATGAACAGTCAGAGAAAAACATCTGCATACCTTTGTTAGTGGTACTTTAAAAAATAAGTTGGCACACTGACTGGGAACTGTGCTTGTGATAATGAGTTTTGTTTTTGCTGAATAATGTTCTGGTACTGAAATGGAGTACAATTATGCTGTGACTTTGGAAGGACAATCATGGTTTTGATGTATTAATATTCTAATACTGAGTAAGACAAAAGCTTTGTAAAGGAAAAAGTGTTATTGCAGGATGAGTTTTTGGCAAGAGAAATACCATCCAAATTGTTGTTCTTAACACACACACTGAACTTAGATAATGTTTTAATTAAAAGAAAAACATGTGCTAGCAAAGTAGACCTTAACTGCCTTTAGGCTGAGGAGATTGAGTTTATGAATGAGATTATTGTCTCAGTATTTCATCTTCAGTCTGATGTGATATTTTGCTTCTGCACCTGTGACAAATCCAGTTGTTCTAGACACACTTCATAAAGAAACACCATAAATTAACATGGTGTCCACACACAAACACTGAAGAATCAGAGACAAGCTGATAAGGAGAGTGGTTGCAGCAGTGCTCCAGAAATTAGGAAAGCCAATTGTAATATCTCACTCTGCTATAGACTGCCTCTGAGACCTTGAACAGACCCTTTAAGCTGGGTCAGCATGAAGTGATCTGTGGTACATGGTATGAGCTGAGCTGCAACACCCTCACTGATGTAGCCATCCATAGGGCAAGGTCCAAAGTTAGTCTTGCATAAGGTAATTTATATTTGAATGTCTTATTGCCTTCTGAGTGAGGAATATACCTTGTGGGTAAGAACAAGGTGTTCATGGCTGAGATTGGCAGTATTTGTCAAAGCTGACCTCATTTCCTTCTGTGGGATCAGAATCAAGGTAATGCAAGCTGGCTTTGAAAGTCTAGCTTTGCAATGTCATCTGAACATTACTGCTAGCATCAACTGGCTTGTTTGCAACAGCAACAGTAAACACCATCCACATTATTTATGTGATTTCTATACTGTTGTTGTGAGAATGCTGGGAGAATAGAAATAAATAATTTCATAGAAAAGTTTATTGGTTTACTCCCTGGCAGGATTTGTTTACGGATTGTAAGTGGATATGCTAAAGAAGAAGTCAGCCCTGTGATTTATTGAAACGTTTATCACCTCAGCTGACTTCACCTGAGCACAGATGTGTTTGTGAGAGTTACATGCAGGCTGGAGAGGACCTGGGAAAAATCTTGAAAATTTTTTTGATGCATAGGCAGGGTTTTGTGTGAAACAGCATGTTTGTGTCAGAGATTCCCTTTCTGTTACATATTCACTCTTCTCAGGAGGCAAGAGCAGTGGCAGACCTTGCTGCTGTGACTCATGTGACAGCTCTGTAACCCCATGCTCTCCACAACCTGGGAGTGAGCTGTCACTCCAGCATTTTCTGTGCTTGTAAGGGGTTGGGTTTCCTGGCTTCTTTCCTCCCAAGTTGCAGCCTGAGTCCTTCTCATGCAGTGTAGTGGTGTCACCTACTAGTCCCAGGCAAGAGAAAAACCCTTGCTATTTCACTCTGCCTGTGCTGATTATAAATGCATCTTATAATACTTACTCCCAACACATAAGGGTGGAGCATCTCCCAAGGTCAAGGGTCTGCTTCATTCCACCCCAGGGTTATGACTCTCCCACTACATTTTCACATCTTCCACGCTTCATTTTGCACAAGTGCTCACTTTCAGTGAAAGCTCAGTTACTTCCCTGTTGTGGAATTGAATTTTAAATTGCCTGCAAGACATTTTTCATCATCTGAAATTGGAAGAAAGGAAAATTATAACAATATTTTTCAACTTATTAAATACACCCCTGCATGTCATCCAGTGCAAATATGGCCTTTCACCAGGGGCAGTAAGTTTGCAGCCAGAGGGTCAGATGGGATGCAAAACAGGCAGCACTTGCTTCAGGCAAGGGCAGATGAAGGTTGTATACACTTCTTGACTGATTTATATCTGGCAGCAGGGAGGAGGATTCTTTACAAGAGTGCTGTCCTGAGATGCAGGTGAGCAGTTGGGGCCCCTCTGAGGTAATAGCTGTAACATGTTGTATGTCACTGGAGGAAACCTGAGGGCTAAGAGTCATCAAATGACAAACTGGTAAGAGATAGGAGGCACTGTCACTGCTATGAATGTGTAGGTTGTAGAATATGGGACCAGCCTGCAGGTATAAGTACCCAAAGGTATCATGTCCCAAAGCTCTCCTTTCTGAAGTATCACCAGAAAATCTGAATCTGATATAAAAGAAAAGAAGATAGATAAGAAAAAGAAAATGTAAGAAAACCTGTTATTAAAGAGACACCTAGGATTAAAAGATACTCTGGTTGCAAAGACATTTTCCTCATGCAAGTGGTTAAAATGCCCCATCCAGAAAAACAAAATAATTTTTAGCATCAGAAAACAGGAAAGCAGTAGTAATTTTCTTAAATTAGATAGAAAGATACAACTGAAAATATTCTGTTAACAGAAGAGGAAGTTCATAAATTCTTAGTGAGACATTATTTGTCTTAGATGATAATACTGGCAAAAATTGTTTAACTCGCTGAATTAGCAAGAGTATCTTATATCTGACTGTTGCTCTGTGTTGATACTTAAATTTTCTTAACAATGATGTGATATTGTTAGGTGTTGTTGGAGATGTTAAAAATCTACCTAGACATGCTCCAGGGAAACCTGCTGCTGCTGACCTTGCTGGGATCAGGACTAGAGGACTTCCAGAGGTGCCAGCCAGTCCATAAAATTTTGTGATTCCTTTTTGCCTAGTGCTAAAGCTGCTATTAACTACTCCCATTCCTCTCCTTTCCTTGTCCCCCATGTCCCAAAATAAACAGATTTGATAGTCACATCTGTCTTCCAGGTTTCGTGAGAAATTATAAATTAAATAGAAATTTTGAATAGGGATAAATAACATTTTAAACTTAAAAATATAGGAAAGAAAACCAAGGCTGAAAACAGAAGTTTAAAGCAAAAAGACTCAAAATGAGATTACTTATTCATTGAAAAATGCATCAGAACATTTGAATGCTAAGTCAGGGGGAAATGAGACAGCTCAAGATGGGCCCGGTTGGTACAGATGAGGCCAGAGGTTTGGGTTTTTTAAAGGAAGGAAATGTTCCCATGTAGACAGAGGACATCCCACTGAGCCCCAGCCATCTGCTTTGTTTGTTGCTATCCCAGCCTTTGAGGTACTGACATAACTGCTTTGTTCTTTTGATACCTTAGAAAGGATGACTTGAAACAGAGACTGGACAGAGCTAGGGAATAAAGTAGGTATTTATTGAAAGGCCTTTAAGGTACCCCTTGGGCATGACAGGGCCTGGCCAGGGCTGCACCCAAGGTGGACTAAGAATGGTCACAGAATGGATGACTGGTCACGAGGTCTCACACTTTTATAAGTTTTGGTCCATTTGCATATTGGGGTTTAATTTTCCAGTTACAGCTCCGGGTTGTGAGGTCCCATCCTTCTTGCTCCTCCCTTCAGTCCACTCTTGTTTGTGCTTTTAGGCCTGAAAGTTGTCCTTGGTCTTCAGCAGGAAAAGGATTTGTTTTGTCTCCTTACTCTGTGAAGCGAACTTACCAACAGTTGATATGAGGCTCAGAACTGCACCCCTAGGCAGCACAGAGTCTGAAAACATGAAAGCTAAAACTTAAGGCATCACTTTCTCATAAACCTGATAGACTGGCCACATCCAGGTATACAGAAAAACCCTGATGGCATGGCATCAGGGATCCAGGGCAGGTTGACCTGGTTGGTCCTTGAAGCAACAAAACTGCTGTTGGGTGCAGAGGTCTTCCCTTCAGTAAAGGCATCACTGGCATGGCTGGAGAAAGAAAGGATGAGTCTCACCATTAATGTGAGTTAATTGCACTGCTGCCCAGCTCAGTGCTGCTGCCAATGCTCAGTGAAGATGTGTTGTGACTTTATTTTGACAGATCTTAACCCAGGTGACAAAGGCAACCAAGAGTAAAATCGAACATTGCCTTTAATTCAGCATTTCGAGCTGTCAAAAAAAAAAAGTATGATTCCTCATGGGTAGGTGGTGATCATAGAACTTGCAAAGGAACAGATTGCACAGGATTTCTAAGGAATTTCCTGATTTCTAGACAGCCAAATTCTCACAGAACCACTTCTGAAGTTACTGGAACCAAAGGATCTGTGATTAAATATTTAACTTCTTGCTGATGTACTGGTAGTATGTGAGATTTCTCATTTTCCTTGTGCTAAGAATAAAATATAAGTGGCTTTAACAGTCTTTATTAAAATCCCACCCTGAAGCAAGTTCAGACACTTGAATTTGTGATTTCTCCCTGTCCAGTCTCTCTGAAAGGCTGCCTGTTCTTTTATAATTTCACAGTTTTCCAAGATATTTTGTCTGTGTTGGCCAAATGAGAAATGTCTTTGCATGAATCTTCTGTATGCTGAAAAAAGGCAGAACAGAAGTAGTAACTGCAGGAAAACTTCATCTCAACTCATTGGAAATAGATCCATGACTTGGAATAAATGCTGCACAGAATAAAATTTCTGTGATAAGCTGTCCACAGCAAGATAGTCTAATGTAACAGCATTCCTTGCAGTGAGATTGTGTTGTGACCAGATATCCATGATAGTGATTTTACAATGAAGAATCTGCAGCACAAGAGGACAAAAATCAAAATTATAGTATGTTATTCTTGATATTTACAAGATATTTTCAAGGAAAAAATATTTGTGGGAGTTAAAATAGGAAACATTGAAATGAATCATTAAATTTTAAAAATCAACACTAATAAATAGAGAAATGCTAAAAGGGATCACGCAAGTGATTGATGCAGGCCTGGCACACCTCAATTCTATTAATATCGCAAAATGATGATTTTCAGTAGACCTGAAACACTCTGCCAACACCACTTTAATTAACTTGCCAAATCCAGCCCTTCTCCTGCTCTGGCATCTGTGCTTAGTCCAGTAGGCAGAGAGTGGATGTTGCTGCCATGGGAAGAACAAGGCTGGAGGGTGCTGTGAGGATTTGGTTTGTGACCATTCCTCCTGCACAGCAAAATGTCCTGCTTCCCTCTGAAGAGGTGGCTGGAAAGTGGACGGGATGCAGTGAAAATCCTCATCCGTTCTGGTAGTAAGATTTATTGATTCTTGAGAATATTGCATTTTACAGTGACCTGCCTTTTCCAGTTAATGCAACTTGAATCTGAACCTGGAAACCTTTTTTAGATCAATACAAGCCTGCCCAGAAGTACATCATTTACACAGTAACCAAAAAGTGGAGAAAATACAACTTAGGTATTTCAGCTGCAGAGCAAGGAATGACAAATGTGCTTTGGAGATGAAGCCTGAGTTTGCTATGGAGTGATCCAGCTGTTTGGGACATCAAGAAGAAAAATATGCTATAGCCTACAAGTCATCTTGTGTAAGTGCAGACAGAAATTTTGTCTGAGAACAACCACAATTGTTGTTGTTCTCATTCAACCACAATTGAAAAACCACAACTGAAAAACCACCCTTTTAAAAAAAAATCTACGTTGTTCCTGGGGGAAGACAAGCATTGGTCCTAATAGTACAGCTGAGTTCTGAGACAGAAATTTCCAAATAAACATAAAATTTTCCACATAAGACATGTTATAAAACCTGTCTGCTACTTATACCTTAATCGTTCTTTGCCAATGGGCTCGTGAAGGTCACTTGTCTCTATCATACCTCCCTTCATGCTCAAGGCTGTAGCTCAGGATGTGAGAGGTAAGGATACCTGTCCCTTCAAGGCAAGTTATATCATAACTGTCTATTCTGTTTTGTGGAGTTTTCTTTTTTTAGGGAGTGGGATTTAGATGATAGCACTGCCCCAGGTGTCCTGCAGATTGTGTGCAGTGTTAGTCACCACAACATTAGAAAGACATCAAGCCATTAGAGAGCATCCAAAGGAGAGTCATGATCATGGTGAAGGACCTTGAGGTGAATTTGTATGAGGTACAGCTGAGGTCACTGGGTCTGTCCAGCCTGGAGGACACTGAGGGGAGACCTCACTGCAGCTACAGCTTCCCTGTGGGAGAAGAGCAGGGGCAGGCACTGATCTCTGCTCTGGGTGACCCTCAGGTGACAGGACCCGAGGGAATGGCCTGAAGTTGTGTCAGAGGAGGTTTGGGTTGGATATCAGGGAAAGATTCCTCACCCAGAGGGTGGTTGAGCACTGGAACAGGCTGCCCAGAGAAGTTGTCACAGTGCCAAACTTGATAGAGTTCAAGAAGTGTTTGGACAACATTCTCAGGTACATGGTGTGATTCTTGGGGATGTGCAGAACCAGGATTGGACTCGACAATCCTTGTCAGTCCCTTCCAATTCAGTGTATTCTGTGAAGAATTGTGTAGATTCAGCTTTTCAGTAACTGAGATGATTTTCTAAAAGGGATGGAGATATTTTTTTTACATGGGTAGATAGTGATAAGACAAAGGCGAATTGTTTTAAACTAAAATAATGGAGATTTGGATTAGATGTTAGGAGGAAATTCTTCACTGTGAATATGGTGAAGCATAGTAATATGTTGACCAGAGACACTGTGAATGCTGCATCCCTGGCAGTATTCAAGGCCAGGCTGGATGGAACTCTGAACACTCTCATCTGCTGGAAGGGGACTCTGCCTGTTTCAGGGGTATTTGAACTAGATGATCTTTAAGGTCTATTCTAACCCAAACCATCCTAAAAATCCCAAGGGCTCCATCCTTTTCTTTAAGTTCAATTCTTTTGTTTCAGCAGAGTTTCCTCTGTCTCCCCACCCCTGCTTAACCTTGATCTGCTGGCTTGCTCAGGGCCTCTAGTAAACTCTGGGAAGCATGGATTTTATGTTTTCCTATGGTGCCCACTTAACTCTGAGTTGTATGGGTGACACAGAAATGCCACTGTCACTTCCTTCCCTGTGGTTCTTGATTTTTTTTCTCTGGAAGTGTGTTCCAAACATACTGTCAAGCCCTCAAAGCCCTCTAACTTCAGGTTCAATAAAGATGCTGTTGTTCTGACCAGGGCCAAGATCATTAGAACTTGTATGAATTGCCAGTAATTGGCATACAGCTAGCAGGACAACCTTAGTACTGGTTCAGTAGCCAGGTTTATATAATAAGGCCTGTGCCACTTCTGCCTCATTTTCCATGTTTCAGCCCTTTTTCCAGTCTTGAAAGATGTGCCCATGCAGGGGAAGCCACCACAAGGTTGTTATTGTGCTGCACCCAGAGGAATGAAGATATCCATCTGTGGTCTGTGATGGGGGCAACTGCACAGGACCTTGCCACTACACACCTGCAGAGCATTACCAGTGAGGTAGTCGGGAGTAGGCAGAAGATCTGCTTAACCGTGGTTGCCTTCCACAAATTACTTGATCCAGTTTCAGGTTCCACCTACTACCCTGAAAAGCTGTGGAAGTCCCCTGAGTGGTGCTCTCAGTTAGAATTTCCTTAGCTCCAAGTCTGGGTGTGAAGAGACCCTCTTAGGAATATCTGCAGCCATATCTGCAGCAACAGCATACAAACAGTCTCATTTTCATCCCATCCTCCCCCTGATAAATCCTTCCCTTCGTCAGAGGCACTGGTGCAAAGCTCATCCTGCTCCTCTCTGAACACAAGACGCATGCATTTTTTAGACTAGCATTTTTTAGACTGCTGGTAAACAATGCAGATGTAAGATCCTGATTGGCTAGTGTTGAATGAATCGTTGAAATTAAAGCAAAATGGGGTTTTGCCTCTGTTTTGTAACATGCCATGTCCCAGCACTGCAGCGTGGACCTTGCTGCCAAACACTGCTGAGTTCTGGAACTCACCCAGGCCCCATCTGGCTTCTGAAGCACTTCATGCAAGTACATAGGGCCCACTGAGCAGAACTGTGAGATACTGAGAGCAGTGAAGATAAGATGAAAATGACAGGAAGGCTTAAAAAGAGACAACAAAAAGGTGTATTAGGGAAGCATCACGAGAGTCGTCCCTAACAGGCCATTTTTTAAAATCTATTTTGGTGAGTGAAATGTGCTTGGCAATCTAAAGGTAAGTTAGGGTCCTCTGGAATAAACTTCTAATCTCAGGCATTTTATAGTTTTCCATCACTACTTTCCCAATACAGCTGCAATGGATTGCAAAGCATTTCACAGATGCCAAGCTCCTGTGATTCAATCCTTTTGCCTGACATTCTGCAAACAAATGGTTCATTTTCAATAAAGGTCATAAGTTAAAGAGAAGCAGGAGAGCTATAAAATGAAAATGTATGCTATCTGAAACACTGTGACAGAAGCAATATAGAGCAGATATTGGTAATGCAACGTAAACATTGGATACAAGTCCAGTAAAAAAACTAGAAAAACAGCATTTCAGCCAGCAAGACCCTGAAGGAAGAACTGGAAGTCTGAAAAAGGGTTTTAAGCTTGTCAGCCTCTGTTTTGCCCCAATGGTTTGAAATTGCAGCAGCAGGGGTTCTTGTTTACAAAGAACATCTTTCATCTCCATGCTGCCAGAGACAGTGAAAGGCTCATTTTTTGTCATGGAGCACACACTCATTTTTTGTCATGGACACTTTGAACAGTGAGGCAAATCAGAAGGGAAGGTGTAGCAAGGGCCTTTGTGAAAGTGAGGGTGAAATGCTATGGGATAATAGGTAGTGAGCTGAAAATGAGCTTGCAGGCCACTCTTTACAGAGCCAGACCTGCTGCATTTGTTGCTGCTTTGTGATGGAGTGGCATTTCCCCAGGGAATATCACATGCATGTGTGTGTGTGTGTGTGTGCCCTTGTTTTTCTTATTCAGCTTTCTCAGGAGCAGCCCACAGATGACAGCTGAAGGGCCCCAGTGAAGATCCTGATTAGTGTCCCAATTTTAATAGGGGATGCTCACTTGCCAAGGCTAGAGTTTATTTAAAATTTGATTGAGAGGTTACTTGCTTTTTATTTGAAGTTATTTGATGTTTTTTAAAGGTTAGGCACTATGAAGTGTGTATTTAGACTTGGCTGAAAAAGTTTAGTGTAGAATTATTAGCTGTCCTTGGTTTGTAAAAGAATGTTGGCAAATCTTTAGTGTAACTTCTCCAAATGAATGGTAATTGTGTTCGCTGTGTTTCAGTTGGGATTAGCAACACTTTGTGTTTTCATCCCAAATCACTCTGAATTAGCTTCATTCTCTCAGTGATTAAACAATTTGCCCCGTTTCAATAGTGTCACTTATTGCTTACATATTGGATGAAAACAGAGACTCCCCTTATTATTATTTTTGCATATTTCTGCCTCTGAGTCTGAGCTGGTGAGTGGAAAATGTCAAAATGCCAGCAAGATTCAAACTGGTGTTTGAGTTCACATGTACATTTGCTGAACCATCCTTTATATCTGCTTTTAAAACTTGCATTTCTGTATGTATGCAAAGGCCAACTAGGAAGTATCTGACAATGAATGGATGGATTTAAATGAATGAATGAGCACTCACCTGCATGCAAAAAACACGTCTGTATGTTTCACATACAGTTTTAGAGGCAGCAGTGTAAAAACTAATAGTTAAAATAGAGTCTTAAGGTAGGCAGAAGTAGCAAAAGGATGAAGAGAACCTAATGTGATGACTAAAAAGACCTGCAGAGCTGTCATGAAATAATATCCATGGTACCAAAGCTGACTGGCATCACAGTGAGTGATAGCAAAATTACCATGGGTGGTTCAGGGTGTAATGCATTTGAGGTTTTTAATGCTGCATCAGTGATGGAGTATATTATTACATGGCCAAAGGGGGTTGATATGAGCACTTATTAAGTGTTATGACCCTTCAAGAAAATTCAGTATTAGAGCTGCAACATGACAAATCTGTCACTGAGGGTTCTGCTAATCTCCCATTGACTTTTGTGGCAGTTTCCTTTTCAAAGTGATGGCAAAAGGCCAGGGGTTCTGAGGAAGTTGGCAATGTCCTAAAAAACAGTGTAAATGAAAAAATAAAATTTTCTTATCAATGAACTTTAGGCATGTTGGGATTCAAACAGTTCTGCTATCTTTAAATGTGTCTTTGTGAGGCATACTCTTGGAAATACTCCAGTTGTAAGAATCTCTGACAATGGAAAGTAAGCAAATCAAAGATTCCGGGAGATGACACAAAATATATTGGTGGAAAAAGAAATTAGGACACCAAAAGTTAAGCACAGTGCTTCTGAAATAGAGGGAGGAGCATCTGAGAAAACTTTAGGGTAGGGCAGGAAATAGGAATAATTCTCGTGTTCCTGCCTCCAGGCACTGAATGAAAACTGCCTGGGCAGTGCCTGCTCTGGACTCTTAGAGTACAAAATCCCTTACCTTGGAAAATGCTGCAGCATCAGGCTTAGGATCCTCCCTTTTCATTATTTTGCTTTTGAAGCCTGTCCTGAGATACTAATTATCTATTATTGGTTTTGTTTCATGCAAGTAGGGCTTCCATGACCTTGATTAGCTGATTCAGTAGAGCTCAGGTGCTCTTCTCACACATCGTGCTTGGGTGGAGGGCATTGTTTCATCACAGATTCACTATGTCTTGCAGTCAGTTTCCTTTTTTCTTGCACTGCTTCTGATTATTTAAGTGCCCTCTTATTAGCAAACATTCTCTTGTGTTAAGTAAACAGACATCAGCTTTATTAAATACAAATTTGCTCTATAAATTTTGGCAATTAGAAAGCCATTAGAAAGCACAGACAGAAAAAAGTACATTAAAAAGCTCATTTAGCAAAATGGGAATATTATAATAATTGTTACAAAATGAGAAGAAGAGGTTTGATCAATTTTGAAAGTCCCTGATTGACTGCAAACTAATGTTTTTGTGCTCACATTCTCCCTAGAGTAAACATGCAAAGAAATAACCAGTGGTTGGAAATTGTGGTGAAGACACTTAAAAGCGTCTAGTTAGGAAAGAGAACAGAGGGCGTAGAGGAAAGTGGTGCTGAGAGGATATGAAAGATGGATTGAACAAAATTTAAAAATCAGACACCAGCCAGAAGAAAATCAAGCCAGTCAGAAGAAAACAGCAGAGATGAGGAAGGTGGCACTTACAAAACCTGAGGCTTTCCTGCAGGCAGAGATCATCTAGGAGGCTGCTGGAGCAGAGGGGGTGGTCCCTGCAATACATCACAGAGCTCAGCTGCTTGTTTATATGCAAGTGATGAATCCTGCTCCTCTCTGTTGTAATGAACAAGGGGAGAAGCTCTCACCTGAAATCCAGACAGGCCTGTGCAGATATTGTGTCTCCTGTAGTCTTTCAGATCTTAATATTTTTTCTCACTCAGGATTTTAAATGAGATTTTTTTTTTTTTTTATTGACATTTGGAGGAATACCTTAGGGAGTGAATAGTGTCAGGGGCAGGACACCTTTGATTGCTTATAACAGAAAAACTGAAAGCAGTATCTTGGTGACCATATGTTTTGTGGGACCTCTGTGTAGCCAAAAGGGTTCTTGTGGAGTATCAATTAGCAGTGAAACATATAGATGGGGCAATTTCTGAAATGTAATAAAAATAGGGGGCCTGAATTATTCAGCTCTGTGTTTTGCTTTTGAAGCTCGTTGCAAAGCATCATATTTGCCTACAAAACCCCTAAAGCTATGAAAATTCAAATGGGGAGGTGGGATACTACATGCTCTTGAAGGCAATTCACTTCCACTGCTGATGAGCCCATGCAATTGGAAACAAATCTGGGCTCCAAAATTTGGTTACCTGCAGGACTGAGAGATCACAACATGCCTGTGATCCTTCCAGCTCATTAATGGTTTAGAGTTTAGAGGATGCTTCTCTGTGTAGCCTTTATAAAAGCTTGGTGGGGTGACAGAGACATGTGGGTTGGCAGAGGGCAAACTGCTGAGAGCAGGACAAGCCCTTTCCTCTGGAAGCCAGCTGCCCAAGAAGCCAAGAGGGCCTAGCTCCTCTTGGGAGAGCAGTGTGAGTCCATTTCTGAACTCTGAAAACAGGGGCTGTAGCAATAAGAAGAAAAATGGCATAATCTGTTACATTTTTACTCACCATTTTATTTTACACCAGCAAATATAATTTGATGAGTTAGTCAATGTATTTGTTTTCTTCTAATACACAAATGAGTAATGCGCGCATTGAATATATTAAGACTTAAATTTTCCATTAATCCCATGAAAATTCTCTTTTCCCTATGGAAAAGCTGTTTATTATAATAATTAATATCAAACATGCTGAAACCTGACACTGGATTTCTATTACTCCCTTTCTCTTATGAATGTCCAGATATACACTTTTAATATACCTTTCAAACACTGTTATTCCTACGAAACTTTTATGTGTAGATTAATACATTTAGAAAAATGTGTTGTGTGTGTGTATACTTGTGCACCCATGTAGAAATGGCCCATGCATGCAGGTACACATACTAGTTTCTCTGCACATATTAAAAATATATATATAGCACATATTAAAAATATATATATAAAAAACCACAGTGCAAGTGTACAGTGTTTTTTTTTTAGCATGGCTAAAACAAAGGCACCTTGATGGGACAGAAAGAGAACTAAGAACAAACTACTGTACAAGAAGCAGCAATTTCATCCACCAGAATTTGCACCAGGCAAATTCTCACTCCTTTATGAAACACATTGCAGGTTGGGAGGAGGCAGATGGTGAGTTAAAGCGAGATAAAACACAGCTAATCTACATGAACACCCTCTCAGGTTACCCTTGCTTTCATCTCTTCCTCATGCATCTATTTGGGGAAATTGTTTAATTTTATTATTGGTGGAAATATGTAGGCCTTGAATACTGCACAGCTCATGGCTTTTGTAGGAAGAGCCAAGACTGAGCCAGAGAAGAATATTTTCATCTGTGTGAAGTAGTCAGTGTTGTCTTTCAGATTTCTGCCACATCCACCACCTAATTGTTAACCCTGGAAGTGAGCTAGTGGGTAATGAAACAACACAAATGAATAATGATAGTAATCATAAAGTACAACTGAGTGTAAATGAGACAAAACGGAATAGTTCAACAAGAAATATTTTTCCCAAGGAAGCTGCATGCTTCTAGCCAGGTGGAAAGTATAGAAAAGCTTGTGACCTCTGCATTAGAGTTTCCCTGCTCTAAATTGCACAGTGTGCTTGTTTCTTACATTAGTAAACCATATTTTCTTTATCCTGGCAGACTTTCTTGAAGACTGGGAAATTAAGAGGTTTATGTTTTTTGTGTGGCTATGAACATAAGCTGAATTTCACAAGATTTTTTTATTCCCAGTTCTTTTGCAATAGACTTATTCTCTGAAATTTCCCAGATCAGGGTGTGGGCAGCATCCCCACAAATATATATATTAGACTAGGAACTGGCCTCATGTCCTCAAAAAAAAACCCAGGAAATACTGCCTGGAATTGATAGACTTCCAAATTCCCACTGACCCCTGGGAGACTGCAATATATGATGTATCAGGCATCACCTCAAGTCATGCCTGGCACTCTGTTTTTCACACTGTTGGAGCTTCAGCATGGGCCATGGTAGGGGAAAAAAGGCTGTTGCCCAGCCTGGCTGCAGCTGCAGGATGATCACAAGGGGGATGGAGAGGGGGCTGCACAGCCACTGGGGTCTCCTGTGCTCCCAAACTTGTGTTTGGGGGCTTGTGTGTATGGATGTGTGGTAACACAGAGCACGTTTCCATACCTTCCCCTCCTCAGTCTGTACAACAAAGGGCAAGCCTGACTTCAGACACATAGCAGCTCAGAGGGTGGGGGAAAAAGGGTAATCTTGAAAGGCTGTAGAGACTTTTTAAGTGTCTAATGCAGAAGATGGATGTGCAGTAGGGAAAATGGTGAATATAGGACTGCTATTTTTCCTGTCTTTAGAATCACACTGGAACTATTGTAAGTATGTATACTGCATATAAGATGCAGGCAAATGATCTCAGTTCTGAAGGGGTTTTTTTGCTTGTTTGGGTTAGGTTTAGTTTCTTTGTAAATGAGACGGTTTCTGTGCTATAGAAGCCCCTTTGAAGTTAATCAAACTGTATATGAAAGGCTGGCACAGATGTAATTTTAATATGTCATGCTATTCCATATTTACAACACTTCCCATACAGCAGGCAGGATGCTGATCTCT
This sequence comes from Prinia subflava, assembly GCF_021018805.1. Taxonomy (NCBI): domain Eukaryota; kingdom Metazoa; phylum Chordata; class Aves; order Passeriformes; family Cisticolidae; genus Prinia; species Prinia subflava. The sequence continues at coordinate 99,555,727 of NC_086283.1, read as the reverse complement.
TCTCCACCTGTACACACCCAGAATACCTCCAGCAGCTTTGATGTCAGTACATGGCAATGGCTACCTGACAGCACAGTGTGCTCATTTATTTACCATTAGCAGCCATCACCTCCTGACCATTCTAAATAAGCTTCTAAAATATTGTTTAGCCTTAAGAGCAGCAGGGCCACCCTAGCCAATCCTGTGTCCTCAAGCCCAGGTTTTGCAATATGTGCAATGCTGTACATGTGCTGCACACCTCTGATGGGACCTCTGTGCCAACTTCTCAGCCAGAGCTGCTTCTGGGTTCCACCTCAGCCCCAGCTGCTCCACCCATACCAGGCTCACTGGCCCTGCCTCCTCTGGGAGATGCAACCATCATCAAGGCAAAAACCAAGCACCTGCTGTGGTGCAACCTCCAGACTGTTGGGTGGGGTTTTTTTAGAGGGGAGGGTGTGCATGGAATTAAGATGGCACTCATTAGAAGAGGCTCCTTACCAAAGAAGAAGAGATTTTAACACAGCAGACAGCTAAATGCATATTATCTTGGTTCAAGAGGCCATTATCATCTGAAGCCCCTAAATTCTGAAAAGCAGGGATCAGTCAGCTCTTCAGAAATCTCAGAATCAGCTCCGAGCCTGCAAGACCCCCTTTTTAAAAATTCTGGCAGATGGATTTTCTCTGCCCTGTATCCTAGATTTTTCTGAACCTCTTCTGGCAGCTCAGTGTAGTCTCAGAATAGCATCACAAAGTGGAAACTCAGCACTGTTTCTTGTTTCATGAATAAAGATTTGACAAGTGATGTAGATATTAAGATCAAATCCACTCTCATCATGATTCTTTCATGAATTTTCTGACCCGACTGCTACCAAACTCTGTCTGAGTATTGAATTAAATAATGGGTGCTCAAGGGATGGGATTAGTAAGTAAGTATATGTCAGTGCAATGTCTTTTGAAAGCAGTGCCCAGTTTCACACTGATATGATTGGCTGTGGACAATAAGACAGTGGCAGTGTTTTTTTCTGACAGAAGAAAGACTGCTCTGTAAATTGGTTTCATTCTAGTGCATCCAAATGCTCCCTCCCTTCTCTTGCATCCACTGAAAAGCAAGTTCTTTTACATAACTGAATAAATAAAAGATCTGGCCAGTATTTTGGAATCCAAACATTTCATTTATTTTCTATTACTTTAATCCAAACACATGTCTCAGAAGCTGTAGTTGCTGTGAATCAGTGTGTTACTACTGAGATATGAAGCATATGTGCCTGTGCCTTGAAAGAAAGCACCACTTCTTTGTAGTTGTTTTCATTCTGTGAGTTAAAGCATTTTAAAAAAATGCATTAAATCTAAAAGGTAAACATAATTTATCAGTAAAACACAATATGATCATCCATTTTGACAGCCAAGTTGATATCTCTTATTTATAGGAAGATCACTGTATGAATCCAACTTCTTTTTTTATTGCATTTCCAGCATTGCCAGCTGAGGCAGGAATGTGAAACCCAGGGAAATGAAGACCTCTGGGTTTTAGCAAACTACATGAAAGGCTTTACCACATTGGTACTAAATAACAAGTCATATCACTGAAGAGTTTATTAATGGGCTCCTTTTCAGTGAAAGAGAACAAATCCATAAGTTAGTGATTGAAGAAATAAGGAAAAAGGACAAATACTATGGTCTCATCATGGTTCAAATTTATCATGAAAAATGAACAAAATAGTCTCTCTTGTTTCTTCAAAGAAAAGGAAAAAGGGTACCCATAAAGGCAGGAGTATGAAAATGTTCCTTTCCAGGACCTCAGCACACAAGAGTATGACTGCTGGGTGTAAAAATCAAAATTGCAAGGAGTGTCATGCCACAAACAAGAAATTCCATCATCATCCTCATTGGATATCATTACACTGATGGAGGACAAAATCAAAATGGTCTGGATAGTTTGTTTCAGAGTTGTACTTATGGTATCCACCCAACAACTCCAGCATTATCCAGGATGCAAATTAAAGGGGAGCTGTCAAATATCTTGTGGAATCTTAAATCATAGTTTTGTGTTATAACTATACAAAGTAAATGGTATGCCACTTTATTATTTTCAAATATTGAATACTGTTGTACACATATATCAAGCGTGCAGAGAGCCTTAAATCACATTTTAGCTTACTCATACATCACTAGAATTTTTTTGTTTGGGGGTGGGGGGAGGGGTTGGTTCAGTTGAAAAGAAGGAATAATAATTATGAAGGGCTTAAGTGAAGGCAAAATTATCTCTATGGCATATGTCCCTTGTTTGTAACAAAAGAAGGAACAGTATTTCTTCTATATTTATACAGCTACTGTAACATAAATTCTCTATTCTGTTCTATAAATGTATTAATGATAGAAAGAGGGATAAGGAAAATTTCCATCCTTTTTTGGATGTGGGGGGGAAAGAGTTACAGCTCGAATCCTGTATTCAGTTTTGGGCCACTCACTGGAAGAAAAGAGGTGCTGGACCATGCCCAGAGAAGGGCAGTGAAGCTGGGGGAGAGTCTGGAGCACAATTCCTGTGAGGAGCAGCTGAGGGAGCTGAGGGTGTTTAGCCTGGGGAAGAGGAGGGTCAGGATTGGTGTGGGGTGTGAAATGTGACTTACCACACTCCTACAACTACCTAAAAGGAGGTTGCAGGGACATGAGGGTCAGTCTCTTCTAAGTAACAAGTGATAGGACAGGAAGAAACGGCGTCAAGTTTCACCAGGGGAGGTTTAGATTGTTCACTAGGAAAAACTTTTGCACGGAAAGGGCCGTCAAGCACTGGAACAGGCTCCCCGGGGCAGTGGATGAGTCACCATCCCTGGAGGGATTTACGATGTGTAGATGTGGCATTTAGAGAGGGATTTTGTTTAGCTGAGGACTTCGCAGCATTGGACTTAATCATCCTAAAGGTCTTTTTCAACCTAACCTTCTATGATCATTCTATGTATTTTCCAGTTTCAGGTGTATTTTTCAGCAATTAGATGTAGACTACTAAATTGCTATTCTGTACACTGTGTGTCCTGATTACCAAATACTCTGCTTGGACATAAACTTCGATTACAAATTTACTGGATTACAGATTACACGGGAAAATACAAATGAGCAAACATGCATTTAAAACACTAGAGGAACCTCTTCATCATTTATCTAATAAGAGAACATTTCAGTTAATGTCCCTTTGCAATGTCCCTGCCAAACCATTTCCATCTGAAGCAAAATAATTTCATTGATCACCATGGCATCACTCTTACTCTCTAATGGACCTGGAAATAGCTCTGGTCCTCATCCGCAGATGTGCTTACCCAAGCCTGCAGTATCTGTTTCAGAAACTCTAATTGTTACTTCACCAAAGCTGATTCTTTGTCGAAAGTGAATTCATGCAAGAGATTTCTGTGCTTTGATTAGGAAAAAATAATACCCAGTAACTGAAATAATCCAGGATAAGAGATCAGAGTTAGAGATATTATTCCTTCTCTTTTGGGGATAAAAGAGTCCATTACAACACAAAACAAAGAGGCTGTATGGCTCTTACTTTCTCTGTGCCTTGCCTCTTTTTCCTGATCATTTTGGTGGAATTTGGCATCTAGTTATCTTTTAAATTAAAGATGCTGTAAGAGCATTACCAAAAAGAGATATATGGCCCCAAACAGAGTATTCCCAAGTGAAGGTCTGGGGCCTTATGCACTTGTTTTAAGGATGGGAGTGCAAAGATTAGACATTTTTTTAGCATGCTGGGGGAACTGCATGTAACCCAAGGCTTTGTCTGGAATATTAACCATTACAGAATGATTTGGTTTGGAAAGGATGTTAAAAGATCAAACTTAGGTCCAACCCTTCTGCTATGGGCAGAGACACCTTTTGCTAGACCAGGTTGCTCAAAACCCCATCCAGCCTGGCCTTGAACACTTCTTGAACACTTCTTGAACACATATCTTCATTGCTGCTGAGTAGCCATGCAGTTGTGCCATGTCAAAGCTGTGCCTTAGGTACAGAGTGAGGGTCACATCCTGTTGTGGGGCTGCTCCATTCCAAGACCAGTTATATTGATGTATGCACTGCACAGGCTGTGTGCTTCATCATGGAGATGCTGTAATGGTTCTTTCTGTTCTAGATGCAATAATCCAAATGAAAACATTTATTTGGATTATGTGTGAGGTGTGAAGATGCATGATATTGGGTTTCAGGGAGTAATGTGGCAGTGTTGGGCTAGAATTTCTAATGTAACTGGGGAGTGTTGAAAATCAGAGAGTAAACTATTGTCAGCGTGCAGTAAATTACGAGAACTGTTCTAGCTACAGAGAAAACAAGGAACAAACCTTCCTATCAAGTTCTGTGAATGTTCTTTGTCTCTGTGAATGTTCTTTGTCAAAACTCATGGTTTGAATTACCAGGCATGCCTCTTTTTATGGTGACCTTGATGTCAGGATTGCTTTGATTTTTCTCAGGTGTTGAAATAAACAGATAATATTCCTTTCTGCTAGTAACTACAGGGAAGCTCTTGGCTCCTTGTATCAGGCTTTCTCAAAAATGCCTTTGTCCAAGTTCTGCCATAGAAAGATGACACTGAATTTGTATATTAAAAAAATACTGCTTATTTTAATTTGGTAATCTTTACTCTTTCTTGAAAACTTATGGTAATTTATGGTAATTATTTTGCTTTTCTCATTTCTTCATCACTCTGAATAGAGTATTTCTGTTCTTAGTTTATTGGTGAGCTTACCCTTAGCCTGACTTCTATTTTGCCAGCTTGACACTGCTATGTTCAGAAGTAACTGTCCAATCTCAGATCAGTACTCTGGTGGAGGCAATAAAATTTATCACTGTTGCAGCACTTCTAGGTGGCTTTTTTACCAATGCTGAATAGCACTGAAAAGTTACAACATTTGAAAAATCCAAGGGAAACTGCTGAAGAAATTGGCTCTTGCAGGAGAAAATCTGTAACTCATGACAAAGCCCTTTTGTCATCCAAAGTATAGGATAACAGGATTTAAATTATCATCTAGGGTACACCTAGATGCATTCACCTTAGCAGGGATGGATGTGTGATCTTTGTATGGACACTGATTTGAAGTTGGTTCCCGTGTGAAAAATACAGTGCATGAAGAGGAGCTGGGAGACAATGATAGTCTGTAGCTCATCAAATATTTATGTTTTTCAAAACTACAAAACCAGTGATTCACCCTGTGGTACATCAGGAAAGAGCTGGGGCTTGGCTTGTTACACCTTCCAGGCAGTAAGTGGATGCCTGTAAGCAATCAGCAGTCGGTGGGGAGATTCTGAGCATGCCTAGTGGAGAGGCTCATTGTTTTCAAAGCCCAGTTTCTATCTTGAGAGAAGGAGGGAGCTGAGTTGTGCTGCATCACTCTGCTTGCAATCTGTTCTGGCACAACTCCCTGTGCTGCGAGAGGGAGTTCAGCCATCCTCCAGCACTGCCTTTGGAGAGGAGATAGGGCTAATGGAGTCCAAGGGCTCAAAGCACTACAGCAGGAAAAAGTGAAAATGTTGATGAGTTTTCAGAAGGTGAAGAAACGGAATTTTGTAATAGATAGTATTTTGTTTTGTACAGGGCTGATGCTGGAATGCAATACTAACCTATTTTCATAACAAGATATGCATTAGAAGTCTCAAGGCCCCCCATTTCTCTGGTCCAGATAAAACGCAAGAGAAACAAACAATGCAAAGGAAATCTTGAATGCTACTGTTTTAAGAAAAGCAATTTTCCTTACATACATCAAAGAGACTACTCTCTCAGTCTAGCTGAGCCGATTGTTAGCTTTGCTTTATCATCACTGCTGAGCCTTCAATTGGATGGGGTCCTAGTGCTAAAAGCCCGAAACTTCCAGAGAAGGAGCACATTTGGCAGCAGTTGCTGATGGTGTAGCACCTTTAAAGGCAACTTGCTTATAAGCAATCGAAGTGGAAATTTCTTCAGAGCCAGGTGGTACAGACTGTGCTTGTCTTCTGCAGTTACCTGTAAAGCTCTGCTTTTAAACCAGACTTTAAGCCCACCACACCACCAAGGAGACTAGCACAGCAGGAAAATCTTCATTTGTCTTTTTTTTTTCCCAACCTATTCGCATATTATGTTCCATGGAAAACTTAATGGATAGCATTTTCCCTCAGGGTTACATAGCAAATTAAAATTTAAAGCAGCGGTTTTGTCTGTGCTCTCCATGTTACAAATTGTGGTGAAGTTTTTTGATAACAAAGAGAAGTCAGGTTGGGCTGGCAACAGTGTAGTTACAGGCTGCATTTCTTTTAAGCTGTCAGGGAAGCAAGAAGCAGCATAGCTACTCATGACAGGTCTAAAGCTGGGAAAAGGAGAGTTGTGATAGCTCCACTTATCTTGTCCAGCTCTGCTCTTGGAAAACACAGTTCATAAGCCTCTGGTGACTGTGTTTCTATAGAGATGATGCCCTTTGCCATTTGCCCTTTCACTTTGCTGTCAGCAGCGTCCACAAATGAAGTTTGCCCAAAGGTTTCTGGCAAGCATTTTCTCTAAGATGGAGAGTTTATACAGTCCTTAAATATACATTCAGACACCCTCCTTACTAATTGTTACAAAGACGTTTTCCAGGTTTATGATTTTCCAGACATGTTCTGTAAGTTTTTCTCCCACATGACTGATTTAAATGATAGGTTAATACTGTACACCTCCAACCTGTGCATGGGCTCACAAACTCTGTGCCTGCAGCACTTATGTATTTTTCTTACAGCCCAGATATTGATCAATTATCCCAATTTTTAATTTTTTTTTTTTATTTTATGACAGATCCTATGGTCACAGGTGAGAAATCAAATAGCATCTTCTGTCACCACGTGGTCCCTCTGCTATAATCCACCAGACCAGGCTTGTGCAAGAGCAAGCCATTGTTAGACAGCACCTAAACTGGCCTAGAGTAAGCCAGGCAACTGAAATTACCATTGCACGTTACAAATTCCCTTTTGTGTTACAGAAAATGGAAAAGACTTGTGGAATTTGAGCTCTCTCTCCAGATGGGTTTCAAGGAGCATTGGACTGTCATGATCACGCTGTCTGAATTATGTATGAATACATTTTCTGAATTTGCATTCTGAAATGTTGAGAATGTAGTGCAGAACGATGTTCCAGAGGCAACACTTAAGGCAAAACTTCTTGAAGGCCCTTCACTGATTAAAACCAGAAAATCAATTTTCCTTCAAACGCCTCATTGGACAGTTAAGTTTAGATGAAACTCAGCAATAAAACAACTGCACAAGTGATAACGTGTTCACGCTCCTCAGTTCAGGTACTCTCCTAGTTCCAGCCAAGACAGGATTAATTTTTGCAGTAGCCAGAAGGGACCACGTCTAGGACTTGGGGGTTATTCTAGACCACATCATTTCTGGGGGCAAAGGGACTCTCTTCTGAGGAGAAGGGGTTCTTTCCTGCAGAGGAAGTGTGGCAGAAGAACAGTGGGGTGATGTTGACTCCAAGCCAGAGTGAGTGGTTGAGTAGCATCAGTGAGGAGCTGGATGGAACAGTCGAGGTGGTGTGGCTGTGGGCAGGTCAAGCTCTGCAGTGAGCATTTTGCAAGTGAATCACTCTCTCTTTTGTACACTTTTATTATTAATATTGTTGCTGTCAGTGTGTAAATTGTTCTTATCTCAACCCTCTACCCTTTGTTGCCTCCAATCTTCCTCTCCATCCAGTGCAGGAGATGGGGAGGAGGAAGGGAGCAAGCAAGAAGCAACATGGTTTGGAGAGTGTCAGTGGAAGCACTAAACTGGGGAGTCCCATTCCTAAATCATGACATGCACCAATGATATTCAGTATCTTCTAAGAAACAATCAGCTGAGCAACAAAAACTACTTCACCCTTCATGCAAAACTAGTAACTCTAAACTTTCCATATACAACAAAAAAATTAACATGATAAGTTTCAATTATTTCTTTCAAGTAACTTTTTTATTTTTGGTATCTAATTTAGTCCTGAATGGTTCAGGATCCCCTCTTCCCACTACATCAAGCTGAGGAAAAGGGATGCTCCTGCACTGTGCTTCTCACAGCATCCCAGTAAGGCTTTTGCTCTGAACACCGTCTCCTGCTCTCCTGACAACACAGGGAACCAAAATTAGGAAGGAATAATTATGAGTATATTAAAAAATTTCCTTCCTAATTAGAAACCCAGGTTTAGTGTCTTTCTTAGAGAACACTATTCCCAATACTTGTGGTGCCTTTTCACAGTCAACTTGTCATGGCTACTGTTGGGAAATCCTGATGTGTTCATTATCTAATGTACATGTATGCAACATAAAGTAGCAATGAAAAAGGACCAATCATTGTGCTCCTAAGGTTGCAATGAAGACAAGAAATGAAGTTGTTGTGGTCCGGACTGGAGAAATACTACAAATTTTAAGCTGGCAGTATCCTGAAGCTGCAAAACCACCACACAAGAATTATCATCCCAATAAAACAACTGTGATTTTTTGGCTGTGACTTCATCATGCCCCAAGTTAGTCCCAAGGTGAACAAAGGCTTGGATAGGTACACAAAGAAATTTGAAAACCATTTAAATATATTTGATCAAATAATTTCAATCACAATAAATGATTAAACTGGACATCAGAGGATGAAGCATCCAGACTGAGGACATCCCATTTTCTGGAAGTGTAACCTTTTAAGATAGTTTAAGACACTTGACTGAAAAACTCTTATTAAAACAAACAAACAAACAAACAAACAAACAAACACCTAGAAGCTACTCAGATAAATTTACATGTATTTACAGCTATGAAACGTTAAGCACATTTATACCATGTGGCTCAAGCACACCTTATTCCTAAGGCATATCCTATGCCTATACAAAGATGCTGTTCTTTTCTTCCCCTTCCTCCTGAAACCTGAAACACCTGCAGCCAGTCTTAGCTTACAACAACAGCTGCATTTGGGGCTCTGCCTGCTGACTAAGGGCCTGTTGTTAAGCTTGGGCCATGTGTTTAGCTCCATCAGTCATTAAGGCAGAAGCAGTATTCACCCCTGGTCATTATCACTTAATTCAATATCAGTTTAGTTACTCAGGAGGGGAAATCTTACCATCGTGATTAGTGTGTGATAACTGCAGACCTGCAAGCCCATCAGATCATTCCCTAACACTATTCACGATAGGTGTAAAAATAATTTTTCCAGGTGGTTCAGAGCAGTTGGCTGTGAGCCTAACAACTCACTGAGGCATTGTGGGATTGCACAATAAACCACTACTTGTCATGTAGTATTTTAATTATTGTTATCAGCTTCCAGAATTTCAGTACACTGGGCGTACTGCATAATGACTTTACAGTAAGCCAGAGGCATTGTCTCACAAGTAAAAAGAGAGCTATGCTGCTATATTTTACTGGATATACTATTACACCAACAGAATAAACTTTTTACTCTCTCAGGAAAACATAAAAAACCCTGAGTTTAAGGAAGACTTTTCTTCAGCATGCCTGGTTCTTAAATATTGTGCGAATGATGAACTCCCAATACGATAAACTCATTTTCTTAATATTATCACAGCCTGCTTAGAATTTATCTGGCTAGAAGATAAGATGACCCCTCAGGCTAGGAGACTGCAAAAGAGATCATCTTCTCTTGTTACATAATTTCACCTTCACTCTCTTGCACATGGATATCTCCCTGCTTTTTCAATCAATGACAGCAAGAGCCTAAATGGTTACGGTAAAACCTTCAAAAAACTGAGTAACACCAGCAGAAAATTCCTTAAAATCAAGATATACATGTAGGAAATTGAGCAGTAGAAAATTAATGTAAACAAAAACTGAGAGAAGAAACACTTCTTACTTTACTATTCTTAGAAGAATTTATATCCACGTTTTCAAACAGCTTCCCAAAGCCAAGAAAATCTGTGGTTTACAAATGACAAAACAGAAGAACAGTGAAGGCCAAACACATGATTTAATATCAATACATCCTTGTGACAAATGTAAAATACACAGTTTCCCTTGTCAGGTGGACTCCTTTCATTCTTTGAGAATTATTTAAGCTTACACTGCACACTAAAATAATATTTTATTAATTTTTACTGCCAATAACAGAAGAGGACAAATTCAGTTCTTGGAAGATCAGCGGGTTTTATTCTAGTTTATTTATCATAAAGACAACTTTTAATTCAATACTCAGTGCAAAATATCACTATAGATGCATCAACCCAAAATGGCCAAGGTTGGCTTTCAGTGTTTATTAGATTCTGGTGTATGTTTTCCTGCTCATGCTCAGGAAGAAAAAACAAAACAAAACAAAACAACAAACCAACTAAAACAACAAAACAAATCCTGAAAAACACAGCCAAACCCCAACAACAATAAACCCAGGCCAAACAGAACAAAAGCCCTAGGAAAAACTTGTAAATGGGAATTTATGCTGAACATAACTGAAAGACAATTCTCATGGAATGAAAATGTTAGTGGCTACCCTGGTCAGACAGCAAGGCAGCACCAATTTGGAGATGTGTGAGACACCTGTCTTTATTCCTTCTGCACTTGCTGCTGCTGCTGCAGTAGTGGATGTGCAGGCTAAGCCACCAATGGCACAATGCAGAGATAAAGGGAGGCAGGGGTCTGCAAGCAATTCTGAGAAATTTCTCCCCAGAGATCTGCAATTCATGAAGATCACAGTGCACCCAGTCCAGAAATGCTTACTCACAAGAGCATTCCCATCAGCTTTTGGCCTTGGACCCAGAGCGTGTTGGCAGTGCCTGCAGAGGAGCTGATGGGCAGCATGCTGTACAGCAATCCTGCAACACGATGCCGTGCCCTTGTTTGGGACAACCAGTCCTGCTGGTTACACCAGGGGCTTCTGTGTAGGGACATGGGAACCTCTGGGTGCTCCCTCAGTGCTGGTTCCATGTGCTCTGCTCCATGGGGAACACAGACAACCACGGCTGCAAGAAATCATTCCACTTGTGGGAGGGGATGCCAGGGCACACCTTGACTTACCCTCTGTGCCATGCCCTGGTCTTGCAGGGCTGAAGGGGAATTGTGAAGAACCAACCTTTTTCCTCCTCTTCCCCAAATGATGAATTCCTACGCTGTCACTTGCAAGAAGAATGCACGGGAAGAGGAGTGATCAAATTTAATGTTTGTTTCAATACCTACTGTATCTGTCCAAGTCTCTTCCTACATCATCCCGTTCTTTATTTTTGTAATTACTTTCCAGTTTCATTTGACAACATCAAGGTCCTCTTGCTAGTCACCTCTTTGCTCTTAATCTACTCTTCTTGCAATGCTGACAGCCTGAAAGGAGGTACAAGTATGTGTTTTAATATTAGGTTGCACAGCATCTGGGGCATCTTTTTTTTAGCCAAAATAAACGTGACTCTTTCTTAATTTCATGTTGTTCTTATTCTGAATTTTTTTCTCCTAAAAATATTTCACAGCCTTGATATTTACCCCTTTTATGTGCTGGAAGCAAGCAGAACGTGGGCTTTGCCTGCCAGCAATTCCATTTGGAGCCAGACTGCCAGGCTAGCCTCCTAACTAGCAAAGCCAATGGCAAAAAAATCTTACCATCAACCCTGATCATCTTTAAAAAAACCCCAAAACCATGGGCATAAAAACAAAACCAAAAACTTCAGAAAATATTCAGAAGAAGAAAATAACTCCCTATCCATTTTATTACAACTTCATCAGTGTATTTTGCAACTCTTCTAGGTTTCATCCCAGCTGCCAACAAAGCCCCACACATCTGCTCAATCACTCCCTCACCAGCATGATGGGTGAGAGAATTGGAAGGGTAAAGGTAAGAAAACCCATGCACTGAGATAAAGACAATTTATTAGGTAAAGCAAAAGCCTCATGAACAAGCACAGCAAACCAAGAAATTAATTCACTGCTTTCCATGGTCATGCTGTCTTCAAGAAAAGCTGAGCTCCATCATGCATAACAGTGACTTGGGAAGACAAATGTCATGATTTTGAACATACCTCCATTCCTTCATCTTCCCCCAGCTTTATATCCTGGGCATGATGCCATATGGCCTGGGATATCCCTGTGGTCAGCTGGGGTCAGCTATTCCAGCTGTGTCCCCTCCCAACCCCTTGTACATCCCAGCCCCGTCACTGGTGGGGTGCTGTGAGGAGCAGAAAAGGCTTTGCCAGAAAGCACTGCTCAACAATAATGAAAATATCTCTACATTTTCAACACCATTTTCAGCACAAATCCAAAACACAGCCCCATAGCAGCTATTGTGAAAAAAACCCTAACTCTATCCCTGCCAAAACCAGTGCAGTCTCCCAATCTTTTCTTCCATTAATTCCTCTTCTCAGTACTTTGCACCATAAGGTGGCTTTAGCAGTTTTCTTCCAGATGGAGTTTTACTGGTCCTTCTACTACAGCTTTAATTTAGTTTTCTATAAAAGTGGCCATGGACAGCTGCTTTATGCTCTCTACTGAGTATGTTACTATCAAATCAGATTGAGATATTAACTAAACCCAAGGAAAATGATGTGATGAAACTGAAAGACTGAGCCTATAGCTTTTTTATGTTAAAAAATCAAGAGAGAATCAGAGACTCCTCTGGAGATAAGCAAACATTTTCATTGAATGAATCATCTATAATGACTTTAATGCTGTTAAAAATACAATGTACAAATGCAGGAATATAGCAATGAACAATTTTATGACCCAGGGGTCATAGGGATTTTTTTGAGTGCTTTCTCTCAGTGATGACAAAATCCACTGTGACTGAACCTACTCAACACAAATCCTCCAAAGAAAACATACAGAGCTTGTGGTAAGGATATCCAGATATGTAAAACTGTTCCCTCAGTTTATTAGTAGATGTATTTCCTATTACGGAGTTGACACACTGTGGTTTGTGGAACTGGGATTTTCTCAGAGAAATATGAAAAAATTGTTCTGACCATGTATTGCCAAAATACACTGCCTTTGTATTACTCAAACATGGAGATTACATTCTATCTATGCAATTTATACCCATGACTTTGCTTGGAAAGGATATACTCATTCATGCCTTTTCACAAAACTGAGTGCAATGGCATTTTGTGTTATCCCAGAAATGGCAACATTTCTGTGCTGCTGTGGAAGAAAATACTCTGGCATGTAAAAAGCAGTATTTCCAGCATTACTGGGAGGAAAAAGAGGTTTTTCTTGTATCATTTATATGATATACACAAGTGTATACTATTGTTTCACATAAAGACAATACAATAGCTGCTAAATCAAAAGTATGCCTGCAGGGTGACTGCAGTAAAATAAGTCAGGCTAATACAAACCTTGCCCTCCTTGAGCTTTGAAGAATACTGTACCTTTCAAAATTAGAATTCAAAATGGTTTTGGAACCAGTATTAGGAGAAGTTGGGAAAAAAATGCCACAATTAAAGAAGTGCAAGCTATCTTGGGGAAAACTGAATGGAATATTCAATAGAATCACAGGATAATATAACTAGGAAAGGACCCACAAGAATCATTGAATCCAACTCATGACCTGCACAGGACATCCCCAAAAACCAGACTATGAATATTTGGAAAAGAACATTCGAAAAAATGCTTCTTTTCTGTATTTTGTAACGTACTTGGTCATGGATCTATATTCTTGCATTGGAAATCATACTTTTCAGCCATGGCTCTAACACTGTTGCTCTACTGCCTTCGCAAACAATGAGAAAGAACAAAATTTATCTGTACTTCAGAAACACAAAATCACTCTAGAATTACCCAAGAGGATATAATGCAACTTCTGGCAAGAAAGTTGCATTATAACCTGACAAAAACATCAGGACAATTTTTATGAGGAAATCACAGCAGACCTTGTCTATCCCATAGCATGGTTCCAGCTCCACAAGGACTCTTGGGGCACTGCCATGGCAGTGGCTAAAAGGACTAAAAGGACTAAAAGGACTAAAAGCCCACTAAAAGTGGACTAAAAGGCACACCCTTAGGCACAAATGGTGGACCCTTATATCAGAATGACCAGTGGTGGTGGTCTCTGCCCACTGCAGAAACAGAGCCCTTTAGCAAAATGCTCAGCATACTGAGCTCTCTTTGCACCCCTGCTGTACACCCTCTACTCAGGCCTTTCAGTAAATTCTGCAGTGCAACTCCTAGTCAGCACATCCCAACCTACTGCAAAATACCAATGACTAGGAATGACTTTTAAATTTAAAGAGCACCCTTAAATCATCTTTACTGTGTGTTGGCCTATTACAGTGCCTCAGGCAGAGGCAGAGAAATAAATAAAAACAGAAAAACAAAGGGAAACAAAACAGCCAAAAATGATGCTGCAAAATCCAACAAATAATAATGTTGCTATTAAGCCAAAATAATACAGTGCACAAAAGGAGAAAGGAACCAGATGGTCAGTCATGTAGGTGGTCTGCGTGAACAATTCTGGAATTTGTTTTGAGATACATATAAAATTAAGTTAACCATTTCTACCATTTATGATGTTTGAGTACATCAAGTTCTATTGAAAAAGTATGAGGCTTTGTGGTAGTTGGAACACTAAAAGGATGGGATTATTGTAACAGAAAGACTAAAGGCTACATCAGTAGAATGCCTAAACACTCTTCACGTAGTATCAGAGTCACAAACTATTCTTTTAGGAATAGGACTCATTGTAACTTTTGACACAGTAAGAGTGCTAGAATGAAAGGTTGCATCTAGATCCCTGCATGCACAAAAAGTCCTGGGCAAGGGTGCAAAATGATGCACTGCTCTGGCTGCAGCTATGTAATACATGAAATTACTCTAGCCTTGAAGAACTGTGATGCCTCCAGTGTAGGACCAGGGTCTGTTGGACCTTTCCAGCACGAAGAGGGAGCAGTTCCCCCAATTCTGTGTTCAGAAGCCTGTCAGTGCACTGTGTGAAATGATGCTTGCCTAGATTTCTTGCTTCCTATTTTCTATGCAGCGGCAATTTGGAATTTCTATTGTAGTTTGCTTGAGAGAACAGGACTCTAGTAAAATAATAATAATAATAAGGAATTCTAAATCCTACAGAGCAAGCAGAGCTAGCAGGTAACCTCTGAAAAGCGTTGTAAGGCACATCTTAAAACTATGTGAAAATATTAGGTAAAATATCTACTTGCTGTTTGGTTCCCAGAGTCAGTTTTAGACAATTCAGCTTGGAGAGAAAACAATCCATAGAAAAACCCCACAATCCACCCTTTTCTTTAGAACACCTCCATGTGCTTTTGCCACCTGAGCATCCAGGATGGAGCAGCACATGGCCAACAGCCCATTGACATTTTCTCCTTTGTGCCTGTAGTGAGTTAAAGGACTAACACCTTGGCTGATGGTCCTCCAGCATGAACAGGCTGTGCTGCCAGGGCAGGCAGGTTTGGGGCAGCCTGTGGCCAGGCTGAACACGGGTTTTTGGCAGCCAACAGCCCAGTGGAGGAACTCTCATCTTCCAGCTGTTCCCTGAACTAGGCAGATGACAGTGTATGTATAGGCATTCTAAACCCTCGGCTCGATTTGTCTCCCCTCCTAAGTCAAGACTGAGCTCTAAAACTGGCTTGAAAGGAAGTAGATGTGTGGACTCTGGACCATAGGGTTCTTCAGGTTGGTGTGATAGGAGATAAAGTGTATTTTACCCCTAGAACATGAATGAAATTCTGTAACTTCAATAAGAATTAAACCCCTGACAATCTCCTGAAACCCTAACTATATCCCACATCAACAGACCATTCTCTCTCTTGTTCAGAAGAGTTCACAACTGAGCCCAGAGCTCAAAGGATGCTCAAAACTACTGCCTGATGTCAACCACTTTGTCTTGCCATTGTTGTTGCAGCTGATGATGTTTTAATTATCCATCCAGCTTTGTGGTACAATGGGTACCATTGCCTTCAATGCTTTTATTATCATTTATTGCTGAATTTTAAGTATCATGCTAATTAGTAAACATGATCTAATTACTTAAAACTGCTGTATTTTCCCTCCAACAGTGGAGAAGCAATCATTCTATTTTCATGAAAAAGTACATGTTCTTTTCACAGCAAATGTCAGGATAAAATTATGTAAAACAATTATTTTCTAATTTGTCTTTTTAATAGTCCAGTGGAAAATCTTTTTCTTTTCATTTATTTCTCATTGCAGTTAAATAAAGTACTTTTTTCTTTTTTTTTTAATTATAATTTTTTTTCTATAAAGAAAAAGAGGGAAATTACTCTGATGAAAAAGGGTTTTTTTCCACTGGGAACCAAGGCAAAATGTTACTTGGTGGTATTTTTCTCTCACTTCAAGACAGAAAGCTAAAAGTGAGAGAAAATGTTATTTTTAAAAGCAATAGTGTTGCTTTCTTCACTTTTTTTTTCTTTTTCTTTTTTTTTTTTTTTAATTTAACTTATTTTCTGTGGAGAAAGTGGAAGGAGTGGGAGACAGATGAAATACCAATTGAAATGGTTATTTCACCACAGGCGAATACACTCCTTTGCAGTTTTAAAAGTAATCATTGAAATTGAAGTAATATATTTAAAATACCTGAAATAAATGTTGTTTAAGTAATTTTTTATTTTCCATGGAGTTAAATATAAAGCCTGCCATCCTAAAACGTAAAGTATTTCCCAAGAGTCTCTCATGGAGTCCAAGTCCCTGTCTGCTGATGCGGGTGCAGCTCTCTCTGGTGACCCTGGCTATTGCCATTTCACTGCTGCAGGATGAGCTCCTCTAGCAGTGCCAGCTTGAGGATGTCAGAGATGAAGATGCCTCCCTGCCTAAAAAGTGGGGGAAGGCAGGAGGAGTTGTCTTCGTGAGCCACACATCCAGGTGTTGGCAGGGAAGGGCTCAGGACTAATCACACCATGGCCAGCAGCTCCAGGGTGACCCTTCTGCTCTGCTGGGGTCAGGGTGACATGCTGTCTGTCCCTCTGCACCTGTGCTGCTGCTGCTGCATGCTCTGCTGAGCTGCCCCAAAGGAACAACGCAGTGAGGAGACTCTGGGAGGTAAAGGCTGGACCACATGGGGATGGTAGAGCTTCTGATTGCAGGAAATGGAGGGTGAGGTGGGGCAGGGGTATTGAAAACGATGGTCACATTGAGAAGGCATCAAGTGAGGTACAGAATGACATAGGTATTATCTGCTGTAGCACTGGTTGCATATTTTGGACTTCATCGTGCATCAGAAATAGCCCACAATGGTGGTGGTTTACATCCACGGAGATATTCAAACCCCACAGAACACAGCTCTCAGAAACCTACTCTAAGTGGCTTTCCTTGAGCAGGGCAATTAGACAAACCTACCTACAAGGCCCCTTCCAACCAGCCACTCTGTGAATCTATCACCTTGTGTCTAAGCTAGCAAATCTCCATCTCTAGAAGCCTTCCTGCCTATCCTTAAGAAATCCTGCCCACCTGAGGAACACCCTTCATGACACATTGTGCAATTCTCAGGCTGGCATTTCTCTCAATGATGAAAGCCTTCTGAGACACTTCAGTTTTAGTGAAGTTCTTAAATTCAAAAAGTCATAGTATATCCTGAGTTGGAAGGGATCCATGAGCATCACTGAAGTTCAAATCCTGGCCCTGCACAGGACACTCCAAGAATCAGACCTTGTGTTTGACAGCGTTGTCCAAACACTTCTTGAACTCTTTCAGGTCTGGTCCTGTGACTGCTTCCCTGGGCAGCTGTTCCAGTGTCCAACCACCCTCTGGGAAGAACCTTTTTTTGAATATGCAACATAAACCTCCCCTGACACAACCTCAGGCGATTCCCTCGGGTCCTGTCACCTGAGGGTGACCCCAGAGCAGAGATCAGTGCCTGCCCCTGCTCTTCTCCCCACAGGGAAGCTGTAGCTGCAGTGAGGTCTCCCCTCAGTGTCCTCCAGGCTGGACAGACCCAGTGAGCTCAGCTGCTCTCACACAGCTTCCCCTGCAGCCCTTCTCCATCCTCATGGACCTCCTCTGGACATTCCCCAATAATTTTATATTTCTCTTTTATTGTGGCACCCAGAGCTGCCCCAGCACTGGAGGTGAGGCTGCCCCAGAGCAGAGCAGAGCAGGACAATGCCCTCCCTTGCCCTGCTGGTGCTGTCCCTGATGTCCCCAGGACACGGGTGGCCCTCCTGGCTGCCAGGGCACTGCTGGCCCATTTGCAACCCCAGGTCTGCTGGGGTTTGTCTGGGGTCTGTTTGTTTGTTTAATTCCCACAGTGCTGCTCCCTTGTTCCCCAGTCTGTATGTCAACTGGTCTGAAGCAATCCACATGGACATTTCCTTTTATGCTAGGGATGACACTTGACCTGAGACAATGGGCCAGCCTAAAGGCTTGTACACCATGGAAACTTCATTTAAAATTTGAAGTTTGGACTTAAATGAAACTTGAATATTAGTGGGTAAAAAATGGCATTTAAAAAATACATCATCTAAAAAATACAGCTCTACACATAATATTTGACTGTATTCAACTGTGGGACCCCAACTTGGTATTGAACATAATAAAACAACAAAATCAAACCAAAACAATCAAAAGCCAGACAGGTGCAGGTCTCAATCAGTCCCCTTGAAATGGTAAGATATATTCCACAGTCCATGAATGTTGCTGTTTCCTCTACTGAAGGGGCACATCTATGTGATTTAGCTGCAGGTTGGCAGGTACTGTCACTCTCAAACAGTGTGGGTCACAGGACACTAAGTCAGCTTTATGCAGTATATCTCCACATTTCACTCAGCAGTGGAACTGATGCTCCATATTGCAGAATATAAATTAGTTACCAGACAGTGAAAGATGATGACAAACAAATCTACCTGACTGAGATACTGACAGGGCAAGTCACAGTGTGAATGTTGGCTATGGGGACCCTGCAGCTTCCTCATATATGTTCACAAGGATAAACCACCTTTCTTGTCTCCCTTCCATCTCAGATGCTGCAGGATATGCTTGTGAATGAACAAGGCCAGAGGTCAGCATCCTCTGAAGAGTTTAGTACAAGACTATTTTTTACCAAAGTCAACCTCTTGTCCTTAGGGTTTTAATGTGTGACACATCACCCATCACAAGACAGTCTGACTGTAACAGTTCATCTTTTACCACACCATGTTCTAACTGCATGTTATAAAAGTTATAAATAACTGCATGTTATTTTACAGTGCAGTATAAAATAGAGGACTCCCTGAGCAGGCTATTTCAAATGTAACTGTATTATCTACCTACATGTAAGCATTTTATTCTCTGATAAAATACATTCTTTTCAGCTCTTACTTTTGAAATTCACAGGCATCTCTCCAGCTACGGATGGTTCCACTTCTCCTTAAAATAAAAAAGTGCTTAAAAGCACATACAGTGACTTCTGAGTACTGATGATGAGTACTTTCTCTGACTATCACATTTAACCTGCTGTGCTTGTGAGGCAAGTAATTGTCTTACCTTTATGTCCAGGAACCTGTGTTTGTCTATTCTGCAACCAGCTGGCAAGCCCCTTCCATGCTTGAGACACTAGCTGCTCTTGTTGGTGATTGAAATAAAGGCATATTCCAAAATTACAGACTGCAGTGACAGAAGCCTGAAGCTGGCTTTCTCCAGTGGGCACCACTGGGCATGTCTCAAAACTATCCATAATTATAATAAACTATTTGGAAGGGAGTCATATAGGAAAAGGCCACAGGGGATGGATAGCACTTTTAAGTAGGCATCTACACCAGGCCATGGAAACTGACAGGATTAGCAAGGAAACAGCAAAGTCACAGTGGGGCCCAGAAGAACAGGGGTATCCAAAGGGCAACACACTGCACCTCTGAATACTTTGCAAACCTTAAAATCGCTGCTAGCTCTGAATCTGTGTGATTGTATTTGCTCTACCAGCAGTGTCAGCTCTAGTGAGGAAAGAGCACTGCTGCTCTTTACCACTGTGTCATCTCAGCCACCTGACACGGCTGTGAAAACGCCTGTCCACACTCTACAACCTCCAGAAAAACAGCAGCTCTGAGAAAGCCTACTCTGGATGCAACATCCAAACACACCACGCTGTGTAAGCCAAGACTCTGAGGGCTGTATTTATGCAGAGGAACTATTCATATCAAAACCACTAGGTGCTACAGACATACGACACTATGGACCAGCACCTTATAATGGTCCTGTTCTAAACTTGAACCTGTAACCTCTAGGCTAGTAAGAAAAAAAAAATCATAGCAATGACAACCTGAAATGCATGCCAATTAGTCCACTGTGCCCTGGGACAAAATACAAAGAAGACAATGATGATGTACTGGTTCATCCAGGCAAGCACTCTGTTCCTGAGCATTACCCCAGTACTCTATGAAGCTGCAAACAGAGAAAGTGTCTTCTCAGTCAGGGACAAGAAATTATCTTAAAAAACAAGCTATGAAAGTTTGTATCCTTTTCTATGTCATAGTGAAATTTATCCCACATCACTTGAGCCATATAAACAAGAGGCTTAGTGTAAACTAGTGGCTTGCTTATGTCAGTAAAGTGAGAGGAACATCTCAGACAGACTTGACTTCTCTATCCCACATCAGGAGAGAGTAACACACTTTTCAGAGGTGGTTATCACTGAGCATTGGGGTGTAGATACTAACATCTATGAGAAGAGAAACCTTTGGTTCAGCCATTGTGTAAGTTTTCTGCTATCATTGCACCCTGCAGTTGCTTGAGCCTGGTGAACATTACTTTACCAAAGCCCTTTGAACTTCTGCAACTTTGAATAAGCTAAGAACACAGGTTTCAGCACGTTTTCCAAAACCAGTGCTCTGGTGTGGTATATCCACGGGCACTGAATATGTGCAGAGAGGCTATGCGTGAAGCATCTCATTAAATGAACTGCTTTCAAATTAAAAAAAGTTAGCAAGAATGCTTAGACTGCTGGGTGAGGGTGTGTGTTTTAAGCGTGACTCAAATTTTGCTGCAGTGCTACAGCAAGATGTAGGAGAGGACAACCGGCCTTGGGCAGTGGCACTGCTTTTCCGTGCGCGTCTGGAGCGCTGCTGGAGTCCCGATGCTTCCCCACATGAGCTCCCCAGGGCTGCCGGGCCATCACCTGCGGCTCCTCGTCGCCCCTTTTCAAGGCTGGGACCCGGGACGGGCCTCGGGGTGCCGGGCCGGCAGGGTGACGCCCCGACCGAGCAAGGGGACCGGGGACAGCGGGGCTGCGGCGGAGGGCTCGCAGGGCCGGGCCGGGAGCGGGGCGCGGGGCGCACCCCTCGGCGTCCCCTCGGGGCGTTGTTCGCCCCCCGCGTCCTTCCTGCTTCCGGGGGCCGCCGCGGGGAGGATTTGCCGCAGATGACATCAGCTGTGGATGCTGGAAAGGCGGCGGCGGCGGCGCGGAGGATGCGCCGGCTCCCCCCCTTCCTCCTCCTCCTCCTCACCAGGTCCCTGCCCTGCACCGTCTCCGTATAAAAGCGCCGCCGCCTCCCCACCCGCCCTCACTCCCTCCTTGCCGCCTGCGGAGCCGCCGCCGAGCGGCCCCTCTGCGCCCAGCGCCCCGGAGCCGCGGGGCGGAGGCGATGGCCACCGTCGTGGTGGAAGCGGACTCGGAGCCCTCCTGCAGCATCCCCAACCCGACCTCCACCTCGCCCAGCCTCTCGCACCGCTTCCTAGACAGCAAGTTTTACCTGCTGGTGGTCATCGGAGAGCTGGTGACCGAGGAGCACCTGCGGCGGGCCATCGCCAACATCGAGCGAGGTGAGGCGGCGGCAGCCGGGGCGCCGCGGGCAGCGCCCCGCACCCCCGCCGGCGCCCTGCCCCTCCCTGGGCGCGGCCGGCGGCCGGCATTCGCCCCCCTCCCCGACACCCATCCCGCCGAGCCGCGGTCTCCGGCTCTTTATCCCCCGGGGGATGCGCCGCAGTGGCGCGGCCGCTCCCCTCGGTGCGGGGAGCCGCAGCGAGCCCCCTCCCGCCTTGGCTGTGCGGAGGGGCCGGGTCGGAGCGCGGCGCCCGCCGCCGAGCCCGTCTGCCCGGAGACACCGGCGGGTGGGCGTGGCACGGTCCGCACTGCGGTCCCGATGGCAGCCCGGGGCGGACAAAGGGCGGCCGGGGATGCGGTGGATGGGCTGGGCTGGGGCTGCCGCCCGCAGTCCCCCGGAGCTGCGCCGAGCCGGAGGGTTCGGGGCGTTTTCCCTCTCGGCGGCGGAGGCTGCACGGGCGGGAGCGCAGCCGCGCCTTTGTGTCTAACTTTGGGCGCGGGGACTTTTCTGTCGTCTGGGCAATTTTTCAGGACCCAAGTTTTATATACACGTATAGATATTGCAATAAAGAAAACCCGTATAAGGCTGTTACCCGAGTGCCCAGCCTCGTTATTGTCCGACTGCGGGCTGCTCTGACTCGGCGTTTATTTGTCCTTTTCTTAAAACGAAGATGCACGATGGTATTGCAAGTGAAATGACAGTTTTATAAGTTTCGTTGTGGTTTCTGATACAATAGATTGCAGTATATATGCGGAGAGGAAAAAAAAAAAGCCAACAAGCTGTTGCAGTATTAGTGGAATAAAGCACAAAGAAAATTATTGCCGGACCTTACAGTTAGTTAAACTCAGTTGATACTTAATTTTATAATATGTATTTTTTGTTCTGGGCTGGTGAAAACAAAGATTTGAGGAACTGCCATTGTTAAGAGTGGAGAAGAGATCCCGGAACGGGGAATTGGTAGCAGCCTTGTCATGTAGGTGTGGTTCAGCAGTCCAGCTAGGACTTCGTCTGTCTCTATTGTTGCTTTCTCAACCATTGTTGCTTTAGTTGGTTATTTCTCTGAATTCTTTTTCAATATTGTTTAAGGGTAAAGGCATCCTCATCTCAGCTAACCTGTTTCATCATAACCTTTATGATGGTTCATCTTTATTGCTACCATTGTCTCTTGGGGAGAGCTACTGAGGCAGGTGCTTTGTCATCCAGAGCTTCTTCAGCATTGCATTTCCTTAACTCTGTCTAATTTTCAGTCGTGTTAAAAGAGAACTGGCTGCATTTTAATTAAATTGTCAGAGATTATAAAGCAATTTGGTAAAATTTCTTCCCTCAAGACAGCTAATACCATTCCTCTGAAGAAATGCTCTTCAGTCTCTTCTTGAGTCTCCTATTGTACAGTTGCTGCTGCATAGCTCAGTTGCTGCTATCTCCTGCCACTAAGCATAACACCCACTTACAGTTTTAGGTGTCCAGAGGGAATATTTTGGCCTTTTAATTCATCATTTTTGATTAGAAGCCACCTTGCTGCTTCTAGTATATGACCATCTGATTGAGGGTAATTTTTTTACCCTGCTAAGAAAACTGCTTGGTGAAATTTTAAGGTACATTGTTCTGGATGAATACAGTGGGAGTCTGACTGCTCTATCTACATGAGGCAGTTATGGTTTCAGGTGATATTCTTCTCTTTGGAAAGTCTGCTGTAGTCTGGAAAAAAACATTTCTTGCTGCCTTTATTCTCAATAGAGCTTTTTAAATGCGTTTTGGTTCTTGATAACTCTGCCTCACTGTCTTCTCTGGTACATCTCCTGGGTACCATCACCAAAAACTGTGGATTCATGCGCCAAACTGCAGAGCAACGTGTCAAAGAAAACATCTGCTGATAGCACATCAGTGGCGTGATGCTACGCAACCTGGTGGAATGCAGAGTCATTTCTTGATATATCATGGGCAGGGAACGGCGTGGCAAGACGCATTTTCAGTAATTACATTTTGGATGTGACTTTGCTAAAAGGGCAGTCCTCCAACCCACCAAACCCACCAAAAGAGAAGAGGGGACTGAAGAGAAAGCTTCAGGATTTTTCCACTGATTTAGCAGATGCTTCTGGGTGTGCCCTGCCTGCTGCCTGATTAGTCCTGTGCCTAATGGCACTCCTAAGACTGCAGAAAAAAAGAAATAGCTCCAGTTCAGCCATGTTTACAGCAGTTGTGTCCATACTGCTGATCCATCATTGGATTGACCTTGGATTTTAGTTCTGCATTTACCTTTGTTCCGCCCAAAACCTGATTTAGTGATATCATTCATTTAATACATTTTGCTACTCAATAATACACATGCATAATTTTAGCATCCAGATTGCTGAATCATGCAGTCGCAAATTTAGGATAGTCTACCCAAATTCCAGCTTCAGCTTCTAGGACTGCTGTGTGCATAGGGCATCTGAGCTTTTTTTTTCCCTTGGGGTTTTTTTTTCCTATTTATTTTGTGTTGAGTTCTGTATTTTGAACATCGCCTGGCTCAATCAGGCAATGGTTGAGCAATCTTGACTACATCTAATCAGAATCTTATCCCTACAGCAAATTAGGATTGCATCTAAAGCAGCTAGGGATGGTGGATGAGTCCTGTCATTAGCAGCATTGATGAATCATAGTCCATGTTGTTTAACTCACCTCCAGAAAGCATTGTAGTTTCTCTGCCCAAGCTTGGTGTCATAGGCCAGGGAGCTGTTTATCTTCAAGCTTCTTGAAGTTCAGCACTCATTCATTCAGTGTGCTTCAGCTTTGTGATAAGTGTCATTTTAACAGTTATTGTTTTCATATGTGCTCTATGTATATGGTATTATAACATCTTGGTGTTCTTGCCCTCAAATATTCCAACACCTGGAAGATATTAAAGCCCGTTTAGATGTATTTGCCTGCCAAAACTTGTCCCAAAAATGCACCATATGGCCAAGAGCTTTCTGAAAAAAACAAAGTAAGGAGACTTGCAGAAGAGTCTTGCTGCTTATCTCTCTGAACAATGATGCGTCAGTCAGGAAGTGGAGGTGGCTGGTCATAGCTCAGTTATTTTTCCCTAGTGGTTATGGAGTGCACAGGCAACACTGTATTTTCAAATTTTTCTTGAGATTCAAATGGCAGCTGCCTAACTGTTGGTAGCAGGTTACAGTAAGCTTGCTACTGCCTTTGGATGCCGACAAGGAAAAGCCCTGGTTGCATTCTTCCTGCAGAGGCTTCAGGCTTTTAAAATGCAGATGTTCATATTTGCATGGAGAACCTACTCAGAGCTGCAATGGGAGACAGGCACTGCAGATCTGGTTTCTCTGCTATTCCCTCTCTTCTCCTCATGCTTCATCCCTGCAACGTGGCTTCTGCCAGTCTGAGTTCTGACATTTCTGCTGCCTTGAAACAGAAAATACATAAAGTATGGGAAGTGGCATTGACAGGATCATCCACAGCCTGAAACCCTGACAGAGTGACCAGCAGTGTTAGTCCTAGAGTCACTCTGAGGGGTTGGACACTCACCTCTTCAGGCATCTCATTGTCAAACCCCAAAGTGATCTAGACCAATAATTCCATGCAAAGGCATGGTCATGTGGGAAGGGACTACCAGACACATCCTCACCTCCTCCCAACAATCCATTTTATGTTTGCTAGTTTGTTTGTGTAGATGTAATGATATTTTTTTTAGGACAAAAAAATGGGTGTAGGTTTGATTTTCAGAATTGCACCAGTGCCTGGACTTACTTGTAGTGTTACTACCTGCTCATTATTTCAAAACTAGAAGATTTTTTTAGAACAATTTCGAAACAAAATTATAGAAAAAAGTAAAGTATGGTGGGGTTTTTTTGTTTTCTTTTTTTCAAATTATTCATCGAAATCTTATGGAAGAAAACTAGAAACTTGTCTTTTGGCTGCAATGACCTTTTTTTTTTCCTGGTCAAATTTCAGCCCTTAAAAATCTACTTTGGAATAACATATTTTTTGGTCATATAGTGTCAAGTGTCTCTTTTTAAGTAGCTGGGGGAAAAACAGTAGGGAACAGAGATGTGTGGTTTGATTTAAAAAAAAAAGATCAAGCACAGCATTTTCGAATCTCAAAACTAGAGTTCTGACACTTCATAAATAAAAGATCACTTAAATTTTAATTTAAAATATGGTATGCTTCAAAGATACTGAATGAAGAAGTCAGCAATTTAATACTTTGTATTTAAATATTAATTAGCAACATGCTAGGTAATGCTGTCTTTTTCTTCTCAGAAGGGCAACATGACGGAAGTGTCCGCTGGGTGATTCACTCTTCCATTTTTGTAAACCTGGATATTGTGATTTTAAAGTCATGTCAGGGACATTACATTTTAAAGGTGTATCAGTAGTCTACTGTGAAGTTCTAAAGCTGGGACCTTGAAGAATGGTCACCTTTTGGAAAGGCAGATTATCTTTTTCTGATTCCTGTCAGCATCCTTCTGAAGGCATTTTAAAAAATAGCTGCATGCTTTGGAAGGAAGTGAGGCTGGACTCGGAATTTAGAAATATGCAAGTAGCTTGAATGCAAATAGAAGAATACTCGGTTAAAACTTCCAGTGCTCATGTGTCAAGATGTGTTTTGTATTTTGAATTTTAGGAATCCGGTCATGGGACACAAACTTGGTCGAGTGCAACTTGGATCAAGAACTGAAACTTTTTGTGTCTCGCCATTCAGCTCGATTCTCTCCTGAAGTTCGAGGTGAGTCTAAGAGCAGAACTGCTAAACTACACTCTGAAATTTCCTGGCCCATTAGTTTTAGGACCCTTTTAAAGTTAAGAAAACTCACTTTTTTGATTGAACAGTTTCTTCATGTAGCAACAATCTGGTAATCCAGTGATGGAAGCTTATTGTGGTAGGTAGAGTGCATGCAGAACAATAACTGTAAAGGTCAGCCCTACATCTTGGCAGAGCCAGAACTGATGTCACAGCTGTTGTACAACTGCAGCTCAAGCCCTGTGTTTCTTCCCAAAGAACTTGGACTTATTTGTCTCTCTTGGTATGAGAAGCTGAGTTATGGTGAGTCTGCCTTCCCTCTCTTGGCTTGTATGAGAAAATCAGAAATGTACAGGGCTAGTAAGACTAAATCTCTTTGCTTTCGAGCCCATTCTTCCTTAAGAGGATCCATTCAATAAAGTGAAACATTTACCAGTTTTGTGAAGTGTAAAATTTGGGTTTGTTCTGGTTTCATGAGAACCAAGTGTTTGGTAAGTTTTCCAAGTCTCATCACTCTTGGTACAATTGCTGAATGAGTATGGATGAATTCAAACAGGTTTCTTGTGAAGATATATGACCTTTTCAAACTAGGAGAGGTTTCTGTCATTGGTAAAATCATTGTGGCCATGTGCATATTGAGTGCTGTTTTACAGTACAACCTTGCACTGAAAAGTATTAAAAATTCCAGCTTCTGGAGCATCTCTCAGGTGTGGTGAAAAAGGGCTATGAAATTTTGCATCTAAATCACCTTCCTGAGGTCAGCTGCTATACATTGTTGACAGAGAGACCCTGATGCCTTACAGCATTGATCTGATGGTTTTGAATAATGTACAAAAATGTCCTGTGTAACTAATTTCTTCTTCTTGCAGCATACGTTAAAGCAGTTTTTGCTTTAAAGCAGTATCTCCCCATATCTAGAGAGAGTAAAGCACTGCCAGAGTTAAGAAAAAATTGTGTACATTTATGATTCTTCCTCTGTTTTGAAAACCAACATGACTAATAAAACAATACACAGCATGAAGATTTCTGAGTGAAGACATTAGCCCCTTATTTATGTGGATGTAAACTGGGGCCTAGAATACTTGTCTTCTATTTCATTTAAAATGTCATTAAACCAGTACAACTTCTCAGTGACATTTGTTGCTTTGCTTTACAGAGAGGGAATTTATCTTTAAGAAATACAAAATGCTGTTTTTATGCCATTTTTGATGTATCCGTGTTTTACTTTAAAACTTAAAGATCTTATGTTGCAAAAATATTACAACGTGTCTAGTATTTTTTACTGTCTCTTGTAGATGATTCTAATACCACTGCATGAATTAAAATACAACAAATCCTCTACTTTCATATAATAAATAAGATTGTCCACCCCTTTTGCAGCAGAAACAATGTAGAATTGTTTAGGATTTTTTTCTCTGGGAATTGTATTTTTGATTGATTTTTTTCTCCTTGTTTGTCTAGACTTCGCTGTTTAATCTGTCATTGTGTTGAATTCCAGCTTAATTGCATGTGACTGGAATTCATCAACATCTCTGACAAGCAGAAATGAATGTGTTTTTCAGTACTGCTCAATCTTTAAACAATGAGCTGCCAAAATCTGTGTTTAAAGAGCATTAAGGGGGCCTTGAAACTTGAATAAAGGCAATATCAAGGGATAAAGCTATCTGTTTGGACCAACTTCTTGTCTAAAAT
Organism: Prinia subflava; assembly: GCF_021018805.1. Lineage (NCBI taxonomy): Eukaryota > Metazoa > Chordata > Aves > Passeriformes > Cisticolidae > Prinia > Prinia subflava. Next base: position 99,527,705 of record NC_086283.1, on the reverse strand, counting down.
TTAGTGGATAAGCACATTTTTACCTCCAGAATCCCACTGTAGAGATCAGAGAATTATTTTAGTTTATTTCTGTTGTTCTCTGATGCTGAATTCTGCATGAGGCTCCTTTGTATCGTCTCTGCTGTTTGGCAGAGAAACGGCTTTTTTGTTGCCACATTCTAATAAGATTTCAGAATTTTTAACTTCTGTTACAGCACTCAAATATTAAATTCCGGGTGCTTGATCCTTGAAACAGTCAACTTTGATACTGAAGAGATGATTGTAAGGATGTATTCCTTTATGGTCCCAAACCCAGAAATGGAATTTAGGTAACTAGGTGATCTTTTGTCCAAGGGAAGTATTTGTCCAAGGTGATGGGGTTGCCTGTGGAATGTAATTAAACCTTTTCTTTTCAGCCCTTTGAGTCTGAAGGCTCTGTGCAGCTCACATTTAGGGACAGTTTACACTTGAGGAAGGCTCCTGGTTTTGTCAGGTCCGACTGCTGGCTGACTGAAGACTGTTTGATTATCATGTTTAATTATGGTAATTGCAGTGCTGGCTCAGTGTGAGCTTGTGTGCTTCTCAGAGCAGCTTGAGGATATGGACAGCAGCAATGTGAAGGGTGGGAATCTTTCTGCAAAAAGAAGCTTGGAAGAAATGGGGCCAATCCTGTCCCTGTGCCATACACCTGTGGTGTCAAAGGAGAGATGTGCAAGAGATGTCTCTCAAAGTATTTGTGTGTTTTCACTTAAAGAATTTAAGGTCTGATCCCCCTCCCTGTTTAGTGAATAGCAGTGTACATACATACTGATACTGCAGGGAGCATGATTAGATCCCAAGGCCTCCTTTGTGTTCTTTTCAGGGGGATGGGTTGTCACAGTGGTGTTTGTGCACATTGTACTCAGCTGTTGGGCAATTTATGAGTGTTTTATGATTCCTGAAAAATAAGATTCAGAATGGAAACGCCAGCAGATCTTTTCTGCTACCTTGTAAAGCAGCTGAGTTAGCAGACTCCTTAATAATAGCAGATCTTGGAGAGGTGATGTTGCCAGGTGCTGGTGAAAACATGAGTAACACGACTAATTAAGTGGTTGCCATGACAACAGGCTGCATGACTTTAAAGGGGTCCTCCAGTGGCGCCTCTGTTTTCTTTGTCATGTTCTGATAACTTCCATCTTATGGTAATATGAAAGGGACAAAAAAATGCAAACAGCTTACAAGCTGGAAAAGGAAATGTGCATCTGGTAGTGAGGCAGAACAAGTGGAGAGTCTTGGAAAGAGCTCATTTGAAATTGCAGCTGTACCTACCAATCTTTGCTTAATTAACACGAAAGTTTCAGCTGCATAAAGCAGCATCACAAAAGAACATGTTTTTGGGTGGGGGAGGGTGAAGCCATTGAGGGCCCTTCTGTGTAAGACTTGTACACCCTTATTTTATCCCCAGTTTCCATCTGGGGACACTTAACTGTTGCATTGGTGCATATTCAAGCCCTTGTCTAGATAAAACCTGTTTTATTTAATAAAAAGCTGTTCACCCCCAAACTTCTAATAAATATTGCTCAAGCTATGCACTGTGGCTACTTTGTTCTTTGTCCTGTGGTAATCAAGAACATAAATATGTATTTCCTATCAGAATAGTACCAGGAAACTCCTGTTGCCCATTAGCCAGTGCAGACACTGACTGCTGACCTAAGTGAATCCTGCCTTAACCTGTGCCTAACACTTTTTTATTGCCAGCCTGCCTGCAGCCAGAGGGGATCTTGGCAAAGTGCAAGACATGTTTTATTTCCTCTTGGCAGCCACCTGCATCAGTGGGCTTGCCTCTTTCAGGCTTCCTAAAAAGTCCTTGCTTTATGATACTGTCGTTATTCCATAAAACCTTAACAACTTCCCTTCTGACAGTCACCATTTCAAAAGTTACTGCTTAGGACTGCTCATGACCTGTGAAGGATTTTGGGTTCTGGGGAGTTTTGGTCATTGATGTGCACAGCTCCATACTTTGACAAAGTGGTGTGTAGTCCCATTTCCTTTGTCAAAGCAGACCTAAAACCAGTTAACATCACACCTAGTAGCTTGTGCTTGTGGAGTCACCAATAAAATCCTGAACAGCATGGGGTTTTGTGCTGATTTACTTGAAAACTGCAGTTCATCAAAATTCCCCAAGTCACTACATAGGTGCTTGAGCTAAACCTACCATTTGAAAAAGAAAGGGAAAAGAGACAAGAAGGCAAGACCAGATTTTTCAGGCACTCTGAGTGCTATAACTGCCTAGGAATTAATTTTGCTTAAGAACTCAGGTAGCCTGGTGTGAGCATTTAGGGATGTGCTGCAGATATGATTCCTCGGGTATTTAGAGCTTGTGATGGTGGGTGGAGTAGCTATTGAGTGGAATCCTTTTAGCTTAGTGTATGTTTGGAGAAGTTGATTTTTGGTCTGCTGCTGGGCTCGCTTTGTGTCTCCAAGTATTTGCGCATTGAGAGGGAGAAAATGGAGGCAGACTGGAGAAGGTGATTGAGCTGACTCACGCTGCAGTGGCTGCGAGTGGTGTCCCTGCAGGGTGACCTGCAGCACAAAGCCAGGAGGAGCCCCTGCCTCCTGTTAGAGGAGTTGATGGGAGCATATGCACTGGACTGCTCCTGAGCTTTTTGGGGAGATGCTCAGATTTTGGTGGTTCAGGAGAGAATTACAGTCTAACACCCTATGTGTTTGGGTACAAGAATTGTCAAAGCCTTCTTTTCTTAGTACTACTTAAAATTCCAAAGATGGGTTAATAAGTCTCTTTATCATCTTTTTTTACACCTTTTAGGGTGTTGCACTTATGTGACAATCATTTTGGCATTGACTTCCATTTCTGCTTTTTTTAGGAAAGACCTCAAAGAAAATTAGCATGAATTTTCATTGCTGCCAAAACACCGGTACCTGCTGATGCTAAGCTGTTAGTGTGAATCAGCAAAATTAGTGAAAGGTTATTTTTAAATGCCTTGTATCAAAATTAAATACAGTAAGTTAAATCGTCTTAGAATAGCCCATATTTTATGGGAACAGGTTTTGGCTTGTGTTAGGCAGCTAGCAGAGGCAAGAGATTAAGTTAGTTATGAATAATGATAGAATTTTAACTGAATTATTTAATAGAATTATGAAATTTGAATCCCCATTCCTCGTTATTAGAATGTAAATCAGCATACCTAATGGTATATCCACAAAGGTTTCTTTGTTAAGGGTTACCTGATGGAATTATAATTCTTAATATGTTGCTTGTGAGATTCCTCAATCTTTTTTGTAATATTTTGTCTGTGTGGGATTTCTGAAACTGAAAACCTCAACAATATTTTATTTCTGACCTCTGCCCAGTATCATTTACAGATATCTTACCTCTCATCTCTTCCATCATGGATTTATAATAAACGTGTAACCAGAATATCATTGCCACTTTTTAAATCTGATTTCTTTTTGTCATGTGCAACATTTTTGCCAGATGTCTGTTTTTCTTAATCTTGTTAAGACTTATGTACTTTACTTTTGTGGAGTTTGTTCCTTTCTCATCTAATTTATCAGTTACTTCGGAGAAACATTAAAGGTTTTAATTGGACTTTATAATGAGAAGAGACTTGATCCAAAGGCCTCTGAAATAATTGGAATGGATTTTGTATTAGAGAAATTACTATCTAGTATTTTGAAGTCAGAACACACACAAAAATACCCCATAATTAGCAAAAAAGTGAACATTTTATCTTCTTTTTTGAAGATACCTTCCTACCACTGTATTCAGAAATAGAACCAGACCCAAGCCAGAAGAGTTGAGACACTCCCTGTCTCCAGACTGGGTGGAATGGGGAGCTCATGTTTATTCCCACTGCCATCTGTGGAGTGAGAGTTGCCACTGTGGCTACTGATACCAACCTTGCAAGAGCATGGTGTGCTCCAGCTGTCACCTGCCTTGTAGAGACAGGTACAGGAGGTGCATCCCTGCTGGCTGAAAATCCATGGGATCCTGGCTGCCAGGGGAATCTCACAGCTCCTCACAGTCCCTGTGAGCAGCAGAGCTAAGCACTGCTTAGAAAGCTGGATAAGTTCTGTAGCAGAGGTGCATGTTTTTGCATCAATCCCCCTCCAGGTGCTCCCACCAAAAAAACAAGGTGGTTAGTTTGGGGTTGCAGTTGCTGGTGGTAATCTGTTCCTAGAGCTGAGAAGAAAAGCAGCGCTCCTGGTGACATGGATTGGCAGGTTTTGCAGAGTTCTGCAAGTGTAAAATATTGTGTTAAAATAACCAATTCATAAACAAACTTATGTGAACTTCAGTACTGTTTTTGTGTTATAATTTTATGTATTTTAGTACTTGAAAGCTTGTCTGTAAGGTGAGTCACTGTCCTGTGTCCGTCTGTCCCTGTCTCCTGTGTAGCTGTGTGTGGGACGTTATTCCCATCTGTAACTCTGGAAAGCTTGGGGTTTTGTTTAAAACAAGCTATTAACCCCACAAAAGAACTCCCCAAAGAAAAAAAAAAAAAAAAAAAAAAAAAAAAAAAAAAAAAAAAAAAAAAAAAAAAAAAAAAAGATAAAAAGCCAACCAAACAACAAAAAAAAAAAACCAAAAACGAAAAAAACCCAAACCAAACAAAAAACCTACCCCTCTTGCAAAAGATTAGCCATATTCTTAGACTGTATAATCTGAGTGATTCTCAGGAGCTATGCAGACTTCCACCTGGAATTCAACTCCCCACTGTCAAAGGCTGCCTTTGGAACCTGGACCAGTATTGTGGCAGTTGTAGCTCTTCTGAAGGAAAGACTGATCCCAGCTTTGGCTCCCTTGTCCTGAGTCATGGATAAGGCTTTTTGGGTCTTGTGAGTTCTTTTTGGTAGATTGAGTATCTTCCCCACACCTGAGAGACTGGAAAGAGCAGAAGTGTGAAAACTCACGGATCCAGATGAGGCTGAATTAATAGGTGAAGGCAAAAACAAAGAAACAACCAAAACCAAACCAACTAGTACAGGAAGGAAATTGCTCAGCACTTCAAACAGGTGAAATAATGCCCAGCCTGTCTCTGAACAGCCTCTACCTTAGTAACCAAAACCCACACCTTCCTCCTCTACTCTAGTTTTTGTTGCTGAGCATGATGTTGTATGCAGGTATTTGTGTTCTGGTTAGATTTTTTTTTGCTGGTACCATTGTTGAACTTCTTGAAGTGAAGGCATTGAAGTTTGACAGAGCCCTGAGAGAGTCCAGCTACAGGAGTCTTGCTTCTGATCTTGAGGCTTGGAAACAGCACACATCCTGTCATGGGTATTATGGCCCCCAGCAAGCTTTCTTAACCTCAGACTGTGTCTTGTCGTTTTCCTGGTCTTCTAGGATTGCACAGCACTTAGACAAACTTCAAAAATTATTTTGTGTGTGGCCAGTACTTTAAATAGATATAGAGAACCTTCAAGAGTGTCTTGGGATAGGATTTAATGCTTGTCGCAAACTAATAATTTAATGGCATTAATAATTTATATAGTGCTATTGGTTTTTTCAAACCTATCTACTAGCTGCAAAGCTCAGATTCTAAAAGTTCATTAGACATGGAAGATTTAAATAATTTTCAATACTAATTAGGCTTTTGTACATTTGCCATTTCCAAGCAATTTTACATATTTTAATCTGCTACTAGATATGTTGGAGTTGACATCTGGCACTTCTAACTTTTTTTACTGATCTTACTTTTGAGCAGATGGACACCTGTCAGTGATTGTTAACTTAGTATGAGCAATAATCAAATTATATTTAGACCAAAGCCCTTGCTGAACCCACCAACTTTTACTCCCATGTACTGTTCCATGTTTCTGACTGGCTTGCAAAGATGGGACACTCTCAGAAAACACATGGGCAATATTAGACCAGTTGGTTTTTGTTAGATGATTTAGGTATATTGATTGGTTGTTGGCTGTGGAACTGGATACAATAAAACTCTTCATCAATAATCATTGAGAGGGAAAAAAAAAGAGAAAGAAAATACATTTTCCAACCAGCAGAGACAGTTCTGAAACCAGCAGAGATGTGGCTTCTGTGGATCTGCCTTGCTGTAGTCCTGCAACAGTCACTGTTCTGTAACTGGAGTTACCAGACAGGTATTGTCCAGTATTTGTGGTCAGATCACAAACTGGCCACAGAAAGCCTGGAAGTGCTCTAGATGATGGCACAGTAACAAAGAGATTCTCTGCTGAGTTCGATTTTTGTTTTTCAAGTTTTACTGTAGAGATTTAAACTTTCAATGTTCTCACCAAATAGTTAATGAAATATTGAGAATTACTTTTGAGGTCCTGTGAAATAGGAGAATCACAGAACATGATGAGTTGGAAGGGAGCTACAAGGATCACTGAGTCCAACTCCTGGCCCTGCAGAGGACACCCAAGGAATCACACACACCATGTGCCCAAGGGCATCACCCAAACACTTTCTGAACTCTGTGAGGCTGGTGCTTTTCCCTGGGGAGCCTGTTCTGCTGCTCATTCACCCTCTGTGTGAAAAACCTGTTCCTCACATCCAACCTAAACCTGCTGTGACTCAGCTTCATGCCACTGCCTTGAGTCCTGTCACTGGTGATGAGAGTGAAGAGATCAATTCCTGCCCCTTGCTTCCCTGTCATGAGAGTGTTGAAGACCACAGTGAGGTCTCCCCTCAGCCTCCTCCACGCTGAACAGCCAAGTGTCCTCAGCTGCTCCTCCCATGGCTTCCCCTCCAGAAGAACAAGAAAGTACAAGCAATCTCAGTCTTTCAGCTATCTTCATATTTCCTTGTTATCTATGATGTCTTTTAAATTGTTATTGTTTGCAAGAGTCCGTCTTTTCTAGTGCAAAATAAAGGAGTAATACTTTTCTTCTGGTTCAAAATCCATTCCCACCGAAGTTCCTACAAAAAATCCATCACATCATGCAGGTAAAGATACCTCATTGCACAAACCTTCAAATTAGTAGTTAAAAAAACCCAAAACAACAAAACCAAACAACTGGCAATCCACGTCATGTTTCATAACCTTTCCCATTTTTGCCTTACAAGGCATTGTGCTCCCTCATGCTGCTTTTACCAGCAGATGGCATTCTCAATGACCATGCTCACTGCTGAGCAGTAAATGATCACATTCTAAAGTCACTGTGAATACTTCTGTAATGTTTTTAGGTCTTAGTTCTTAATGTGAGACGGATGTTTCTATTTTTCTCTGAGATCTTGCTTGGAGTTTAAGTTTCAGAGACTTCAGCTCTGTTGACTGTGAAAGATAAATCCCTCAGTGTGAAATGAGCTCAGCAAACTTCAGATCTCTCATTGTCAATGAAGGAAAAGCTCATTCAGGTCAAGAACTTCCTCAGGTTGAAGATGACAGATAGTGATAATTTTATGAAAATGCATAGCATTAAGTCTGTAGAACCAGTAGGGAAAAAACCAAGATCATTACCCACAGCCCTATTTGTACATAAATTAACACATCTCTAGGTATAGATAAGAAAATCAGCCTGACAGATCATGTATTCTCTGTATTTTCTGGATATCTCCAGTAGGCCTGAGCTTCTTCTGTTTAGAAGCTGCAATATAAACCACAGTGAGACCTGGGGTAGTGCCTCTCTCTTTCTGAGAGCACAGCATGGAATAAAAGACCTGAGACCTAAGCGGGTAGAGTCTGACTCACTTGTCAAGTTTAGTATATCTCAGGTTTTTTCCCTGTCTCAGTCTGTGCTATGACTGTCTGTTAGGAATATAGGAGTGCAGTAGCAGGTAGTTTGACAAAGCAAATCAGCATTGTCTGTCTAAAATTACTTGTAAGTGTTCGTACAAGTTAAGTCCCAGTATGGCACTTTTCCTTTCTCAGAGATGGAAAAAAAAAAATAACAGCTTTCTAAGTGACTGCAGAACACATGATATATCATCAATCAAGAGACTTGAAGTTTACTTCTTAATTTTGCCTCTTGACTATGTAAAGACCAACTGTGGCAGTCACATTCAAGATAATGTGGACAACCCATGATTTAGATTATTTTTGCAATTGCAGCAATGTAATGGCATTTCATTCTTTTTGTCTTGCTTCAGCTCTCCATCAAGGCTAAGTGTACCAGTAGTGACTGTAATGTCAATGATTTATGCAGTGTGGTCTTGATTAAAATTCAAAATGAGACCACCAACATTCTTCAAGTAAGCTAGTAAGATACTAGCCAGATGTTTACATTAACATGAGGGGATCACTCAAATTGATTTGAAAATAACAGTAATAGAGATGAAAAGCTGAGATCAGCCATTTGTGAAATTGTGTAACTCCTTCAGATTTCTGAGTTGTATTTTTAAAAAGAACATGTGAGGACCTTTTTAATAAATAACACCTCCATACATCTGCATGGGCAAAATCTTTTCATATATGCAAATACTGGTAAATGGACAGTCATATACTTTTCATGTCATTTAATTGTGGTGGAGTAGCAGGGCTCTTGATGCTTACTGGAAGCAGGTTTTTGTTAACATTCATTAAAAAAAATGAACACAACCCAAACAACAAAAAAACAGAAAATGCCCCAAACCATAGACAGCAGGTTGTCTTATTGTGATTACTAAAACACACTTTGACAAATTTGGCTTTGAACGAGTGTAAATTAAGAGGAATTTTACTGAGACAGTTCTCTCCAGATCTACCATGTTATGTGTTAAAGCAGCTGTAGAAAACTTGCAATTTGTAGATCACATCTGTAGAGAGCTTGAGCGAAATAACTGTGAGAACTATGGTTTGTAACAGGATTCTACATACAGTAACATGCAGCACTGCTGGGTTGCTGTGACACCACTTAAAATAAAGAATAGCAGTTCTCTTCTATGGTATGCAAGTATGCATGGTGCTGGAGCTGGCAATAAATTGACTTTTATTAGACTTAAACCTCTGTAGGAAGCTGAGTGTCTCTACAAAAAGCGTAAGCCAAGCTGGTGAAATACTGCCTGCCATCTTCAACAAAGCTACTTGTCAAGTGGGAGTGAAATGGTTTTAAGTGCTGCCACGTGGCTGTGGAAGTGTGTGTTTTGTGATTGCTAAAACATTTCTGCCAGCCCTAAATCCAGCAATGCTTATAAAGGTAAAAGTTAAAATGTCATGGGGAAATTAAGTCAATGACATTTTGGTTACCCCTCTGAGTCTGGCTTAATGATTGACACAGCCTCCAAATCCTGAGGAAGGAGAAGTGGCAAGGAGTAGTCTTTTGCCTTTTGTCACCTCTGTTGAGCCATCCCCCCCCTCTGCATGGCTGCTTATCTCGTGGCTGCGGGTTAATTAGATGAGTTTGAGGCTGAGGATGTGGAAGGGAATTTAAATTGCGTTTGCATGGATTATGATCTGGTGCAGTTCATTAGCATGCAGGCACAGTTCCTGTGCCTTTCTGCCTCTCTGCCCAGAGCCTGCAACTTCCAGGCATTTCCACACTCCCTCAGATCTGTTGTGCCTTATGGGCCTGGCCCACATTTTCATATTAGCACAGTTTAATTAGGCAAGGAGAGATTGCTGTGACTCCAGAATGATCTAAGGTTATGATAGATCAATATTTATTACAGAGGGTTTTTTACAAATAAATGTCTGCTCTGCTGGACAGGTTTCCTCATTCAGAGGCCCTAGAGTCATTTCAGAAACAATTAAATCTTCTCTGGTGTGAAGTGGAATATTAAGAAGGATTAACACTGACTGACCATGTAGTCTCCCTAGTTTCATCTGCATTCCTGTGCTTTCCTACACTTTTTTGATGTGTAGGTTTTATGGAGAGTTGGGTTCAGGAACTGCTGCCCTTTCCTTGCAGCAGTGCAGAGCCTAGTGGGAGGATGTCAGATGGGTCAGGGCATTGGCTAAAAATTGTCAAGCCCAAATGTAAATACCTAGCTGTAGAGTAATTTGCAAGCACTGTGCTGGGACAAAGTTTCTATAGCATAATTTGATTAAATTTGTTATGATTATCCAAGTTTGATGTGAAAGGTGAGTGTGATATGGTCTAGTGTCCTAAACACTTAGGTGGGTGGCTGGGTTTACAGAGGCCATCCACTAAATGCCAAATGTGCAGAGCTTCCATGACCGGGTCACTGTTCATTTTCTTTTCATGATTTTTCTTCTTAAATTAATTTTAGTGTTTTCTACAAGGGAAGCAGTTTTCCCTTTTGAGAACATGTTAGAACAGTATGCAAATTCTGCTCATTTATGACCATCCACAAAGGTCTTGAACGAGAAGCCATAAATCAAAACTTTTTAGCCAAAAAAGTCAAAGACGTAAAGTTTAGTGTATTTTCCTTATGTATGGCTTAATGTAATGTATGTTTGTAATACTCTGTATTAGAAATATTTCTGGTTTTAAATTTGCATTTCTCAGGTTAACAGGTTATGAACGATACACTAATGTAACTTTGTGGAAGTGTAGCCGTTTCCAAAAAATACAGTAAAGATCATAATCATAAAGTTGAAAAGTATGCTCAGACTGGCAGATAGATCTGATTTGACTAGTACAGCATACATGAATATCTCTTTTCTTTGATGGAGCCTTCAAATATAAAGTGCGTTTGTAGTAAGTCTTGGGTGTAAAATTTTTCCTTTTGGAAATCAGTCAGAAATTTGCACTTGATCCCAGTGAAGGCAGGGTCAACCCTTCCACTGTTTATTTCTCTTCTCCATAGGTAAGTACTTTTGTCTTAAGCTAAGAAAGAATACTTGTGCACCTCTACAACTTAGAACTATCATCAGTCATAGGTCCATTCGTTGACATCTAGTAAGTGTTTTCCTTTTATTGTAACTCCCTTAGAAACTTAAGTGTGCCAAACTTAAAATGTATTATGGTTCCTATGGAAAAAATTTAAAATACTGCAACTATGCCTATAACACAACACAACCCTAACACATCTATGCCTATAACAAAAGCAGGAAATCTAATGGCAACATTTATATTTCTTTAGTTGAGAGAAAATATTAAAATTCATGGGATTTCTATTGTCCAAGAAGGAGAAAATAAATACTGTGTTGTATTAATCTTTTGGGGGAAAAATGCAACTATGTTGTTACCGTGTTCCTTAAGCATGTCCCTGTATTGGTTTTTTTTTGAATGATGATGGTGATTCTAAAAGTGCACCTAAATTGTGTTCATTTAATACTGGGAGGATGAAATGTCTCACCAGTGCCAACACTTTGTCATTGTAATGAGGTACAGTTCACAAGTGCCTGTAATTACACAGCCTGTGTGCAATCAGCAAGATTTCTAAAGGCAGTCTATCACGTCTAAAATAACACTTTCTTCATTGCAGAGTCTTAATTTCACCTGATGTTTTGCCAGCCACGGCACAAACTTCTTGCAGAAAGCAGGACAGTATTCCTGGTCTCCTTTAGAGTAAAGAAGCTGGAAAATTAAGTTATTATAAATCTGCTTCTAATTATGTTAACAAATTATTACATCATGTAGATGAACCTGCTGTAGATCTTAGATATTTCTTTTATTGTTTTAGCAATTTGCTCTATTTGTTATGCATGAAAAATGTTTTTGATAACCCATGTTGATCATACTTGCTAATGAACCAATGCCTACAATTATTTCACTTAAGCATATATCTTCAGAACATACAATGTTAGAGGGTTGCTAATGAGCTCAACAGTAGTTGAAGACACTAATTAATTTAATCAGGGTTATTTTGCCTGCCAAAGTATAGGGGGATGGATGCTGCCACTGGAAAATGCTGGAACATTTAACCTGTGGCTGTGTATTTAAGGAAAAAATTGGTCATCAGTCTGTTTCAGAAACACTGGTAATGCAAAATGTTTTCTCAGTTACAAAGGCAGTAGATATTTAGTACCTTACCCAGATCAATTTATTATGAAGCAGCATGACACTTTGTGCTGTGAATCTTAATAATGCCCAGAGGCCTTCATATGAAAATTGCTCATTTAATTTTCACTGAATTACTTTTTTCATTGACACAACAATAGTAATGTGAAGTTAAGTGCAGAGTCCAAATAACTTACAAAGGTCCTTTCCCAATATTCTTAACCTAATTTTAAAATATTAATCTTTTTGAAATGCAGCTTCACATGTCAAAGATAAATTTAATTTTATTTTTTGTGGACCTTATGTGGAAAGCTGATTGTTCTTAGTTCTCTTAGTCCAACCAGAGCAGTGTCCTTACCACCAAAGCACACAGGATGTTTTTTAAAAGAAAACTTCCATCAAGCTTGAAAGAAAGAGGGCAATAAACACAACTTGCACTTTGTCAGTGATTTCCAATGTCAAAAAAAGGGACCCAGAATAACTCTTAGATCTGTGTGGTTGGAAACCAGACACGTAGAAGATGTACTTTGTCATTGGGATGGATATGGCTAATGGAATTGCCTGTGAGAGCCTTGTCTGCCAGAAATGAATAGCTCAGCTCTAGCCCAGCCTCTGAGGCTGCAGACACCATCCTCTCTGGCAGAGTGGGAGTGATGTGTTAGTGACAGCAGTCTCAGGGGAGGAATGACAGAGGCTGGGGAATGTATCAAGGGGGAGATCATGGCAAACAGACAGATGAGATGGCTTTTGCTCACCTTCTATGCAATCTCTGGATGTTCCCCCTGGCTATAAAAGAATAAAATGGCAGAAATTTACTGTCATATCATTCACTTCTACATGGGCTGAAATAATGTCCTTCCATTCCTTAAGGTTTAATTACGTCCAGTTTTTGTGGCTGCTGCTGGGAGAAGTCCTGCAGAGGAGGGGGAGGCACTTTTTTCCCTTTTTCCCCTTCATTTTCTGCCCGTTAGTGTGTTCTTTCCATCAAAATGGACCCAGGCACCAATCCATGGGGCTGGAGCTGTGGTCTGCTCTACTCTTCTGGGGTACATGCTCATAATTTCTGACAGGCTCAAGCACTGAATGAGAATGGCCAACCCCCTAAGATGGGGATGGCCAGAGACCCCCTCAGTTTTCACAGCTGCTTTCCTGCTCCCTCACTCATAAATACAGAGCACAGAAGCCAAAGCAGACACAGGCATTAAAATGAGAGCCAAGTTTGCCCACGGCTTTTCTGTGTTTTCTGATTGATAATCATCAAGGTAAGGCTGCAAAAAAAGAGCTCCAGAACCACCGTGGGTATTGCAAGAAAGGCTTGGGTTTGTTTCTTGTGCAACTTTATTTTGAGGTGGGTTTTAGAAGAAGACAATGTCAAGGGGCTGGACATGGTACATTCATCCACCCTTCAGCCAGCCCTAGAAGAGAGTGGGTCTAAAGCTGACTGAAAGGAGGGGAAGAAGGTGATGTGGGAGACTAGAGGAAACTTCCTTTTCCCTGGTGTTGCCCAAGGCTCACTGAGTTGGCTGCATTCATTACTAGAAAAAATGTTTTATTGGTTATATCAAAGTGCAGTGTAACTAGTATTGCCTTAATTTTCTTTTTTTTTTTCAAGTCAGTAAAAAAATTCCATCTAGACTTTTAAAAAGCCCATTGTTTCCTTGTATCAGCCCAAAGGAAATCTTGCCATCTCCAAAGTAATATATTTTTCCCCTGGCTACAATTCTTATTAATAGCCTATGCTGAAATTCAGACTTGGGAATACCTTTTGTGTTCCCATGAAAAGAAAAAAGCACATTATATACTTCATGTTACGTGTGCTCTTCAAACATCATTTTGAGGTTAATCAGTTCTAAAGGAGAATTTTTGCAATGCTTGAACCTTTAAAATTTTACGAGGTTAGTGGCTCTTTACTAGTCAGACAACCTGTTCTGATCAGTCATCAGCATACAAATAATATTTGAGGGTGTAGAGAGGTTCATCATTATTGTATTTCTTTGTAGTTGGGCTTGGGGTTTTTTTGTTATCTCATTTCTTTGTTAACTGCTCCTTTCTACCTGATAACTGGGGATAAATTGCAGCAAATCTTGACATGGTCACATACTTCAGAACATAAAGTAGCCTGTTTAATTACAAACGTATCTGCATTTGTTAACAAAGTAATAAAATGCACAAATATGGAATCTGTCCCCATGTGGCAGAACATATGTGCACAGGAATGCTTAGTTAGCAGTTTATATGTGTATGTATAATTTGCATAAGTGATATAGAGGCCAAAGTTGACACAAGACCATTGTGAAAAATTATTCTAGTATTAAATTTTCTTCCTCTTTAAATGAAACGTAGGAGATGGGAAGCCACGCCTTTGTGCCTCGCATTAACAGATTCCCATTCTGAATTTCTGTAGAGAGAAAGCTGAGAAAATTTTCATTAATATCAAAGGAACTCAAATGGTCCAGGTATTATCAATTACAACTGGTCAGTGCTGCTGCAAGCCATTCCATCTAAAGGTAATTCTGCTGCTGCCACACTGGTTATATGGCCCCTGTGGTTATGTGGACCACAGTAAGAGAAACTGAGGCATAGACAAGAGCTGACTTCCCCCATGGAGCATCCAGGTGTGCCCTTGTTCTGGATGCATTGGTCAGGGAGTCAAAGAGCCCCTGGTGTATGTTTGACCTGCTGGAAACTCTTGTTCCCTTAGTCACACTTGCTTGGACTTGCTCATATGTTCCTCATGTTACACCACATCTTTTAGGGGTTTCTCATCCAGTTAGACTCTAAGCCCATCAGCACAGGAAATATATAATTGTTGTAAAAGACCACTGGATTACTGTAAAAGCCAGAACTAGATGATTCACAGGAAAATTTTAAGGGGTAATTTAAGGGATAATTTTAAATGAGACTTCATGTTTTATTATATCTATAGAAGAAACAAAAGCAATTTGTGCACTAGAAATGTACCTGAAAACCAATGTTTTTGTGAACTTTAATATTCATTTCAAAATAGTACTATAGACTTTTAACTTTCCATACTTTTTTCCTAAAGAAAGCCAATGACTATGGTCGAATGATAAAACACTCAGAACAAGCTTATGAATAAAATCCCTGAAAATATCTTATTTGTGTCTGAACTCCTGGGTCATTCCCATAATATGGTTATGACCTAGCTTTGACAGGTATACTACAAATGATCTTAGAATGTCAGATGAATTATGATTAGAAATATAGCTGGATCCCAGGAGGAAATAAAAGAAAACAAGAGGAAATTACATTATATTTGTTTCCATTCTGTTGATTTCCTTTGCTAGACCACTGCATATATATTACCATAGATTCAGTTGTTGTCTTATACTTGTTTCTGCTCCTCACAGAAAGCAGAGATGGTAGCTCATGATAGGCCTACGTGCAAGCCTTACTTAAACTATTTAATGTCTTGTTATAGAAGGTAGCCAGGATTTTTTTAGAAGAATCATGCAGAAATATGATAGTGAGTGAACATGAGATAACAATGTAAGAAACTCAGCTACTTCTCATCAGACTGGAGCTCCAAACCCTTCATCACCTCTGTTGCCCTTCTCTGGAGCTGCTCCAGCATCCCAGTGTCTTTCTTATAGTGGAGGGTCCAGAACTGCACACAGGATTGGAGGTGCAGCCCCACCAGTGCCCAGCACAGGGGGACAATCCCTGTGTCCTGCTGGCCACACCATTGCTGGCACAGACCAGGGTGCCCTTGGCCTTCTTGGCCACCTGGGCACTGCTGGCTCCTGTTCAGTCACTGTCACAGCCCCCAGGGCCTTTTCCTGTCATTCTGCCCAGCCTGTAGCACTTGCAGGAGTTGTTGTGACTAAAAAGGAGCACCTGGCAATTTGTCTTGTTGACCCTCCCACCATTGGCCTCAGCGCATCAATCCAGATGTCCAGGTATCAAGCCAAGGTCTGGATGTCTTTTTAGAGCTTTCACACCCTCCAGTGGAGCAAAACTCCCTCCAACCTGTGCTGTGCACAAACTGACTGAGGGCATACTCAATCCCCTTGTCCAGATCAGTTTCAAGGGCATTAAACAGGGCTGGCCCCAGTGCTGAGCCCTGGGGAACGCCCCTGGTGCCCAGGCACCAGCTGCAGGGAGCTCCAGGCAGCACCACTCCCCGGGCCTGCCCACACCATGGTTCTGTGCCCAGGGAGCAGCACCCATCCCAGCCACCAGCAGGCACTTTCTCCAGAGGAATTCTGTGGGAAATGGAGTCACAAGATTTGCTGAAGCCCAGGTAGGCAACATCCATGGCCTTTCCTTCATCCCCTAAGTGAGACACTGGAAGGAGATCAGGTTAGACAAGCACATTCCTTGGGGGACACTCCCTGGTTGGCTCCCTCACCAGCTGTGACAGGACATTATCTTCCACACACTCCAGGAACCTCCTAGGCTGTTTTGTCTCTGTTGTGTTGCATTTCCAGCAGACATCCATTGATTTGAAGTTCCCCACAAGAATAAGGGTCACTGATTCTCCTAGCTGCTTGTAGAGTATTTTGTCTGCTTTTTAGTCCTGAATGGGTGGTCCATAACAGACCATATCCTGGTGTATAACCAGGATATCTGCTGTGTTAGCCTTCCCCCTGATTCTTACCCATGAACACTGAACTCTATTGTGGCCATCATTAAGATCATGATAATCACAACACTTCCTAACTTGCAGGGCTACCCAAAAGCTTCTCCCTCCTTGCCTATCCCATCTGAAGTGGTTATAGCCATCCATTGCAGCTTTCCAAGTTGATTTTAAGGTAATCTGTAGGACTTGTTGCCTTTTTTTTCTCTACTGACCCTCAAGGCGTCTGAGAACTAGACTAATCACTGGTTGCCAGTAGGACTTGAGAGGGTATTGCAAGAACTTGAAAGATGTCAGAAGCAGCAGCATTCACCCTCAGGGATAAGAGTAGAAGTCTGACCAGGCAGCTTCTTTATATTTAGCAAGTCCCTTTGTCTGGTCTTGTAAAATACTTGTTATGCATTTATTTTTGTGTCAGTTGATAAGCTCTGTATGGTACAAAAGGAGATCTCAAAAGACAGGCATGAATAAAATCAGACATGCTGGGAGGTAAGAGAGGGAAGTGAAATAACTTTCCTTTTCATCTTTCACTTGTCCTTAAGTTGTCACTGGATAAGTATCTGATATGATTGGATTTGTCTTCAACAGCAGAAGAGAGCACAAACTAGAAGGTAGTGTTTGTAGACCAAAGAAAGGTGCAAATCTGGGTTCTGGTTTGCACATACACTTAGAAAAATAAGCTGTGAGAATTCAAAGGTTTTAAAATAATTAGCACCTTCACGAACGTTTTTCCTTAAAATGCATTTTCAATATTAACCAAAGATGCAATAAAAAGCTAATACATGGGATGAAATCAAGAGATAGTCTTCTGAAATTTTTATAACAACTTTAATATTACAAAAATTATAACTGTAACTTTAGTGAAGTTCTACTACTGCATGGTTTGGTCTACTTCTAATGGTGACTCATTCCATGGTCATAGAAATTTGGCTGGATCTTGTCATTCAAAGATGTAAACACTTGCTTGTATTTTCATGTTTAGGGTGTTTTTTACAGAGATATAGAAAATTGCTTTTTTAAGTGTGCAGTTTTTTAAACCTTCCCTCTGTCTTCCAGTTTGTCTTCTTAGTTTGTTTTTGTTGAGAAGAGCTTGAATTGAGATTGTTAGAAAGAACATACACATCAGCAGGTGCCTGGAAGTAAATTAGTAGAATAAGACTTAGACCTTTAATTTAACTTGGCTTTGGGCATCCTACTGAAGTACTGTTTCATCTTTCAGCTGTTTGCAACAGCTCTTAATCCATCTGGTGGTATAATCAGAGAGTCTGTGCTCTGGTCACTCTCTGTACAACTGCTGGACACATAGGTTGTGGAACTCAGTCCACAGGGGCTGTTCAGTTGCTAAAGACATTCTCAAACAGAACTTTTTGGGCCTCTTGCTAAGTGCAGGCTAAACAGAGGATGTGAGCCTGCTGTTGCTGTGCCAATTTACATGAGATCAATCTGTGCCGTAGGGGCAATTTCCATGTGACTTGCAATGGGATATAGAGGATGAATAATTTATGTCTGAATTCATGTCTGAATATTGGACCAAGAACTAAATCAAAATTAACTTATTCTTGAAGTCAAAAGAAAATTAATATATTAATATATTCACTGTGCACCATAGTGATGAAATAAAAATAATATAATATACATATAATATTATATATATATAATATATTATTATATTCATATAAATCATATAAATTTAAATATAATAATGACTTGAAGTGATCCCTAAGGTCCTTTCAACCCAAACTGTTCTATAATTCCATAGTCTTACATTCTTCTTTGATTCTGTAGTCTTCTCTTCTGTAGTACTTCGTTATTTTTATTGCAAATCACGTACAATATCTATAAATGGAACAAAGATCCAGTTGCATAGCAAGTTATAAAATGCAAGTATTTCCTAAACACTCATTAAACAGCTTTACAAACAGAAATGTGAACAGTAAACAGGCATTGCCTTATTTGAAGTGAAGCTGTTTGACAACTTTTTTCATAGCATCCAGAAAATACAACAAAAATTAGCAAATATATTAGCCTGGGAGATTCTTAGTAGGCAGAAAACAAATTGCTTCTGGGTGGGAACTAATTTGGGACAGACAAACTATTCTGCAAGAGGTCAAGAGAGGCTCTGTGGACAGAACCTTGGTTTTGTGTTTTGCTGAGTCCAAGACACAGTTCCAAGTGCATCCAGACATCTTTGTAAGAGATCTATGAAGAGATGAGTCCCTACAGGATCTAGTGACCCTTTGAACTTTTGCTTTCTAGGACTAGAAGGTAAAACAGTAACTTTGGTACTGCCACTTTCTGCAAAGATTATTTATCTAGCACTATGTAGCTCTGTAGAGAGGAGAAAAAGGGAAGGAGTCAAGGTAAGGATTAATGCTGGACTATTTGCACTAAGGGTAGTGCTGAAGAACCCAGAGGTCCATTAAGAAACAAAGTGCTCTTGCTAATTATGTCCCAGCCATCAGCTTGAGAGGTCTGATGTCATACCCACAGGATTAGTGTGGCCAATTCAAATCCAGTAAGTGCTCCCTTACTGCCCTGCTCACCAGGGAATAGCTGTGGTTTGGGGCTTTTTGTCAGAAATGTTCTTTAATATTTAGGCATGATATATATCATTTGGAGGTACAGCAGGGCATGGATGACAGTGGTGTTTGGAAGTAGGGGAGAATGAACAGGATTAAATGTTAGACACTTGTGACTGTTATGGGGTGTTCCCTCTGGCTTTCCTGCCTTTCCCGTTTCCCTGCAGATTTATAACTGGAGTTACAACTGCCTGCAGTTTCTCCATTGTATCTGACCCTAGCCTCCTAAGCAAGTTTTCAAATTGTGGACCAATGCAAGTGAGAAATGACCTAAAGGATATGGCAATAGGGCTGAGATAGTTATTAGTCTGGGAACCACAAATCAAAATTCCAGGCAGGAAATGCAGACTTTTATAGCATGTGAAACAGAGGGCAGCATAAGGTATTGGGAGAAGAAACTGCAAAGGGTTATTTAGCCTCAATTTCTTTTCTATCACACTATTTTTGGAATCATATTTTAAAGTATTTAAGCTAGGCTTTAATCACATAGGTGATTACCTATTAAAAACTAGGTTACCACCAGCTGCAGAAGTTTTTAAATTACAGTTTTTGACAGATGAGTACTGTTGGTCTCACTCGATATTGTACTCTGTATTAGGGACTGAAAACTTAATCTAACCAAGTTTTCAATCTTCCAGTATTCCAGCAGCTGATTCAGAATAAAAAACGGCATTAGTTTTCTCTGTAGAACTTCGGTTTGTTTTGTAGTTCATTGCTTCCATTGATTCTGTTTGAAATGCAAATAATGACAGAAGCGAGGGGCCAGCAGCTGCAGCTGTGAGACACTCACTCCAAATGTAAATGTGGCACACTCTGGGACTAGCCTCCTGTCTTTGTGGCCTGGAGGGGTTTTGTCAGGAATAAAGCATGCAAGTGCTCCCAGGAGCTCAGGGAGTGAGCTGGAAGGCACACTTGAAGGAAACCAAAAGTGTGATTTTGACCTTTGTTACTGAAAATAAAGATTGCAAAACTGTTCGAAGGGTTTAGCTAAACATATTTTAATTGAAAATGCCCTTTCAATAGAATTCAGATTTTGATAAAATGTCTTATTTTTCTTTATGTGCAGGATTTTTCAGATGCAATCAAACACGTATAATCTTAACCTTTTTTTTGTCACCCCCTCACCATTTACAGTTTGAAATGGTGTCAAGAATTAGTTCCACTCAAAAGCTTTTATTACCAGAAAAGCATTGTTTTCTAATGTTAGACTGGCTTTATCAGGAACATTTTCACAAAGGTCTCCTTTCCCTTAGTGTATTCCAGAGTGGGGTAAAGGATCTGAGGCACGAGCACTTATCCTGGCCATAAGACAGCTGGGGCCTGATGTGCTGATACTGCCCATGTCCACTTCACTGAGGGGCTTGAAGACAAAGAATGTTCCAGAAGTTCCTTAGCCTCAACACACTTAATGGATGCTGGGCACATGGGCAGATCATGCTGCTCTTGTGTTCCTTGTTTGTTCCTTGTTTATGCTGCGTGTTTCTGTGTTTACCTCTCATATGAATTCTTGCCCCTGAAAATTACAGTTTGGACAGAAAGGAGATGAGGATCAAGAAGAGAAAGGAATGGGAGAAGAAACGAGGGCAGTTTTGTAATTAATCAGCACAAACATATTAAACATATTTTGTGGTGCAAAAAAGATAAAATTCCATGGTGTAAAGTGGGACAGGACACCTCATCCTCATCATAAGGTCAGAGAGCCAGACCTTCCCAGGAATCTGCTTTCCTATTTCCTTCCAAGCCACCAGGAGCTGCATGTATCCAGCACTGGATTTGGCCAGGTGAAGACAGATCCTTGCAAGCCATCAGATTATACCTCAAGGATGCAGTTTGCCTGACCGGTGCTCACATCTTGGGTTTATGAAGAAGAAAGACTCAGACACTGAAACTGAGTTGCTCAGAGCCAGAATTAAGATCTTTTGTGATTCAGAAGGGTTTAGAATTTACTGCCATGCAAATTGTGGAGTACTGCAATCCATAATTTAAATTTAAATGAACCTATTGTTTAATATATTATCTGATGGGGAGAGAATAAATGGATGTTTTTCTTGGAGATGAAAACAAGAGAAAGAAGGGCACTCTAGAAACTGTAAATATTCATATGGATGAAGAATGATATATACAGTAAGTCTGATTATAGTGGAGTAGATGGTACCCAGATACTTGGAATGGGTAGGAAAAATGTGATCATAATAATGTTGGTATAGATCAACATTCAGAGAAAATGAGAGTGAAGCACTTGCTCACAGGTATGTTAATACATAGAATTCAAATAAAGGAAAACAGGATTGCATCAGTGTAATTAGAACTTAAGGTCAGACCTACTAATTGTTTTTTTGCTCATTAATATATCCTTCCCATGCACTTGGTGTGCATATACAATTCATGTGACTTGAAAACTGATATAGGCTCTGAAGATATAAATGAGCCCTTAATATTTTAAGAACTGTCATCTGACTCAGTTGAGTATTATAAGGTGTTTCTGAGAGTTTCTTGCATTAAATGAAATACTGCAATGCCAATTGAATTCTCAGTATCCCTGAGAAAATGAAAGCAATTAATGGAATTCAAAGGAGAGTTGCATGGGATGTTCTATAAATATTTTACAATAACAGCAAACATACTTTTTCTTGATGATACAAAGTATAAGTCCCTGTGCTTTCACCTTGGTGAACAGCAGGGATTTGTTTAAAATTGCAGATCAAGATCTAATAGTCACGAACAGCAAATAGATTAAATCTATAAACAATGAGAGCTATGCCAAAGAACACGTGGTTTTGTTTTATAACAACCAGTCCAAGGACAGTTTGCAAATAAGTGCCAGTTTTCTGGGGATTCTTTCATAATTTTTTATTCTTTGGCATGTAAAAGAGGAACCTTTCCCTCAGTTGTAAATATTATTGTGAAGGTTTTATTGATGAAAAAATCAAATATTAGTGTCAAAGTCTAGTACTCATACCAGACTTTCTTTGCTTAGAATTTGACTGGACTGTACTCCATATTTCATTGTCACCTAAATTAAAAACAAAACCACAGGCACTCTCTCACATTGTTTGGAGAAAAGAGGCCAAAGAAGACCTGTTGGAAATTCAGCAATCTTGCTGAGACCCTCAAAGTGTGAATTAAGGGATGTTAGGGAGGGGGTCGGAGACATTGATTTAAAATCTGATTTATTCCTACCCTGTCAGTGATTTCCTAAAGCACTGGAAAGCATGGGTCTGGCCCACCAGATTTTTCCTGGAAGTGATGGAGAAAGTAAATTCACCTCAGCAAATCTGCTGATTGTCACAGAGGATGAGTCCCAAAATTGGGGAGCAACCTCCTTGTGGATTCCTGATGTGAACAATCCTGAGAGTCAAAGCCCCCTCTTGTCTGGGTGATACCTGCTGTCATCAAGGGTGATCTTAATGTGTTCCTAAAATCCCTATGACATGCAGATGAATAAATGGGTCTTCTTCTGGTTCTGTCCTTTTAACTGGGTGTTTACAAGCAGCTTTAGGATAAGCACTGAATGTTTCCAGCACGGCAGTCCTAGTGAAAGGATAAACGTATAATTTTTTTCATTTTATCTTTCTTAGCTATGTGCTGAGAATATATAAACCTCTTTATGGAAATACACAATCTCCTACCCCATGCCTACCAGCAGTCATATTCAGTTTTGACTTCAGCACTCATAAAAAATTTCTGCCCGATGACCTATTAAAGACCGAGTAGCAGCATATGGGATTTAGCCACATGGTTAGGCTTACGTGGGGACAGCCTCTGTAACCAATGACTCTTTTTATAATCACTGGGGATTTACTGTTTCTGGGTGTTTAAAAATCAGCTGTTTCAGTGCCAGCTGTTTTGCAGGTGAGGAAGGTACAGGTTATTTGGGTTGGGTGAGGCTTTCATCAGCCTAGGTAGGACTGCACAGTAGTGCAGCAGAGTGTGAGCTGTAAGCTGAATGACAGTAATTTTATGTATCAGCTGAGGAAAAAACAAAACCTGAATAAAAACCTGTACAGTGACTGTACTTTGAAGAAGAGGTCTCCAGAAATGGCCTGCAGGTAAAGAAATGCAGTCAGTACAGAATACTCAGATAACACAGTGAAGCCTCACCCTTTGAGCAAAGGTGATGTTTCCTTGCACCCTGCCACCTGTGCAGACCTAGTGCATACTGTTCACTGCAAGACAGATAGAGCTTGAGGCACATTTATTTTGAATTTGTACAGTGCTTGACTGCCCTAATGCTACTTTTAGGCTTGACTTCCTTTAGTTACCATGTGTACATCTGTTCTTGGAAAATACACAATGGTACACCATCATATCTGAATCAGGAAGGTGTTTTTCTTTTTCTAGATGTCTCCTTCAAAGTATGTTTGAAATGGACTTCCTTTTGTGCATGCTTATCCACTATTAAAGCCTCTTAATATCCTCATGGAGCGTTGACAAATGCTACAAAATTCCCACTTTAGCCACTTTAGATTCTGCAGAATTTTTTGAGGGGAAAGCCTGCAGGAATTTTTGAGACTTAGATAAATCAAAATGTAGGTATTGGTTATTGATAGATAATTTATACTTTAAATTTTTCCAAAAAAAATGACCACTTATCTACCAAATTTGCCACATTCTCTCATTCTCAGCTGTGTGAGAGCTGAGTGTTTTTTCAGTGTTTATCTGGATTTTCTCCTGTGAGAAACTCCCCAGACCTGTTCTTTTTTCTGACTCTTGTGTTCCCCATTTTTTTTTTTTTAATCAGAGGAGATACAGCATCAAGATAATTTCAACAGTATGACTTTTGGGGCTACAGGTGAGAACTCCAGGAGCACATTTCCACTCTGTGCACAGAGGCAAAGGCAAAGCCTGAAGCTGGCTGGGGAGAGGGGTCAAAAACTGTTCTAAATCCTCTGATTTAAATAGAATCTTTGTATCTCCAGTATCCACTCTGTATTGCTCAAGAGATACCACTTAAATAAATTGTCAGTGTCCTTATGAAATCCCTAGGTGGAATATGGATACAAGACATCTTTTAAAATACACAAAATGAAACAACTGTATTTTAATTGCAGTCCTCATTGCTGTATGCCTGTATCAGCACATCAGCTCTATTAAAATTACTCTCCCAACACATTTAGAGATTTCAATTTTGACACTGGAGATGTGTCATCTTGGCAGGCCTTTGCTGGAGGCTACTTGGTATCGATTGCCAGATGTAATTAGAAATCTGAAATTTGTTTAAAAGGTTGGCGGTCACCATTCTTTGTACTTTAACCAGAAGTTTTCTAGGTTTCAGATACAGAAACATGAGTTGCCAGAGGTAATTTTTTTTCACAGCATGATGTGTCATCTGTACGATGGAACCAGCTTTAATTATTCAGTTGGTGCCTGCAAACAGTTGCTTAGTGATTGTGTCCTTTCTGTTCAAATCTGCAATAAAACTCATTTGTGTGCTAGGTCACTAGCTGTTTTAAGTCAGCATGACCCTGTTGATTTAATTGGTATACAAAAGAAACAAAACCTAGTTAAAAATATCTTTGTAAATTTAATACTTATCTTCCATAATATTTACAGACAAGGCAATGCTGGCAAATGAAAGAGACATCTCATGTGTTTTTCAGTATCCTAGTTTCTCTTTTACAGATGTCTTTATTTTCACTGATGGTTCTCTTGAAGAGCATTTGAAATCCACCCTGCAGCAATTTTACTTTTGGAAAGGACTAGGTGAAGCTGATCATGTAATCACTTGGTAACTCAAGAAAACAAACCTATGTGAAGTTTGCCCTGGAAATCATCACAAGATATTAATTCATAACTAAAAATCTTTGTATTTGAACCCACGATTCTTTAAAAAAACCCACTTTCTTTCCACAATGCTCTGCCATTCACCTAAAAATATTCAAACTGAAAATAAAAACACATGTTCTTCTCAGTGGGAGAGAAAGTGTCAGGAGACTAGAGGCATAGCAGCTTACAGATTAGTCTCCCAAGAAGAGCCTGGGCTGTGCATGTGTTGTGGGAAGCAGCTTTCTAGTCACCAGGCACCAGGTGGTCACCTATGGTTGGTCTAAGAAGCAAACACTGCCACAAATGCTATTAGTAGCATGTAATGAGATTAACTCCCCATAGTATTTGCAATATCCTTGAGGTTGTTTTTTTTACTGAAGCAGCACAGGGCTGATAGCATCCCTTAGACAGTGAAAGAGTTTAATCTATCATTGTTGTATGCACATAATTCTCATTGGTGTTAATAGGAGTTAAGCATGCACAAAAAGGGAAGAATAAAACTGGAATTTTAAGCAATAATAGTATGCTAGAGGTTTCCAAGAGTTTCACAAAGGACCAGGCCAAAAATATGTGACTGTTTCTACTGGTTAATAAGTATTTTCAGAGATATAGTTTTTTGAGTCAGTAAAGGGTAATTAGGGGTTCCACAATAACAATGAAGATTTAGTAAAAGGTGAGGAGACTTAGCTGCAAGAGACAGAACCTAAGGCAGAGCTCATATTTACTTAAATGTTTTGCTTTCTGCAGCAGGGTGAGATTTTGCTTTATTTCATTTTAAAGTAACTAGTTTTGATATGTGCTGGGCATTGTTGTTGGCTCTCTGAAAGCCTGGTGGATCTTCATCTGGCCAGGGAGGACACATTTCTCCACAGCTGTTCTTGCATATACAGGAGTAAACTGTTGCACCAGGTGTGACTTCTGTTTCCTCCTGTAAAAGCTGTGGTTGCTTGAGCAAAAAGGATCTTCCCATTACTGGAAGAGTAGTCATCTCCTCGTCAGCTCAGAGGCTGCCTGAACTCTTTCTGGGAGCATCTGCTTTTTCCTAAGAAGAACATCTACCAAATTAAACATTTGAAGATTAAAATAGTTGTTTTCAGAACTAGATATGTTCCTCACTCATCCTTCTATACGGAAGTTGGTATAGGAAGGGGATACAGGACCAGTAAAGAAATCAAATGCTCTCTCCATCCAATGCTCTGCTGGCCCCTGGAATCACTCCCCTTTGTCATTTAGAGGACCAGTGTTTGCTGTCACACTTGCTGGTTCATTGATTTCTGGTTACCAAGTCCTCTGGCCTCCGTTGGTGATATTTTTTTTCTTGTATCAGTGGATATGGGCTATCACTATTCCTAGTTCATGCATTGGTTTTTATTGTTACAGTTTCAACCACTGATAAGGGTAATTGGTTTGTGAAATTTTAGAGGTTAGCTATTAAGACATTGTCTTTGCAACGTAATGTTTTAATATGGGTTTGTATTCCTGAAGGTACATTCTGGCTTTTCCCCCTCTCCCTGTTTTTGATAATCTAATTAGAGGATAGTATTGTTGTTTTCTGCTTTATAATATCGGTTGTACTTAAGCACATCATCCAAAAATTAAAGGCTAAAGAATGGAGGGAGTATTTTATGGCTTGTTTTAACTCCAGAAATGAAACCCAGAGGAATGTTCCCTTTGTGCTGAAACAGGTGTGCCTTCTCATTTTCTTCTCTGTAAAATCTAGCATTAATTAATAGTATTTGCCTGTATTGCACTCAGAGGCAATCGACTTCATATTACATTTGCAGTTTGTATAAAACCATCACAATGAAGAATTGCACACATCCAGTAAAGAATCAGTGGAGGAAGGTGTTTTGAGGCTTTTAAGAAGCTCTCTCTTGTCTCTGCCTCGGGGTGGAACAGTTGCTCTCCTCTTTCAGTCCAGGGAAGAGGTTGCTGCTAGAAAGAGAGAGTGAATTTAACCCAGAAATTGATTAGCAACACTGTTTATATGTAAAACAGAACAAAAGCTTTGGGCAAGTTGTGCTACAGAGACAGGAAACTGGGCAGTTGCCAGGGGAAAAGCTTATACCTGGTTCCATTAGAGGCTTACAAACAGAGCATCTTGTTGTATTTTGTATTGCTGGTATTCCACAGCTGGTGAATTAATTGATAGTAATACTACGTTCAGTAGAAGCCCAGTTTTCCAAAGTGCAGAAAAATAAACCCAAATATTAAAAAATATAACTTTTGCACTGTAATACAGCTTTGATGATTCTATGGTTTGTTCAGGGAATAGTAATAAATCTGTGATGTTAGTTGAGAAAGAAGAACTTCACAGTTCTCCAAAGAGCACGAGTAGGTAAATTATGTTTAAGGACATAGATGACAAACAACATAGGAGTTTTCTGGTACAAAATAAACATTACAGTACAAGGATGAAGCATGGATTGTTGACTAGTTTTTTTCCAAGAAAATACAGTGATTCCTAGACCATGGGAAGATTCAAACTTAAATCATTTTAAAATACTGCAAAGGGAAATGTCTAATCTGCAGTGCAAGGCTCCTGGAGCAGCCTTAGTGCTTGCAAACAGATCTGTCATTCATTATTCTTGGGCTGCCAAGATGAGGAAATCCTCTCTGATTTGAACTAGGAGGAAGAATAAAAATTGTATCTAAACTGGGAAATTTTAATAAATACATGGCAAAGAAAGCATGCTCTAGGGAAAGAATGGATTCCCTTTGTGTGAAGCCCTTATAGGTTGTATTGACTTGTCAGATTTTCAACAGGAATAGCAGATGAATTTAAAACTTAATTGCACGTAAGGTAATGATACCAACACCAGAAATATTCTCTAGAGGATTTTAATTGGAGCTTTGGGTTTGGCTTCAGCTGCCATAGTGATGAAAACCCATTAGTAAGAAAGCTGCAGCAATTTAGAAACATTAACAGAAACCTTCTGAATTGATCAAAATTCAGATACTTCTCCCTAAGGAGATCCAAAAGACTAAAAATGTATTCAGGGGTAGAGATATCTGGGAAGAGGAAAGGCAAACTTCTGAAATTATTTTTTTTCTGACATACTCATTTCGGTATTTATCCCTTTGCAGCACATTTTAAATTTACGTCATCATGTCCCTGATGCTGCTGTGCTCCATTTTCCTGATAAAAGTGGGAGTTGCAGTGAAGGGCAAGGAAGCATCTGCAGAGTGTGCTGCAGAGGAAAGGAAAAAACTTCCCTCCCCTGGCAGTCAGGATGTTGTGGGATGAACAGCACAGCCAGGCACTGCAGCACAGGGAGGCAAAGTAAAAGGATGTAAAAAAAAAAAAATATAAGGTTTTAGCAATGGCAACATTTGAAAGGAAATAAAATAAATTTAACTGAGGTTGTTGGTTATTCTTTAGAAATACAGAAAGGATCTTGGCTATGTGGTTAAATACCACCAAGGAGAACCATAATTGCTGATGTTTCTTATCTTGATTTCAAAAGCAGATCTTTTTAATCAAAGAATGTTTTTCATTCCTCATTGACCTCAGTGGCAATATTCCTATGGAGTACACTTGGATTTGAAGCAGATGCTAAGGTAGTTAATGGAGATTGGCACAATTGTTCTTTTTTTAAAGATGTAATTAAAATAAATCTGATAGTTTGATTAGTTGGATTTGGTGTTTCCCTACAAAAAGCAGTCCTTGGAAAAAGTGCCAAGTGTGTTTGGTGCAAAAATCTGCTTAGCACCCTTAACAGCCCAGTCAACAGTTTTGTCTGTAATGTGAATATACTTGTCACTTGATATAACAAAAAAAGACTTAAGCTTCTGACCATTATGAAATTATGAAATATGATGTGTTTGGTAAAGCATGAAGTATGAGATAGGGGTATTGAGAAAGAAGTAGCATTTTTTCCAAATAAAATTTTATTTGGCTATTTGACAGTTGAGGTATGAGAGATACCTTTTCTGAATAACTGACCAGAGTTACCCCATTGCAGGAATTATTTTAATCAAATTATACTAGGAAGTGCTCTGCTCAGAATTACTTTAATTCCTGGGTCCAAGACCTTTTCCAGAAGTAAAAGAAGAAATTTTTCTTCCTTTCCAGACAGAGAGGGTTGTGGAAGATGTCTGATCTTGTGCAGCTCTCATCCTCTCCCTGGTTAGCAACCCTCCCAAATGCAGTTTCAGCTGAGGACTTTCACTGACCTTCAGGACTCATGAGTCAGCTCTGCACTGCTGCAGTCTCCCACCGTGGTGTCTGGTTGGCTGCCAGTTTCTATGCAGTACTAGGGCACAGTTCTGTGCTGCTGGAAAATAAATCCCCAGGTCTACAGACCAGTTCTGCAGTGTATCCTGGAACAAAGCAATTTTCTATGTAATAAGATTTAAGGGTAGGAGAGAGATTGGTGAGAGACAATGGAAAAAACCTAAAAATACAGGGCTGACTGTGGTATATATGCCATTAATTTACTATCTTGCTTATAAGATCATTTTAAGATTATTACTTCTGTAATCTAGAGACATGTAACTCAAGACAAATGCTTGCAGAGAACCTCACATTTACCTACCTGCCTGCCTCAGTTTTGTGACATGCAGAAGCTGTGAGAGGAAAAGATAAATTTGCTTGGCTTTTGTCTAGGTAGTCCCAGACAAATCCCTCACAAAGCTGACTGGATGTTGTTTTCTGTTGCTGTTTGGAGCTAGAGTTTCAAGGTCTGCAGTGATATCAATATTGCTAGTGTTAAATAATATTGATCTCTTAACAGTCAGGGAAGTAGTTTATGGAAGAATTTCAGCTCTGGGAAGTAGCTAACGGGGTCCATTAAAAAAATCCATTATGCATGGCTTAGCTTTGTAAGTATTCAATATTCTCTAAAACACAAAATTGTGATGTTCTTGCAGAACTAAAAGGATTTTCTAGCTACAGCACTCTAGTTGGCTTCTAAAGGTTCATGTTTCTGTTTCCATATGACCTTGGCAATTGTTTCCCTGTATGTATTTTATGAGATTAAAATTCTGCCACACTTACCAGATCTGTTCTAAAGATAAGATAGATTATGAAAGTAGTTTTTTTAGAGAGCACAGTATCTGTGGAGTTATATCTACAAAACCAGTATGTGGAAATATTCTACAACACAATTAAGATACATATTTTGGGAAGCCACTCTGAATATTTTGGAGGAAGATCTTAAATTTTAATTATCTGGAGCATTAATAAGTGCTATATGTTGCCTTGAAAACAATGGAAAATGCTATATAATTAATATAGAAAGGATCAAAGGGCAAACCAGTTGATGGATTGAGCAGTCCTCTAGCATCTCTGTTTGTTTCAAGGTTGGAAGAGCGATTCATGAGGGAGATAGAGGCTTAAGGTAAATGAATTTTTGGTGAAAGCCCATGTCAGACTCTTGAGTTGGAAAGAGCTGTCTTTTCCAAGCTGCACTGACTACAGCCATGATGTTGGTTAAGGCAGTTCTCATGACTAGGAACATTGCATAGCCCTCTAATAAACACCCACCACTCTTTCTTCTCTTTCTGCCCTGATTTCAAATACTCTGTTCTCTAAACACTCCTTTTTTCCCTCCTTCTGTAGTCACAGGAGATAATTTCTTGGAGTAGAATCATGAAGCTGCACCCTCCTTTTGGAAAGCATAATTCCAGCTGTTCCAGTTCAGATTTATGTCCTGTGCTTGCCATCCTCTTGCTGAAAAATCACAGTGCTGCTCAATACTGGAGTGCAAGGCTCCTGGGATTTAAACTTCACTTGTCATGTGATTTGTGACACAGGTCAATGAAAGAACAGAAATTACAGGATTCAGAGACAGCCAGGCAAGGCTGTCGTATGAGAAAGCAAAAACTATTGCCAGGGATCTGTTCTCTTTACAGCTGGTTAGAATATTGTGTCGTTTCCCCAGAAAGGTGAAATCTTATGTATTGGGAGTAATTGGTTGTCATAGGATAGATCAGGAATGTTTGATTCCCTAATCCGAAAAGTAATCCAACAATCAAAGACTGTCACTTATTTCACAAAGAGTCTGGTCTTTTTTCTCCCACTGGTAGTGAATTTTAGAGCTCCATAGCAATAACTTGTAGCTGAACTCACTGAACAACTTGATGCTGTTGACTAAAAATTAGATATATTTTTTCTTCAGCAAAGTCAAGGGTGAACCCATTTATTGGGAGGATTGGATCCCACTACTGTTGCAAGTTCAGCATATAAAACAGCAAGTGGGGGTTGGGGATTTTCTGGGTTTTTTGACTCTGATTTTGTTGAGCTCTTCAGAAATACTGGTTTTAAATTTCACTTCTATCCAGAGACTCAGTGAAATCAACAGTGAAATCCCTAGGCTACTTGGTTCAGTTTTTGTAGCATATTCCCTCATTTGGAAGACAAATCTATTTCAGCAGGCATTAAAATCATAATATGTGAACTCTTCTGGTTATTTTACTTTAGACTGATTTGCTTCAACTTTTCAGGGTAGTCTTTGATTTTTAATGCTTTAGGACTCCTTCATAGCATCCTGAAATTGTAAAGCATCAAGAATTAAGTGAGAAATACCATTTTCTGAAGGTGAGAAATGAGAGTTCAGAGTAGTAATTTGCCCAACACTAACAGATGGGAGTGAAAGGGCAGCAGTTTGCTTCTACTGGATAAATGGCTGTATTTTGACAGCAGATTAGATGTCACACAAAGTTGGCAAATATGCAAGAAATCAATATTTAGTGCGAAAAGATGATACAATTAGTCTGATTAGTTGATCAGCAGGGTGTGAAAAAGGTGATGCAATGTCTTGAATTAATTTCAAGAATATTTCAGGGTGAATGGCTGCAGAGCAGTGAGGTCCCTGCAATCAGTAATAGTTCTTGCAACAGCTCCTAGCACAGCTCAGTTCATAAGTCTGGAAGTATTAGAGATCAAAGTTTGAGGCAGAAAATATGAATCCAGCTATGAAAAGTAGTGCAAACAGGTCGACATGCATCCTCTCAGTGCTGTCTAAGAGTCCTGGGCAAGGACTGGTGCACTGGGTTTGTGTACAATAACTGGAGGCTGAATCTTGCACTCTCTGTTCAGACTGCATAATCATCTTCTGTCTAGCCTCCCACTTGGAGGGCTCTGTTATCATCTGGAGGTATAAACCCAAATGAGATCTGACAGATAAGGACTTACCCAAAAACAAAAATGAAATTGTATGCAACGGGCTTTACTTTGTTAAATAAATGTGAGCTTAAAAATGAAAAAATGCAACACAGGAGGATGCAGGACATTGACTCTCAGGACTTGTAGTTAATAAATTGCTCACAGTCAGATGTGGGTAGGAAAAATGTTTAACTATCACCAGGCTGCAGCTGAACCAAATGAAACTCAAATATCAATTCCATTTATGCAAGGAGAGGGAGAAAATAAACCAGATTTATGCTTTCTGGAGAGTCACAACACAGTTCAGTATTCCAGCTGATCAGATGCAAGAAAGATTAACCTAATTTTGCAGAGTTAACACATAATTCCCTATAAAAAGCATGCAATATTAGATATTAATCTGAACCTACCATCATGTCCAGAGCAAGGAGGTTTAAATGATGGCAAGGAAAATAGTCACACTTCTCAGTTAGTGTCACTCTTCCAAATCTTTGTCTCCATCAGGGGGCTCAGCAATGTTAACTCATTATTGGATTTGTTCACAGCTGTCACGTCAGCTCAGCATTTTAGCAGGATTTTATTTTCACCTAGAAATGTGTAAAGTATTCTGATATTCATACATATATAGGAGTTATTGCTGGAAAAAAATTATTATACCTTCCTTGCAGACAGCCTAAATTTAAGAAGCCATTGGGCTGAACTGAGCCCTGGAGGCAGTGAATCCATCTTCTCTGGCATAAATGAAGTTATGCCTGTGTTGTGCACACCCCGTTGTGTCAGCTGGTTACAGGACTGAATGTAACAGCCTTGTCCCTGGCATCAGCTGCAGGATTTTAAGATCTTTACTGGAAGGAGCTTTCTGAAGTCCTGTTCTTGTAGTCCAGTGCCTGGATATTAGACATTTCTCCATCAGGTCTGCAATTCATTTTCTTCTTGCTTGCAGATACAGAACTCTGGAGTTCTGTAACATCAGAATTTGCATCAGTGACTCTAAAATCACTGCCTTGCTCAGTGCTGGACACTGACCTATTTCTCCAGCTTGCAGCTCAGTTCAGCAGAAAGCTTAGCATGCTTTGGTGTCCCTTTCTCAACAACGAAGGTGAAGAGGATGGAGTGCTCCATACCACTTCTTCAGATAATTGATAGTCTGCTATAAAAGAGGATCTTATTCTGAAACTGTTGCTGCAATGCAGTGCCTCCAGGCAGACAGGATATTTGGGGCTGGCCACAATTACAATATTATTTGACAGTTTATACCCATGGATATTTGTATTAAAAATAAGGAAAAATAGATTTATTCCATTAGTACAAGACATAGCAACCATCAGATGACAGTCATCAGGACTCTGAGTACTCTGTTGATAGTATAGAACAACCAGGAAGACCCCAAAGTTAACACATCTGGTTTTGGAGGAAAAATTTTAAGTCCACACTAGAAATAGCAGATGAAATAGAGAGCAGTTTGAAATTACTTAAAATGTATGAGTTATTAGATTACCGTTGGCTATGCAAAAAAGCTCTTTTTTTCCAAACGAATTTATTGCTTTCAATGTATCATGTGGAAGGGGTATGACAACCTTCCAATAACTTTCATCAGACATGGTAAATCTGAAACAAATTGTAGTTGAGATGATTCTTGATCATCAGTTGTTGCTTTCCAGCACAGTGGCTGACAGGCTCCAACACCATCTTTCAAGGGTCTAAGCGTCCTTTATAACTTCAGGGATGCATGTTTTATGGTTCATTTTGGAGGATTTCTCCCCTCAGTGTCTGGAAATTCCCCCACAAGACCAGGGGCAGCTGAGGGGGGACCTGAGGCTGCATTGAAGCTGCCTGCAAGCACAGAGCAGTGAGGGTTTGTAGCTGCAGGAGGTCATTGCATATTCATGGTGTGTGGGAGGCTTGGTTAGCCAGGCTGGCAGGCTGTGCCATCTGTTAATGCCACCCAGCACGGGGCACTGAACTGAGGCTTTGAAGTTCTTCACAATGAAAAACGAGAGGTGTTCCAAGTTGCCAGAGGAATGTGTCAGTGCCAGAGCAGGTGTCAAACAGTTAGGGTTTTCAGGGAGAAGGCATACTTCCAGGGAGAATACTCCCTTCACCCTTTCTGCCAAGAGTGACCACGGGGAGGATTTGCCTGCTTCCTCTGTGTTTGCTTTGTGTAGGATTTGTATTGACAGGGAGCAAGTGAGTGTTGGTGTCTGTCTGGAATGACAGGAGGAGCTGGTGGAAACCCCTGTTACAGCAGGCAGACCTGAGGGCTGGGTTGCACAGGCATGCCCAGGAGAAAAAAAAAAGTGTGTCAGTAGTGATGCTTGGTTAAACAGAACTTGAACTTTCCCTTGCCATTCATTTGGGTTTTGTGTTTGGACAAATTTAACATAGTCACTGTTGAAAGTGTCTCTCGTGTTCATGCTGCTTGATTGGCCTGAAAAATTGACTGTGTAAGTTAAGAAAACTGTTCTGCCACTTTTCTAGGAAATATAATACCATCCCCATCTCAGTAATCACACAATAAATATCATTGATATTTGGTTGAGTAGGGGGGCATTAGGATCCTATGGCCATAGAAACTGTGTGGATGAGTGCAATTCTAAGCAATTTTCACATGCTGTTTACTTCTCTCTGTTCTTGTTCTGAATTAAACAGCTGCCAGATTCTTTGCTCATATCAGTTTTTAATTTGAAGCTTTCATTAATAAAGTTAAAAGATTAGCAGATACTTGGATTTCTTCCAAACACAAATAATATTTATATATTAAAGTCTTTAGAAAGGGCTTTGACTGATTCCTAGGAACTACAAGTTGGTGAAATCCACCCAACTATTTACGTGCAATGTGGAAATTTCTTCCTTTCTCCCTCTGTCAAATCACAGAAATGATCTGTCATGTGCAGAGGGAGGCTACAAAAATCCAGTAAAGCAACCCCAGATGTTCACAAGTCTCAGGTTCTCCCACTCCCATCTGTAATTTAGTAAGTCACAGTCTCTTGCCAGTTTATGAGGTGCTGTTGCTGCTTTCTGCTCCCACACTGTGGTAGTTGATTCCTGTCTGATAAAGCTGTTCCCATGGGAGACTTCCCTTCCTTCCAGTTGAGCATCTCAGGATATCAATCTGGGCAGCAAGCCCGCGTTACTCTTAAAAAATTGCAAGTAGTTTTTCCAAGTCTTTCCTATGTCTCAAGCAGAGACACGGGGCCGTGTTGCTGCCATCAGCAAGTTTGGCTGCAGAATTCCCAGGTGTTCCATGGAATGGGAGCCCTCACAGGGACTCACACCCTGCCAGGGCTGGCTCCCCGCCCTGCATGGTAATCAGGAAGGTGTTTATGCCCAGGGGTTGAAGAGGGACACAGTCACAGATGCTTCTCTGAGTGGGCACCATGGTGTGGACAGCTTGCCTGCCCCTGGAGATCAGCCCAGGGCCACTGGAGCAGGGTGTCTGGTGGGACCCAGGTAACCACCACTGGTCTGCAGGAGCTGTGACTCCTCTGGTCCAATCCCTCCCAGCTGCACGGATTTGCAGCAGCTTCAGTCAAGTCCAAAGTATGTGCTTTGAGCCCGGTGAAAGCTGTGCAGCTTTGTCTAACTTTGTGTGTGGCTAATTGCATTTCTTTTCTACCTGTGTTTAATGTGTTCGGGTCTAGTGATATATGAGGTTCAGTCTAGCCTGCAGCAAAATATGTCAGTGTCACCAACTATTGAGCAAGAAGTTTCAGTGTCCACTAAACCTTTCATTTCCTTAATGATAAGATTCAATAAACTCCGCCTAAACTCTCAATTTAAGGGAAATCTGACAAACATTTAAAATATCAGAGCACAGAACATCTTCTCAAGGAGTCTGCCGCAACAGGGCCATCTGGTTTTTTTATTTACTGTAGCTTTATATGTGTATTTCTGATAGGCAAGGAAGCAAAGTTTTAAAAATAAATGGAATTTCAAAGGGTAATATCAAAACTGGATGTTGCAGAGGGCGTGAGTCCTGTCCTCTTCCCCTTTTGTAATATAGGATCTGCATCCTTCTTTCGAAGAAGCATAGCAGAAAGAATATATTTTAAGAAAACTAGATGTCTTCAAACTAAGAACGTCTTCAAACTTAGATATTATCCCTAAGTTTCTAGGCACTGCTGTGCACAAGAGAACAATAGACTGCAACCCTATCTCACATTTTACTTGAGAATGCTGTTTTCCTTCTCCATCACTTCCTATCATTTGGCTGTAAGCTCACATGCTTATAAATGTAGAGATTCCCCAGAGCAGCAGCGACAGATGCAGCACAGTTAATGCTTTGGGAAGGCTGACCTGAAACAGAGACTGGACAGAGCTAGAGAATAAAGCAGAGATTTATTGAAAGGTCTTTAGGGTGCACGCAGGACAGGACCTGTCCAGGGATACACCCAAGGTGGACTGAGAGTGGTCACAAAACGGACAAACAGTCATGAGGTCTCACCATAAGCTTTGGTTCACTTACATACTGGGGTTTAATTGTCTAATTACAGGTTGTGAGGTCCCATCCTGCTTGTTCCTCCCTTCAGCCACCCTTGTTTGTGCTGCTGGGCCTGAAAGTTGTCCTTGGTCCTCAGCAGGAAAAGGATTTGTTTTCTCTCCCTGCTCTGTGAAGAGAACTCACCAGCACTAAATATGAGGCCCAGAACTGCACCCCAGGGCAGCACAGAGTCTGAAATACATGATAGCTAAAACCTAAGGCATCAGGGCAGGTTGGACAGCACCGAGCCAGGGACACTGTGGGAATGGCTGGCTGCCCTTCCTCTCACACGATGCTCTCAGGCATGTGGAGCTCCTTTCAGCCTGACTGTCCTCAGCCTTGTTAATTTATGTCTCTTTACAGGGGAGGTTTTCTAAGTTGGCAAATAGGCCTGTGTCCCGTGCTCACTTTTAAGCCTAATTAATTATTTTAATTGATTAATATTGCGCCAAGCAGTTTGCTCAGAAGGGACAGTTCTTCTGGTTTTTTAGACTAATTACCAGTCTGGATTTCTGAATGACAGTCCAATGCTAATTAATCTCACTGCAGTTCTCACAGAAAGAGACCCTGATAAGAACTTGCCAATTAACATAAGGGAAAAAAGAAAAAAAAAAAAAAAAAACCAAACAGTCCTGTTTTGTCTTTCTGGCATTCACTCCCGGTCTGATGAATATCACTATTAAATACAGACTAAGTATGAAAGCCAGTAACGAGGCTGCTCCAAACTTGCCCAGACTCTTCTAATTCAGGATCTAGATGTTATTTGTTTGCCCTGTCACACTTGTTGCTTGACAGTGCTTGCTACAGCTTTTGTAAGCAGGAGTGAGATAAAGCAAGGCAGCATGGCAAGTGTCTGAACATTCCCATAGGGAACTTCTTGCAGTGTCCCAGTGTTAATACCAGTGGAAAGCTGAAGGGAGCATTTTGGCAGAGGGGGTTCTAGTTTTCACTTGGTTTGCCAGATGCTCATCTGGTGATGGTTACTCCCTGGCATGCACCAGCTCTGTGAGGCCAAAGTGAGTTGTGGGTCCTCCTTCAACCAGAGGGCTGTCACAGCAGACTCATGGAAAGTCCTGGTTCATGCCCTGGTGGTTGAATTTAATTTTTCTCTTTTCCTCTCTGCATTTGCAGGTCAGAAGATTCTTCACCACAGAAGTGATGTCTTAGAAACTGTAGTCCTCATCAATCCCTCAGATGAAGCAGTTAGTACTGAGGTAAGTAGGAAATACTTGGTTGGATATGTCATAAAAGCTCCATTAAGTGGACATGATGAGGGCACTGAAGCAGGTGTGGTCGAGGTGATTATGGAGCATCAGTCACTGCCTGCCAGATTAGAGACTGACAAAATAAAATCGTATTTTTCAAAGTCTTAGTAGACACTGAGAGCAGGTCCTGACTGTGAATGTGCATTTGGAGTAAATATAATGAAAAATGTCACCCATCCCTTGATCTTTTCCATGGCTTCCCAGACTCCTGACAGATTATCAGAAGCATAGGACAGAAACACATCTCTGATCCCAGCATTCCTTTTCTCATAATGCATCAAATTCTCTTCTTGATGGAGTGGAGGCAGCTGTGGTTAAGCTGCCTCTGCTTTTCTTTTGCTTTGCCACTTTTTGGTGGCTCTAAATGCCTATTTTATCTATGAAGAAAGTGTCTGAAGGTGCCCAGGGACAAAATTAGCTGAGAGGAATTAGCAACTAATGTGGTGGTGACTCTAGTTTGATCCATCTGTCCTTCAAAGAGCATGTGACATGATTAGTGAACCCTGGAGAGTGCCCATAAGAGGACTGCCAATTCCTTATGAACTCAGTGGAATCAATGAACTGATTGTGTTGCTCAAAGACAAAATTGATTTATTTAGCTAGTGAGACTGAAGGTTGAAATAATAGGGATAATTGCCTTGCTGGTCTGTGCTGGGAAGCACTGGCACAGTCTCATTTCTTTTGGGAGATAGAGCAGTTCTGCTGGTGGTCACTGGTGAAAAAACTGTTTTACTGTCAATTTTTAAATGATGTTGAACACAAACAAAAGAAAGGAGTCCACAACACATGAAATTTTTGAACCTGTAGAAGTTTAAAATCCACCTTAGTCAATGGGAACTTACTTACTAAAATGTAATGGGTGAAGATCTCATTACAAGCCATTAGAGGTGTTTGATAAGGACAAGGGGTCAGCAGGTAGCATCTCTATACATCCATTCTGGGTAAAAAGCACAAGTGTGTGCACGTGTGAAGGGGTGAAAGAGATGAAAAACTGACAACTGCAAGGAAATGCTATTTCTGTTACCTGTCATTCCTTTGATGGATGACCACATGGAAGAACATGATCTGACACCCATCAGTGATTTCTGAACCCTGGCCTTGCTGCTTTGGCTCTGGAAGGTGTTTGGCTGTGTTACTGTAAATTTCATCTCACAAGACTGTGGGAGGCGATCTTGACTTTGCTTTCATCCTGCCAAACTGCTCACAGTCAGACAGATGAGGTTTAACTTGGCTGGCTCAGCAAGGCTCTGAATAGACACAGTTCAGAAAGAGGTGGCAGAAGTAAACCAGAGGTTGGAGTAGACATTCTCTGTTTACTATGGTAAATACAAAACTCAATTTCATATATCAGAGATTTCCAGGATGCATCTGGGGCAGACAGAGATATACCATGAAGCTCTGACTTCACCAGAAAGGAACTGGAATCTATTTACTCAGGCAAAAAAACCAAATTGCACAGGGAAACACATAACAAACCAAAGTAAAGCAAGAGCAAAAAAAGAAAACAAACAAACAAACAAGCAAACATACAAAAAAAAAAAAAAAAAAAAAAGAGAAAGAAATACAATATACCTGCTAACCTGGCTGTTAATAGCCTTACCTGGTAGTAATGATTGTGCCCAAAGCTCCTGTCATGTTCTGTCAAATGCCAGACACCTCCCATAAGAAAGAGGCCCAAAGAGGGAGAGATTGTTGTTTCCTGAATAAAACCCCGATGAACATTTATTTCCATTTTAGGAGGTCCCCACTCCATTGATTTAATGTTCTTGTGACTGTACCATAGGTTTGGGAAGCCACTGATCTGCTGATGTGCCAGTCTCTGTTCACACTCCATCTTAAACTCTGTTTTAAATGAGCCTGTGTCTTGCTGTGCACTTCCTTCAACCAATTTTGAACTTTAACCAACAGTTAAACTGGATGGAATCGTCACCTTGCAGTATTTCTTCTAAAATTGAATGATCTTGAAATCAAGAGACAAATTTCTGGTAGTCCTTCAAAGTGTTATTGTACCCAGACATAGAATTTATGTGCCTCTCAAGGTCTTCCATATGTACATTATTCCATATGTGCATTAGGATGTGTAATTGCAAATATTTATTTACTTTCTTGGCACAGATTGCTAACTCTACAGAATGTACTTTGTTATCAATTAAAAAAATAAGTTGAAGGGGAATCATATGACAGTCACATGTCAGTGATTCACAAGTCAGGAAGTAAAAAACTGTTGGAAAACCTGATGAGTTCACACAAAAGTTGTCAGACTGATGAGCACTGCCAGCAGCAACAAAAGAAAACTTAGAAGGGGAAGCCAGTTTGATGCAGTTTTAATAGAGTGAAAACAGAGACGATCTGAGTAA
Source organism: Prinia subflava (assembly GCF_021018805.1). Classification (NCBI taxonomy): domain Eukaryota; kingdom Metazoa; phylum Chordata; class Aves; order Passeriformes; family Cisticolidae; genus Prinia; species Prinia subflava. The sequence continues at coordinate 99,487,784 of NC_086283.1, read as the reverse complement.
TGCAAATCAGACAAATGTTTGCACTTACCTTTATTTTTGTCTAAAATAGAAATAGATACACTTCATACATGATATTTCAGAATTTATAATTATTTAGTGCAATTACTGGCAGACCAGCATTAGTCCTACATTTAATTAAAGGAACTTTCTGCTGCTCAGTATCAGGGTCACTTATTTAATAAAATAACAGTGAAGACATAGTAGAGTTGGGATCTTCTTTGAGATACATACTCTCCAGTGTGTGTTTTCTACTTGCACTGGAAATGTGAGTTGTTCAGCAGAGATTCAGGCTAAGCCTTCCTAGCTCAGCCTCCTGGCCTTCTCAAGAGTTATTTAGAAAAACTGATTGCTTGACAATCAATATAAACCTTGGAAAGAATATCTTGCTAGGAGAACTGGGTTGATTGGAGATGGAGCTTGGACGGAGCTCTGTGGAGGTGGAGCTTGGATGCAATATCATGTGGAGCTGTCCCAGATGGACTCTGCTCATTTGCTCAATTAGTTTAATTTGTGGATAGCCTTGTTCTCGAATCACTGTTCTGGTTTGATTTAATTCTTCCTTAATAGAGGAATTACTGCATTTGAAATCCATAGCTTACCATGCATTGAATTGGCTTTTCAGTGTTGGGTAAGACTTTTGAAGTATTTGCAAAGCATTTATTCAACAGTATAGAGTTTTACACAGGTTTTGTTTAGTTTTGCTCCTAAATTTAGAATATATGGCTTTCTCTTGGCATGCACATAAATATCCCCCTTGGGAGTGGTAAACAAGAATAGTTAGTAGCTGTGGTGAGGGTCAGGTAAAGCAACAAGCATGTGCTCTTAAATAGTTTATCAAGGTTATCCTGGTACAATTCTGTAAAAGTATAACAAGAACTATACTAAGTTTGTTGTTTAAAAAATCATTTCTTCATTCAAGTTGTATTCTGTTCTGCTCCTTGCTGTTTTTTCTATGCCATTAATGTAGTTTATTCTTCAGACCTTCTTTCCTTCTTTCTAATTGCATCCTCTCCCCCTCTTTTTTTTTTTTTTTTTTCTTTTTTTTTTTTTTTTTTTCTTTTGTGTTTTCCCCTTTCTCATTGTCATTTGTAAACAGCACTGTAGCTCCATAATGTCTTGGGAGTCCTGCTTTAGAGACTGTTTTTAAATTAGGAGAGATAACCCGTGTATGTTCTCAGTGGGCCATAGAAACACGTGTTACTCCCATTATTGATGTTCTTCTTCATTCTAGGTGCGCCTAATGATCACAGATGCTGCAAGGCACAAGCTCCTTGTTCTAACTGGACAATGCTTTGAAAACACAGGAGAACTCATTCTTCAGTCAGGATCCTTCTCCTTCCAGAACTTCATTGAGATCTTCACAGATCAAGAGGTATGTTCAGAGAAGTGTCTCCCCTGCAGTGTTACGTGCTGGCAGAGATTCCTGGGAGACTAAAAGTTGCTCTCTGTCTTTTTTAGAGTTAACACAGGCAACCTGGTGCTGCTGGTCTTTACTCTTCATTACAGGCTTTCTTGCAAAACATTTATTTACTTCACTTGAGGTTTCATGTAAATTGCCTAACAAAATAATTGAACATTAATTTGGGAAATTAAATTACAACTTGCATAAGAGAAAATCAGGGAGCCCTCGACAATGGAAGGAGATAGTGCTGTGTTTAAAATACACAGGCTGTTAATCCAAGGTGCACGTACAAAGCAGTCAAACTTGACACCAGGTTCTTGTCTGTGGCTAATTAGCAAAGTGGGAGTAATGAGACAGAGGGTGGCTGTTAGAAGAAATACTTTTCTACACCATCTGGCTGCTTAACTTTTTTATAGTAGTGTCTAAAGTACGGCCAGTGAATCTGTAAAACTTGTGGTTTTTACATTCCAGAAAGATAAGCATGAAATATACCAGCATTTAATGCCATTTGTTTCATGATTTGTTACTTTGCTCTCTTCCTTAATGTACTGTGTCTGAAAGCTCCCATAGGGCAGAAATCCATAGTAAACAAGCTGTCATACTTAATTTGGCTGCCATGTAAAATATATATTTAAATAAACTGTATGGCTGCATCCATACGAATTTAGTTTCCACTGTTAATTAGGAGCATGTCAGTAGACTGAGATATGAAAGTTCAGCACTGAAATAGCATGGTTTGCCTGAGCTCTAGTTTGACCTTACTGTATCCATATGATCTATTCTCAAAGCCTCTTAGTTCAACAAATGGCTGGGGAAAGAGCTGGATTCCTGTTCTCTGAGACAGTCCTGGCACTTCAAATTCACTGGCACTTCTCAGAGTTACTTTTCTATGAAATTACAAACTCCAGTTCCTTATGTCTCTGTCTAATTAGCAACACATAACTGCTTTATGACTACATGCAAAACTAGAGGCAAATGCGTCCATTGCCATTAGGAAACAAAATTATTGCTTGGAAAGTGGCAGGATGGGGGTTGGCCAGGGGCTGCAGGTGCTGTGGGATTGCTGCACACTCCCGTGGGCTGTGAGTAAGGCTCATTTGGCTCATCCCTGTGGTCACCAGCCAGCTGGCATGGCTCTCAGCAAGTGTTGGCTCCCAGCCTTTTGTTTCTGAAGCCTCGGGGTCTCAGTGTGTCTGCAAGCTTTGACAAAAGCGAAGAAAGATCACGTTTGCCATACTGCAGTTCCTGCGTGCAACATTTTTTTAATAGTTGAAAAAAAATAATTAGATTAAAAAGGTCTAGAAAACCTGGTTAGTGGTGTTCTGTGTGGTTATGAGATGAAAGGCTGTGTTGTCCTGATCCTAGTGAACTTGGCAGTGCCAGATTTACAGTTGGACTCAATGATCTTAAGGGTCTTTTGCAACATAAACAACTCTGATTCCATCACCGTGCAAGGTGGGAGTAAGTGTTTCTGGCCTCTGTCCATTTTTACTTCACTGGGCCAAACCTGAACTAAGGTCAAGAAATGTGCTTGCAGATAAGTAAATACACTTTGGGAGATACTTGTGTAAAGTTTAATTCAGAAATCCATCTCTAGCGTGCAGAACTCTCTTCAGGCAAAGCCTGAAAGCAGGATTTTAAATTTCTCCTATGTGGCAAGGTGTAAAATGTCCCATTCTCCTGCTTCTGCAATGACAGCTAGAACAGGAAAATCTTTCTTTGTACCTTTGTGATTCAAGATAAGAAGTAATAATTGTGTTTTCCCTGAGCAGCCAACTTACTGTTTGTCTTCACTGGCTGTGACGTCTTTAAAATTTAAGCATTCCTCAAGAGATATCTCTCAATGTTTAAAAAGACAGTCAGGTTTACGGGTGTATTTCTTTGCTTACACAATGGTTTTGGAGAATTGGTTTTGAATTTGGAGAAGAGAAGGAGTGGCTACATCTTTGTGTTGTGATACTGCCTATCCCTAGTGTCACCATTTGAAATTCAAATCCTTGATACTTTTTTTGAGACATGACTGAACTTGCTATTCCTAACAGTTACAATCTGTGCCTGGAATAAACTTTCTTTATATTTTCATTAGCCTGGGCTTCCAGTGGCTTAACACTGTCTGTATGAAGCATGACAACTTTAAGGTTCAAAAAAGTCAGAATTTAGAATTAGGAAGCAGAAATCCAAATATGGTATAATATAAACTGGAGAGGACTCATCCCAAGCATTGACACAGTATTATCATTAGCCCAATATGTTACTAGATGATTTTTTAAAATCTAGATAGAGAATTGGCCCTGAGAAATAGTCTATACTCCAGTTTTATTTCCTTATGTATGCAACAGGATTTATTTACTCAGAGGAAATGATTTTTATTACATTTGGCTTTTCCTAATAATGTGTTTTCAACCCTGATCAGAGACATATCATAAGGAGTACTCTTGAAATTCTAAATCCATTTCAAAGCTGTCATCCCTGCTGTCCTTCCTTCCTTAATTCTGCAATAAAGAACAGCAGTGGCTCCAATATTGTCCTTATCTTTCAGCATTTTCAGCCTTTTCTCCATTTATTCTTTCTGCTTAATTTTTTCATTTGCTGTCATTCAGACAGAGCCATATCTGACATATGGGTGAGATTTATTTATACTCCTGTCAAATGGTTTAGGTACTAGGTAACAGTGATACAGGAAGGTAGAAAATATTTATTTTGGGCTTTATTTATGTCTTGGTTGGACTGATTTTTCTTTATAACAGCCACTGCATCTTTGTTGAGTTCTATGTTTGGTAAATGCTAAAAATAAGTTACATAACATAAAGAAAAAAGCGAGACCTACACAGAGAGAGACCCAAGGAGATCTAACACAATCAAACATCATTAATCTTTTATACATTCATTTCCTCTGCTGATACAGCTTGTGGTCCAAGAATTTCCAGTTATTCAGTTGCAGTGTTATCTATATCATCCTTATGAAAACAGTTCTTAAAGCTTGAACTGACAACTGACTCTCTGTAAAGTCTGGTAAAGTCTGGTATTTTGCATGAGGATGTGCTGGCATGTTTTCCACTGACATTTTATATCTTAATTACTTCTTTATAGAAGTTTGGTGGTCTCTTTGTTAAGGCCAAATAGAACAGAAATGAACTATATTTAACTGAATTGTCATTTTAAAAAAGTCAAATGAAAGTGTCTATGGAACTGAGATAAGGTAAAATATGTCATACTTTTTCATGTTTGTCTACTTGTCTGGGACCGTTAATACTGGGTTTTAGTTCAGAACCCTGGAATAGTAAACAGCTCTTCATACTGTGGCATGGAAATTCATATTTTCTGTGCTTTTATTGCCAGCAGTTGATTTTGGTACTAAAATGTTAACTGATACTGCCAAAATTAATGAAATTACTCTAGATTTCAAATTTTGTGGTCCATGAATTAAGTCAAACTAGTTGACAAGAGCATTTTTAATCCTATTTTTTTTCTTGATCTTTTTTTGGCTCCGGACCTTGGAATCTCAGAAGTACAAAACTTCGAATCACAGTTTCATAGAATTGTTAAGGTTGGAAATGACAAATTCACAGAATTGTTTGGGCTGGAAAAGATCTCAAAGATCTCAAAGATCAACTCTTACCCAACATTGCCGACTTCAACACCAAACTATGCCCCCAAGCACCACCACATCTACACATCTTAAATACCTGCTGGGACGGTGACACAGCCACTTCCCTGGGCAGCCTACTTCAGTGTTTGGCAACACACTTGGGGAAGAAATTTTCCCTCATACCCAATCTGAACTTCCTCAGGTGCAATTTGAGACCCTTTCCTGTCACCCTGTCATTTGCTGCTTGAGAGAGGAGACCAAGCCCCCACCTGGCTACAGCCTCCTTTCAGCAGTGGCAGAGAGCAGTAGGATCCCCTCCAGCCTCCTTTTTTCTAGGCTAAACAACCTCAGCCACTCCTTCTCAGACTCTTACTTCAGACCCTTCACCAGCTCTGTTGCCTTTCCCTTGACATGTTCAAGCACCTCAGTATCTTCCTTAAGAGAGGAGCACAAAAACTTACAGCTGTTTCCATTTCTGAAGTATTAACTCATTTCTTAATCACAGATTCACAGAATTGTTAGGGTTAGAAGGGACATCTGGAGATTATCGAGTCCAAAGCCCCTGCCAGGGCAGGGTCACCCAAAGCAGTTGACACAGGAACACGTCCAAGTGGATTTTTAATATCTGGGCATTCTGTTCCAGTGCTCTGCCATCCTCAACATAAAGAAGTTCCTCCTCATTTTGAACTGGAACTTATGTTTTAGCCTATGGCCATTGCTCCTTGTCCTGGCTACCACCAAAAAGAGTCTGGCACCATCCTGTTGACACCTGTGTTTGCGATATTTAATATATATTGACAAGAACCCCTCTCAGACTTCTCTGGACTTAACAGGCCCAGCTCCCACATTCTCACTTCCTGAGAGGGATGTTCCAGTCCCTTCATCATCTCTGTGGCTTCTGCTAGACCCTCTGTAGCTCTTTTCCTGTTGTGATCTCCGGAGACCAGAAATGAACACAGCACCCCAGATGTGGTCTCACTAAGCTGAGTGGAGATCATCTCCCTCAACCTGCTGGCTGCACCCTTCCTGATGGAAGGAATGGTGCTGGCTTTTCAGGAATGTTATCTCCTAGGGATACAATTGACCATCTTGGCCACGGGGCAGCATTGCTTATCATGCACCAAGATTCTCAGGTCATTCTCTGCAGAGCTGCTTCCCAGCAGTTCAGCCCCAGCCTGTTACTGGTGCTTGGGGTTACATCTCCCCATGTGTACAGAACCCTGTGTTTGCCTTTGCTGGACTTCATTCTCTACACCCAGTTCTCCAACCTTTTGAGGTCATGCTGAACGACAGCCCAGCCTTCAGGTGTGTCAGCTACAGTGTCATCAGCAAACTTGCTCAGGGTCCATTCCATCCCTTCACTCAGGGTGTTGATGAACAGTTTGAATATGATTGGATTCTCCTTGGCTGATCACGAATCTCTGAGCTCTGCCATTCAGCCAGTCCCTGATGCACCTCGTTGTCCATTCATCTAATCCACATCTCCTGAGCTTGTTTCTGAGGATGTTGTGGGAGATGGTGTCCAAATCCATGCTGAAGTGAAGGCAGACAGCATCCACTGCATTCCCCTCATTGGCCCGTCCTGCCATGCCATCATGTAAGGCTGTCAGATTGATCAGCATGATTTCCCCTTGGGAAACCCTTGCTGACTGCTCCTGATGACCTTCTTTTCTTTCATTTGCTTGGTGATGACCTCCAGAATGATCTGTTCCATCACCTTTCGAGGGGTGGAAGGGAGGCTGACTGGCCAGTGGTTTCCTGGGTCCTTTTTCTTGCTCTTTTTGAAGACAGGAGTAACACTGACTTTCCTCCAGTCATCAGTAACCATCCACCTCTCCTTTTCTCCATGATTTTTCAAAGAGTGCCTCAGCAACACCTGCCAGCTTACTCAGCACCTGTGAGTGCATCTCATCAGGACCCATGGATTTATTGATGTTAAGTCTGCCCAGCTGATCTCTAATGCAACTCCCTACAACCAAAAAAACTCTTCTTTCTCCAGCCTCCCTTATCTCCAAGGTTGAGGGCTGGCCTCAGCAGTAAAGACTGAGGCAAAGAAGGTATTCAGTAATTCCACCTTCTCTAAGTCTTCCATGACCAGGACTCCAATCTGATTTATCAGTGACGCCACATGTTCCTTAATCTTCCTTTTGCTGCTGATGTACTTGTAGAAGTCCTTCTTGTTGTCCTTGATAGCTTTTACCAAACTCAATTCTAGGTGGGCCTTGACCTTCATTGTTACATCCATGCACGTTCTGACAATGTTCCAATAGTCCTTCCACTTGGACTGTGCCTTTTCCCACATCCCATAGATTTCCTTCTTCTATTTCAGATTTACTAGAAGCTCCCTGCTTCTCCATGCAGGTCTCCTGACCCCTTTGGCTGATTTGTTATTCATGGGTATACACTGGTCTTGAGCTTGAAGGAAGGATGCTTGAATACTGACTCTTGGACTCTTGTGTTTTCGAGTAACCCTAAACAATGGGATTCCTCCAAGTAGTCTTTGAAGAGGTCTAAATTCAAGATTCCAGTCCTGCTTAGTGCTTTGCTTCCTCCTCATAGGATTCTGAGTTCCACCATCTCATGGTCACCATTCTGAAAAAAACTCTCCTGCAGCCAGTCTTGATAAATCTAGGAGCAAAACTGGGAGCAACACTGGCTTTTCAGGGGTCAACCCTCAGAAAGACCTGCACAAACAGCGGTGTGGTGGAACATATCCCTTGAGAGAAGGAGAAAGGATGGCAACTGCCCATGGGAGGGTGCTGGCCTCTTCTGTTGCTGCTGCTCTTTGCCTGTTAAGAGCTTTCACTTTGTCCTTTAGATACTTGGCTGTCTCTTCTGGATGGACTGGAGCAGCAGGGAGAGTCATGAGCCCATGGTAGTCACACAGAGGCAGCTCAGGCTGCATTATCCCCATAATCCTCATACCCTGTCAGTGTAATATTTAGTGCCATTCTTCTATAAAGTATGGAGGAGGGAAGGAGGAACCTTACATCCTGTTGTCCTTTGGGTAGTACTGACTAGAAATAAGAGTAATAAAAACACCTTTGTATTTAAAAATTACAGCAGTAAACTAATTGTGATATCAGGTTACTTTAGCGTCTAGGATGGGGACTCACCAGAAGAACCAAATGAAAAAGGTTTTCTCTATCTGATAAGGAAATATTATGTGTTGACACTAATTGTCATAATGTGTGCATCTTCTTGTGTTTTTGTTTTATAACCCTAGATTGGTGAATTGCTGAGCACCACACACCCTGCCAACAAAGCCAGCCTAACTCTTTTCTGCCCCGAGGAAGGGGACTGGAAAAATTCCAACCTTGACAGACACAACCTTCAAGACTTCATTAACATTAAACTCAACTCAGCTTCCATATTGCCCGAGATGGAAGGACTCTCTGAATTCACAGAGTATCTGTCAGAATCAGTGGAAGTGCCATCACCTTTTGACATTTTGGAACCCCCAACCTCAGGAGGTTTCTTGAAGCTCTCCAAACCCTGCTGCTACATTTTCCCAGGGGGAAGAGGAGACTCTGCACTGTTTGCAGTGAATGGATTCAATATGCTTATCAATGGAGGATCAGAAAGAAAATCTTGTTTTTGGAAACTCATCCGGCACTTGGACAGGGTAGATTCCATTCTGCTCACTCACATTGGAGATGACAATCTGCCAGGAATCAATAGCATGCTGCAGCGAAAGATAGCTGAACTAGAAGAGGAACAGTCTCAAGGATCTACTACCAACAGCGACTGGATGAAAAATCTGATCTCACCTGATTTAGGAGTTGTGTTCCTTAATGTACCTGAGAACCTGAAGAACCTGGATCCTAATTTTAGAGTAAAAAGGAGTGTAGAAGAAGCTTGTTTTACTCTCCAGTATTTAAACAAATTGTCTATGAAACCAGAACCTCTCTTCAGAAATACAGGAAATACCATTGACCCTATCATTTTATTTCAGAAAATGGGAGTTGGCAAACTTGAGATGTATGTACTTAATCCTGTCAAAAATAGCAAAGAGATGCAATATTTTATGCAGCAGTGGAGTGGTACTAACAGAGATAAAGCTGAATTCCTGCTACCAAATGGCCAAGAGCTAGACATTCCATTATCCTATTTCACCTCTGTCTCATCTCTCATTGTGTGGCATCCTGCTAATCCTGCAGAAAAAATAATCCGAGTTCTCTTTCCTGGAAACAGCACCCAGTATAATATTCTAGAGGGACTAGAAAAACTCAAGCACTTAGACTTCCTGAAACAACCGATGGTTACACAAAAAGATCTAACTGGGAACATTGCTAGTCCAGCTGTGAAACAAGCAAAATTGAAACAACGAACAGACAGCAAGGAGAGTCTGAAGCCTGCTGCAAAGACACCACCAAATAAGCCTGTCAGAAAGGAATCTAAAGAAGAAACACCAGAGCCTGTGAAGTCTAGCCCAGTACCAGAAAAGCCTCAGAAGGTGGAAAGCAAAGAAAAAGTTCCAGTCAAAAAAGAAAAACCAGCAAAAGTAGAGACCAAACCAACAGTGGTGGAAAAAGAAATAGCAAATAAGGAAGAACAACTAGTGAAATCTGAAACTGCTGAAAAACAAGGCACAGATGTAAAACCGAAAATGTCAAAGGAGAAGACAGTGAAAAAGGAAGTCAAAGCAAAACCTGAAGAAAAGAAAGAGGACAAAGAAAAGCCAAAGAAAGAGGTTTCTAAAAGAGAGGAGAAAACACCCATCAAAAAAGAGGAAAAACCAAAAAAAGAGGAGATCAAGAAAGAAGTTAAAAAGGAGGTGAAAAAGGAAGAGAAGAAGGAAACTAAGAAGGAAATAAAGAAAGAAACTTCAACAAAAGAAGTCAAAAAAGAAGCTAAAAAAGAAGAGAAGAAGGAAATCAAGAAGGAAGACAAAGAAGCCAAAAAGGACATCAAGAAGGTTCCTAAAGAAACAAAGAAGACAGCTACTCCTTCAAATGAAGCCAAAAAGCCAGCAGCAAAGCCTAAACCACAAAAGAAGGAGGAACCTGCTAAAAAAGAAGCAATACCTGCTGGAAAGCCAAAGGAAAAAGGAAAAGTTAAAGGTGTGAAGAAGGACCTCAAAGTCAGTGGAGCACAAGCTGCCCTTGCAGCAGTTGGAGCCACAACTGTAGCAGCTGCAGAAATTACAGCTGGTGGGAAGGAGCTTGAGGCAGAGAGATCCCTCATGTCTTCACCAGAGGATTTAACAAAGGATTTTGAGGAACTGAAAGCTGAAGAAGTAGAAACAATAAAAGAAACAAAATCTCCAGTTACACTTATAAAGGATGACCTGAAACTCACTGGCACAGTACAAAAAGACGCCTTTGAGGTGCAAAAAGAAAAATTGGATAATGAAGGACCTGCTGAGTCCTCCGATGAAGGCATAACTACCACAGAGGCTGAGGGTGAGTGTGAACAGACACCTGAAGAGCTGGAACCTGTGGAGAAACACAAGGTTGATGACAATGAAAAGTTTGAAGATGAGGGAACTGGCTTGGAAGAATCATCTGAAGCAGATTATGAAGAAAAGGCAGAGACAGAAGAAGCTGAAGAACGAGATGAAAATGAAGTAGAAAAAACACGACTGGATGCGACAAAACCATATATGGAAGAATCAAGAAAAATTGGAGGTGGCTCAGAAAAAGTAATGACTCAAGTAGATGCCAACATTAGAGATGAAAAGTATATTGAAAAGGCAGATTATGAGGCATCTGATGAACGAGCTGAAGAAGACAGGGAGGAAGCAATAGAAAAGGCAGAAACTGAAGAGACTGAAGAAGATGAGGAAGACAAAGCAGAAGACATCAGAGATGAAGAGGAAACTGAAAAAACAGAAGCCGAAGAAGATTATGTGATGGCTGTAGTAGACAAAGCTGCAGAGTCTGGTGAAGCTGAGGATAAGTATGGCTTACTCGTAATTACACCAACTAAACGCTCAGAGTCTCAGTCTCCAGTGATTGAACCAGCTTCTTCTATCCATGACGAGACTCTACCTGGTGGTTCAGAAAGTGAAGCCACTGTTTCTGATGAAGAAAATAGAGAAGATCAACCTGAGGAATTCACTGCTACTTCAGGTTACACACAGTCCACCATTGAAATATCCAGTGAACCAACTCCAATGGATGAAATGTCGACACCCCGAGATGTCATGAGTGATGAAACTAACAATGAGGAAAGCGAGTCACCCTCCCAGGAGTATGTGAACATTACCAAGTATGAGACATCACTGTACTCTCAAGAGTTCAGCAGAGCCAAACTTTCTCCACTTCCAGATGCTTTTAATGGATTATCTGAAGGATCCAAAACAGAGGCCACAGACGGTAAGGATTATAATGCCTCAGCTTCCACCATCTCACCACCTTCTTCATTGGAGGAAGACAAATTCTGCAAATCTGCATTCCAAGATGTGTACCGGCAAAGAGAAAGCGAAATCCAAGGCACTGACAAACTAGAAATCAAAGAATCCTTCCAAGAAGATGGTGGAAAACGTAGTTCAGCAAAGAGTCCAGCTGACAGTTTGTCCCCTCCGTCGCCTGTTGCCAAAACACCACTGAGTGAACGCAGTGTGAACTTTTCACTCACTCCCAATGAGATCAAGGTTTCTTCTGAGTCTGTCCCCACTGCTAAATTGCCTGATGTACACCAGGAGGTTGCTGAAGAGCACTGTGCAAGCCCTGAAGATAAAACATTAGAAGTAGCATCTCCCTCACAGTCTGCTGCTGGTAGTGCTGGTCACACACCTTATTATCAGTCTCCCACTGATGAAAAGTCCAGTCAGCTTCCCTCTGAAACCAGTGAGAAGTCAGAAGCTCCTGTTAGCTTTGAGTTCAGTGAAGTCAAAGATGAGTCTGCAAAATGCAGAATAAGCCCTATGGATGAGCCTGTGCCAGATTCAGAATCTCCTATTGAAAAGGTTCTCTCGCCTCTGCGGAGCCCACCGCTGATAGGTTCAGAGACCCCTTATGATACATTTTTGAGTGCTGATTTAAAGTCTCCCACCAGAGATTATGGAAGTCCTTCTGAGGGGAAACCTGAAAAAGACAAATCACCTGTTCAGATGAGCCCAGCCTCTGAAGCAAGCTCTGTGGGCCTCTTCCAAGAAAAACAAGATGAAAAAAGCATGGAATTCATGGCAATTAAGGAAGGCTTCAGCCTGGAAAGGAAAATGGAGGATACAGAACCCAGCAGCTCCCAGTCTTCACTGGTCTTGGATGAGCGGAAGTTAGCAGGTGATCTCTCACCAACTCAAATAGATATCAGTCAGTTTGGTTCTTTAAAAGAAGATACCAAAATGTCAATTTCTGAAGGCACCGTCTCTGACAAGTCTGCAACTCCTGTTGATGAGGTTGTTGCAGAAGACACCTATTCCCATATAGAAGGAGTGGCTTCTGTCTCTACAGCATCTGTTGCCACTAGTTCATTTCCAGAACCAACTACTGATGATGTATCTCCTTCTTTGCACGCTGAGGTTGGTTCTCCCCACTCCACTGAAGTTGATGATTCCCTTTCAGTGTCAGTTGTGCAAACACCGACAACTTTTCAAGAAACAGAAATGTCCCCATCTAAAGAAGAGTGCCCAAGGCCTATGTCAATTTCTCCACCAGATTTCTCACCTAAAACTGCGAAGTCAAGAACACCGGTGCTTGATCACAGATCTCCTGAGCAGTCAGCTATGTCAGTAGAATATGGTCGGGAGTCACCTGAGCAGTCTTTAGCAATGGATTTTAGTAGGCAGTCTCCAGAATATCCTGGTGTAGGCACTGGTGTACACCATATATCTGAAAACGGACCAACGGAAGTAGATTATAGCCCTTCAGATATACAGGAGTCTCCTTTTGCACGGAAGATTTCACCTGTGGAGCAGTCATCTTACTCTCAAGAGAAAGATATTTCAGAAATTATTTCAGTTTCTCAAATTGAAGCTTCATCGTCAACTTCATCGGCTCATACACCTTCCCAGGTAGCTTCACCACTGCCAGATGAAACTTTTTCAGGTGGTGTTCCACCCAGAGAGATGTCACTTCACTCTTCTTTTACCTCAGAAAAGGTGCAGAGCCTAGGAGAAAAGCTGTCACCAAAATCTGACCTATCTCCATTAACTCCAAGGGAATCTTCTCCCCTGTATTCTCCTACTTTTCCAGACTCACCTCCTGCAATGACAGAAGCAGTGTCAGCTAGTCACACACCTTTGTTGTCACAGCAAGTGTCTTCTGTCAAAGCCTTTGGTTATCAGGAACCCCTATCAAAGCACAGTCCAGAACCTTTACTCAGCCCAGATAAAGAGGATTCAGAGAAAAGCAGCAGGTCTCCAGAAGAACTTAGTTATTCATATGAGACCAGAGAGAAAACTACTAGGTCACCAGAGAACATTAGCTATTCCTATGAGGCAGTTGGAAAATCTACTAGATCACCTCAAGCCATGGATTTCTCCTATGAGACAAGCAGAAAAGCCACTAGGTCTCCTGACTCCACAGATTATTCCTATGAGATAACCAGGAACACTGCTGGGTCACCCGAGGGTGCGGACTACTCATATGAGATAATTGCAAAAAATATGAGTTCATCTGAGGTCACAGATTATTCTTATCAGATAACAGGGAAAACCACCAGGTCACCAGGGGCCACAGATTATTCCTTTGAGACAGCTGGGAAAACCACCAAATCACCTGAAGCCACAGATTATTCCTATGAGTTGACTGGGAAAGCTACCAGATCACCCGACACTATGGATTACACCTATGAGACAACAAGGAAAACCTCTAAGTCACCAGAAGCTGTTGGCTACTGCTATGAGACAATTGGGAGGACCACCAGGTCATCAGAGGCCATGACTTACTCCTATGAGACAACTGGCAAAGCCTCCAGTTCACCTGAAGCCACAGATTACTCGTTTGAGACAACTGGGAGAGCCACCTCTGGGAGGTCACCCGAAGCTGCCAGCTATTCCTACGAAGCAAGTGCACACTTCACTCCAACTAAATCCTTAGCAGAATCCCGCCAGGATGTTGACTTATGCCTCGTGTCCTCTTGTGAGTATAAACATCCCAAAACTGAACTGTCGCCCTCGTTTATCAATCCAAATCCCCTTGAGTGGTTTGCAAGTGAGGAACAGTCTCAAGATCAAGAGAAGCCCCTGACTCAGTCCGGGGGAGCTCAGCCTCCCTCTGGGGGGAAGCAGCAAGGGCGGCAGTGTGATGAAACCCCTCCCACATCTGTGAGCGAGTCTGCACCATCTCAGACCGATTCAGATGTTCCCCCGGAGACTGAAGAATGCCCTTCCATCACTGCAGATGCTAACATTGACTCAGAAGATGAGTCTGAAACCATTCCGACGGACAAGACAATTACCTACAAGCACATCGACCCACCGCCTGTCCCAATGCAGGATCGCAGCCCTTCCCCCAGGCACCCTGATGTTACCATGGTTGACCCAGAGGCTCTGCCAGTTGAGCAGAGTCTAGGTAAGCCTTTGAAGAAGGACCTCAAAGAAAAGACAAAGACAAAAAAGCAGGGTACAAAGACCAAGTCGTCTTCTCCTGTCAAAAAAAGCGATGGTAAATCGAAACAAGTGGCTTCACCAAAGCCAGCTACAAAAGAATCTTTAGACAAAATCTCCAGAACAGCCTCTCCAAAAAAGAAGGAACCTGTGGAGAAGGCAGCCAAAAATATCTCTAATCCAGAGGTAAAGTCTCGAGTGGAAGAGAAAGATAAGGACACCAAGAATGCGGCAAATACAACAACATCCAAGTCAGCAAAGACTGCAACCACAGGTAAAGACAAATAGCAGTGCCCTAGTTTTGTGATTTTCTTAGTTGTTGCAGTGTAGTTAGTTTGTCGTTACATCATCTGAGAGTGTGGTTTTTGGCGTATCCTCAAAGAAATTTCAGGTCTTAAGTATAAATAAGGCTTGTAAATGCCACATTTAAATGCATGAAATTCACTAGTTTTACTTCTATAAACTGAGATAATTGATGTCAGTTTGCCCAGAGAGTACATAAAAGAGAAATAATTTAACACAAGTTGTCTAAACAGTTAAGCACCTTACAGAATTGAAAGTACCACTCTTGTAGGTGAAGTAAAATCAGTAGCAAAGTGAACCCCTTCATTCATTGTGAGAAAGAAGTAGATACAATTCTCTTTACATAAATTAATACAATTTAATATTGTGGGGGGCAAAGTCCTTATTTCTCTTTGGATGTTCTTATTACTTTGCTGGATTGATTTTAAAAGCAGCATTTAAAAATATTTAACACTAATAAAAGCATTTTGAGTGAACTAAGCATGTACATCACATAATCCGGTCTTATGCCGTCAGCGATGACTAAACATACAGAAAGTTAATGTAATTTTGAATATCTGTTGTACATTCTAAGTAGCAATAAAATATGAATTAGATTACTGAAGGAGGTATTGCACTAATCTCATTTCTGGCAGACCTTGTTAGGGACTATTTTGGGGATACTTTGATTTTTCTGCTGTGAGGGCTGATGTTTTATTGAAAGCTTCTTTACAAGGAGCAGTTCTAGAATTCAGCACAAACAAATCAGCACTCAGTTGTCCTTAGCTTCCCCATTTTTGGTAGTCCACTGTTCCTTTCTCACATCATTGTTTGCATCTCTTTGTGAAAAGATACATTCCAAACCAGCAATGTAATTATTCATGCTGTGCATTTCTGCAACACTTCAGCTGTACATCAAAGTCATTAGGCATATTTCTCAGGTATGTGCTAGAATAATTAGTAATGATGTGAAACTGTAAAAAATGTAGCAACAAGTATCTTAATCAGTGTTAGTATTCACAATTAAAAAAGACATCAGAGTTTTTTTATCATCAAAGATGATAAAATAATCTCTAACAAAACGAGTAGCAGAAACTCTCTAAATCAGGAAATCTTATCACTTCATTTGGGATTTTGCCCTATGGTAAGTGCCAGGAGATGCTAGACGACTGTCAGGGAGTTTGCTGCCCTTACACTGTTCAACCCTAAATTGATTGTATTGCTCAGATAATTGTTTACCAAGCCTAATCAACATGAGAGAGCTAATAAACCATAAACTTTGATCATCTGGGTTAAATTGCTGGCTGAAGCCAGATTTTTAGTTTATACCATGATTCAGTTTAGAGCTAAATATACAAATTTTTGTGTAATATTTTTAATATGTTTACATGTTGCACTTCATTTTGACTGAAGCTCTTTTTCTTAGAACAAGTACTATATATACGATGTACAGCAGCAAAGAAATGCTTCCCCCTACTTTTTCCAATAAGTAGCTAATTTTTGTGTGGGAACAAGGATACAGCAGGCAGACAAATACTTGACTCTGTTCCCTGAATTGCTTTCCAGCTTTCTCCTTCCAAGTTCCTCCTTGACTCTCTTTGTGCTCACATGTAGTAGTTTCCTGATGCATCTGTGAGGCAGCCTGAGTATAACAATTGCTATCATGTCTTGCTATGTACCTCAGATTTCAGGACTGCTTCAAATTTTCATGATTTCCTGTGTGATACTAGATTTTATAATCATTCATACCCTAGACTTTCAGAAAGCTGCACTTCATCAGGAAAATAGTACCATCATTTACTGAATGGTAATTCAGTAATCACAGCCCTGCAGAGTAATTGTTGGATAATAGTAATATATCACTGGAAGAAGTTCAGGCAAATTTTTGTCACATGGTAGTGATTTTTTATTGTATTACATAGTTCCAGTTTTTCAGGGTTTTCCTCCCATTACAATCATGATTGGGGTACAACAAAGTTTTAACATGTCATTATATTTAGGAGGGTAATTCCATAATTGGTTACATCTCACCTCAGTGGTTATAACAGTAATTAATAAATGCATGTTTTTAACCAGCCTGTGATATATTCTTTTGTCGTTTGGTTTCCAAAGGACCTGGGAATACTAAGGTGGCAAAATCTACAGCAGTGCCTCCAGGACCTCCAGTGTATTTGGATCTGGTGTACATTCCCAACCACAGCAACAGCAAGAATGTTGATGTTGAGTTTTTCAAGAGGGTGCGGTCATCCTACTATGTGGTGAGCGGGAATGATGCTGCAGCCGAGGAACCAAGCAGGGCTGTTCTGGACTCCCTGCTGGAGGGCAAGGCGCAGTGGGAGAGCAACATGCAGGTAGGCTCCACACTCCTATCTCAACCTGGAAATCTAAACTTTTCTCAGCTGTGAGAAAGTAGACCACCTCTGGAGTGGATGGCAGCGAATGGGGCCTTGTTTTGGTCTGAAAGACAGGTGTCTGCCTAGGAAGGCAGGAATTTCCTTTGGAATGGAGAAGATGACAGCCCTGCACCCTCCAAATTATTATAACTTTGAAATTAAGGGGCTTTCAGGCAAAGATATGGGAAAAGGAATAACAGTTCTTTATTAGTATGTTTAACAAGGCAAGCAAGCAACAATAACAGCAACAACAACAAACAGAACAAAACATCCCCAGAGAGAGAGAAGTTTCTTCTGCTCTTTAACAATTCCCTGTGGGTGCAGTTCCACCCACAGCCCCCAGGGGCGCTGCTGGCTCCCGGCCGGGCAGGGCGGGTGCGGTGATTCCTCCACGCCTGCAGGGGGCGCTGTGGGCAGGGAGCACACGGCAATGGCGGCTGGGCCCACACGGGGAGGGGTGGAGGAGAGGCTTTGCTTCAAAAACGCTGGGATAACCCGTCCCAGTGCCCTGCAGGGCTCTGAGGAACACCAAGCAGGGACGGCAGGAATGGCCAAAACCCTGGGGTGGTACATGAGATGTATCAGAAACTCCAGGGGCAGGCGGGCAGTGCAGAGCTGCAGTGTAGCAGAGAAAACTGAAGTAGTAGTAAAGGAAAGGTGCCCAGGGCAGAGAGAGACTCCCTTGGAAAGGGAAGGGTCTCAGGGATCCCGGGGTGTCCTGAGGCACCCAGCAGATGGCAAAGGGCGCCCTGTGTGATGAGGTGTGTTGTTGATAAGGTCCCAGTGCCATGGCCACTCTCACGAGCAGAGCTCCACTCACGGCAGAAGACAGAACCCTGCAGTGGTGGTGAATTCTTCCCACAGCGACTGCAGCCTCTCTCCCATCCCCATGACGAGAGGAAAGAGAAAGCTAGGACTGCTCCCAACACCTTTTTTCCCCAGACCCAATTCTCTCCCCAGTTCTCCCGGTATCTCTGCCCTTCCCAGAGAGTCCCCAGGAAAAAGAGAGAGTAACTAGCTGCACTCCTCCCCTGAGGTGTGGCAACTTTTTTTGCCTTGCTAAAGTATCCGATCTTCATTTAGTCTCCTAGCAACATATATGGGAAAAAATTCTCTGAGGGAAACAAACAAAAGGAAGAATAGTGAACCCCAGCAGGCCTCCAGTCGGGGCACCAGTGAAACCATTGATGATGTGTGAAGCACAGAGCTGCACTGCACTCAGCTGCTCCCACGTCTCTGGCCCTTCAGACCAGTTCCTGGTTTTTAAGCAGTTGAGAGCTGATTTATAGGACCAGTTGGCTGTTTCATAATTTTACAATACCCTATATATAATCTGAGTTTGGCATTGTTGCAGTTCTAAGCAGGGATGAACTATTTCACACTTTGTAATTACATGCATTTGGAAACTTAATGTGCCTTTCCATTATGATGCATAAGTAATCAAAATAATAATCTGAAGAGTTATCAGTGCAGATTACAACCTGATACTTGTCCTGAAAGCTACATCTCAGCACCTTACAAAACCAACATTTTATTTTGATAAACTACTTAATTGCAGTCATTCTGCCTTACCTACATGCTGATTTCCTTTTATCTATCAATTTATTCATTTCATAAAAATTCACTCTTTCCAAAAGGGAAACATACTTGTTGGCCTGGGCTTCTTGAAAAGACATTTTGCATATCAATTGTGTCTGTGGTCCATTCAACAGGACTTCTGTTTTGTGTTGCAGGTGACTTTAATCCCAACCCATGACTCAGAAGTGATGAGGGAATGGTATCAAGAGACCCATGAGAAGCAGCAGGATCTCAACATCATGGTTTTGGCAAGCAGCAGCACTGTTGTTATGCAAGATGAATCTTTTCCTGCATGCAAGATTGAACTGTAAGAACAAGACCACGCATCACAAGATCAAACTTCGCTTCCAGAAATTCTTCAGTTTGAGAACACCTTTTCTGAAAAATTCAACTCATCTATTTCAACTGCTGAACTATATATCTGCCAAATGCTATACTGTGTCACAGTGATGCAAGTCACTAATATCTTTCAGTCTTTGTTGGTTGCTAAGGGAAATAACAGTCTTCCCATAGTAGAGTACAAGTTACTGCGAAAATACAGATCCAGTTGCATCTCCACTGAACGTTTTGAAACCATGCACTAGCAACCCCAACTGACTTTTGCCAGGTAGAGGCATTTGTCCTCTAAAGAAACTAATAGAAATAGAGAGAGGGGTAGGAGGAGAAAGTAGTAAATTATTAGGTCTGCATTTGTCTCATGGCAATAGATGTATCGCTTACTACTAGTCTGCTTATGTTCTCACATGAGAAGAAAATTTTAAATTTTTATCAATATGAGCTATCACTATGGGGATCCTTTTTTTAAAGAATTAAGTTAGCTCAAAAAAATATAAAGAAAGAGAACATGGCTAGGAAGGGATGTATGACCTAATCACTCATCAGCAGCTTTCCACTTTATTTTTGAACTCTGCATACTGACACACCGTTAACAATCATAGGCCAAATATGCATGTAGCCTGCACCCCATCCAGAAGCCTAAAACCTTTCTTACAACATGCAGAATTGTTGGTCTAAGGCATGCTTCCAGCGAAAGCCCACTCACTCCAGCCAGAACTGACCAGTCCACATGCTTGAACACCCATGTCCACTGTCGATTACCTGAAGCAAAATACCAAAGCAGTCGGGAGTACATACAGTAGACAATTTGCCTTAGAAAGTGACTTGAATGTACAAAGAAACTTGATGCACTTATTTTTTAATGCTGAGACAGCAAATTTATAAAACATCTGTGTAGGATCATAGTTACACCAGTAAAGAAGCATGAGTGTGCATGTGTGGTATTAGGAACTTATCTGACTGGTCAAATGGTTTGGTGCTATGAATTATATCATATACTAGCTATGTGAACACTTCATTGATGCACCTGGACAGCTGAACAAGGCAAGATGAGCTTTTCTTTGAAGGCTCCTTTCGTACTGTGGAAGCAAGATTGAAGTGGTGTCCAGTATCAGAGTTACAAAACTTGGTGAAACATTTAGAATGATGGAAAAGGTTACCTGTGAGCCTGTACAGTATTCAACCTTCCTTTGTCTTAACTGATTTTATTTGTTTAATTTAAGAGTGAACATGGGAACAAATGTACAGAAGCCTTTCTTCTTAGTGCTACATGGACTTTTAATACATGATTTGTAACAAACATTTTCATTTACAGGTAAATGCAAGGAAAAAATTTTCAGGTGAAGGCATTTTTTTTAGTAGTTTTGTAAGATAAATGAGTAGTGTTGTTTAAGATTCTAGTGAGAATGGATATTGAGGTAAAATTTATTGAAAACAGTCAACTGTCGATACCTTTTTGGGGAGAGGGGTATGGAAGGATACCCTCATTGTAAAACTATTCTGTTGATGATGACAGAAAATGGGATTTGAGAAGCTGATTGCCCAGTACTTATAAGATTTTAACCTACATTCTCAACCCTCATAAGATCTTGAAAAAGGATAGAACAAGCAATAAGTTAAGTCCCTTTCCTTTCCTTTCCTTTCCTTTCCTTTCCTTTTCCTTTCCTTTCCTTTCCTTTCCTTTCCTTTCCTTTCCTTTCCTTTCCTTTCCTTTCCTTTCCTTTCCTTTCCTTTCCTTTCCTTTCCTTTCCTTTCCTTTCCTTTCCTTTCCTTTCCTTTCCTTTCCTTTCCTTTCCTTTCCTTTCCTTTCCTTTCCTTTCCTTTCCTTTCCTTTCCTTTCCTTTCCTTTCCTTTCCTTTCCTTTCCTTTCCTTTCCTTTCCTTTCCTTTCCTTTCCTTTCCTTTCCGCTCCTTTCCGCTCCTTTCCGCTCCTTTCCGCTCCTTTCCTTTCCGCTCCTTTCCTTTCCGCTCCTTTCCTTTCCTTTCCCTCTTTTTCATGTCTCCCTTCTTTTCCTTCTTTAATCTGCTTGCAGAGGAACAGCACCACTGCTGTGTGATTTAAGACAGTTTGGATTTTTTCATCTCAGAAGTTTTACCCCAATTTAAAAAATCTTGTTGCATTGCAGAAAGTCTGCAAATCTGAATTTAAGAAGGTGTAAAGGCCTCCAGCACAGAGTTATGTGCTGGTTGTATGAACCACCATTATGGCTGATATTAAGTTTTACAGTGTAGTGAACTATGACCTCATTTTATTTTCTCTACTTATAATTTATTTCAGTTTTACATTGTTAGGATATTTTTGTTTAATAGGTGTATGTTTGCACTCCTAATTTTTATGAGGGTTTTTTAATACTGGTTTAGGGTCTTGTAAATGTGGGCATCTCATGCCCATTTAATGCTGTGAATTACTGTTTGTCAGTAGCTGGGGTTTTGATTTTCTTTTTAATGTCTTCTCCTTTTTTTAGCTTTCTCTAGCAATGCTGTTTTATTTATTGCTATACCTTTTAAGTAGTTAAGAATAACTCAGAGTGACTATGGCACAGAAGGCAGATGGAAATGTATTGTGAAAACAAGCATGTTTGCTGGGCTCCTGTCATTCACCTCAAAATGCTTTTGTAATACATAGTCTACAAAGACACGAGCAAAATTTTTGGCAGAATAGTTGTACCATTTCTACAATTCTTTCTGATTTCTCTACTTTATTATATAGGTCAGAATTCAAAACTTTTGAGTGGGTGGGAACAGATTTTCTGATTTTCTGACAACACCTGAAATGGTTTGTATCTCTGCTTTGGTAGAAAATTGTTTTAAGTACAGCAGTGGTCTTGTGACTGATCTCACTTATGCCACTTACTCCTGTGAATCAGGAGCAACTTCACTACTGTCAGGGAAGTTACAGTCATCTGATCCTACTGTAAATCAAATTGGAATCAAGCCTTAAATATGCCCAAGCAAGTTTATGATGGCTGAAGCATTTGTTTTACTTCTGAAACAATAATGATAATCAGACAGTTCCAGTTAACCTTCACATGTACATTTGCTTTTTTTTTGCTGCTACAAGAACATTAAAACCCTGGTCTGGCTATTCTGAAGCATTGCAATGCCTGTTCCATCCACTCCCTTCCAAATGGCAATGGCACCAAGTTAAACACAGCGATGAGCTCCTCCATTGGCTCCTCTTGCCCTTAATGACTTTCCTGCCTGTGGAACTAATCTACCTGTGCTAATCCTAGTACTACACAACTAGCTTAGTGTAACAGTCATCAAAATGTACTGTGTACATTAACGATGAGTGCTGTTGATCAGCATAGATTTCTAGGAGCATGGTTTGTTATTGATTACTCTAATTGTAAAGATTCAATACCTGAGTGCAAAGAACACTCCATTTCAATGATGGTATTACCCATAACAGCATTCCCAGTCATGATCTTAATGCTATTAATATAATGCTTCATGTAATTCAATGAAGAATTAACTTTGGGGATCCCATCCCACTCTTGAACTTGGATAGGGCCTCTCTTGCATGCCTTTTCAAAGTCCTGAGGTGGGCCTTGACTCATTGACCTCTATTTTCACCCCATCTTTCATAGAAATCACTTTTGATTTTTTTTTTTTACTTATTTTACATACTGTGGTGAATGGAGATAACTGTGTATATGAATGTTGGGGTTTTTTTAATTGTCTATGATAGCTTATGCATTTTAGGAGAGTTCTGGTACTCTTTTACTAAGATTTAATAAATTTGTTAATTGAATTTTCAATCCCTCCCAACACAAGCAAATGAGCTCCAAAGAGCACTTGCCGTGCATTTGGAACATTTCTTTCATGCGCTTCTCTTTGTTCATCTGTCGCCAGAGGTTCTTGCTCAGTAACAATGTTTATGAGAGAAATAGCAATTTTCTTGGTCTGGATTTACTAGAATATAAAGAAATATAATGTTTACACTTGAAAGAAAAGCTTTCATCTTTTCACTTAATAATTGAACAAAAACACTAAAATCAACTAGGGATAAGCATTTCTTAGAATGCTATTATATTATTCACCTGGTTTAAAAATGTTTGCTATTTAAAATTTAAAAAGAAAAAACTTGTTGTGACTTTACCAAAAAAAAAATCTAAAAAAAAAAAAAGAGTAACTAAATGAAACAATGGCATAAAATATAGAAAGAAAAAAAATTAAGAAGCAGTTTCTCTCTACTAAGCTAAGAGCTCCAGATGGCAGGAGCTACCTCTTCAAGACTGGGCTGTAATCTCAATGTAGAAGACAAAATCTGAAATATGCTTTCACGCATTTGCATGCAGCCATTATCTTCCAAACTATGGAAAGAAAGTCTTGTGGCTGGCTGAGAAGCACCTCACACACCTCCTCTCTCTTGTTCTGAATGGTGTTTGTGTCAGTCTGCAGCTGTGTATGGTATTATGTCTTATAATCCTGCATCACTTCTATTCTATCCAGTCATATCTAATGTAGAAAATTAGTTTCCAGTGAAAGTAATATGTAGTGCTTTTATGATATTTGTGTGCAATATCCCCTCTTCCATTGAGGATATTTGATGTAAAGGAATCAAACTCAGTTCCACAATAAAATACAAAAGCGATAAAGTGGTGTTGACATGTTTCTTGTCTTTGTGTATATATGTATTTTTAGGTTCTCTCTCTTAGTCATGATTACCTAGTATATGGGGGTTTTATTCTGAAGAACAGTGTATAATTGAATGCCAGACAAACCCCAATCTCTCTTTAGAAATTGGAAAATAAATGTGGGAGGATACCTCTATCTTGTGTTGTAAAACATTGCCATGGTGTACCATGACATGGCTTCTCTTTGTTGTTCTCATTTCTGTATTCCTCAGCAGAATGAGAAAACCCCTCATTTTCAGTAAGTATACAGTCACCAGTGATGCCAAATAAAGTCACATCAATCACCCTGAGATCTTTTTGAAAGCTGCAGCAGTTCAGCAGACTGTGCAGCTTGTGTCCACACAAGAGACCCTTCCTGGACCATCACTGCCCGCTCATCTTGGTCAGCGGGGACAGAGCATTTGTGGAAGCTGAGCCCTCAGCTCAGGTTTTTATTCCGTAAATGTGAGAATTCCTCTGCTTCTCTTGAGGGATGCTGTAAGATCAGGCTTTCTGCCTCTGCGGGTGCTTGTAGCTGCAGTGCCTGCTGTGCTGAGGTGCAGCAGTCAATGGTGATGGCAGGGAAGCAGGTAAAGGCTGGGGCAGCAAAATGCACGTGGTGCTCACTCCCAGGAGAAGCCAAGGTCCTGTGGGATTTCCTTCTCCCTCAGACAGCAGTCTTCTTCTGCAGGCCCTTTTTCAGCTCCAAAATAAAAGGGTTTATTTGTAGCTTCTTATGACAGTGAGAAATGCTGTACTGTGCTTGAACTGGGCTGAGCATGGTGAAATAGAGAAAAACAATGACTAGATGAGGGAAGTCACCTGCTGCAAATCTTATATCCTAACTATAATTCTGCATATGTGTACATCAAGATTTTCTAATCTATTGTGGTAGAGCAACAGATGCTACTTAAAATATATTGAAATGATTGTGCAAAGGAGACTAGGTCAAGCTTCAATCCCACTCATTTACTTGCAGCTGCATAGCAAAGTTCTGGATTTGCATAGATGTAACAGAGCCCAGGCCAGCCTGGTGTGTGGTGTTTGTCTTGCTGCTTCTAGATGCCACATGAAAGCTTCTTTCTTCAACTTAACAAATCAATAGCTTAACAAATTCAATCAGCTTATGAGTTATTTCAGATGCCATGGGAACATGATGGTTCCTCAGATCTTTTCAGTCTGTCAAAAATGGGGAATCTGTTTTGTGGCATCCTAGACCAGTAGAGTGTTCATTCTTGATTTCCAGTGTTTTGTGGATGGGAGGAAATTTTAGCTTTTCATTGTTCCCAGGATGCGACAAAAAAGAGGCATTGAGGGGTCTCTGATTAACAGCTACAGTGACACACCATAGAGCCAGCTTGTGCCCAACATAGCAACAGAACTCCCTGGCTTTCTAAAGCATCTCTAGGCATTGCCCATGTCCTTCATTCAGCAGTTTTTGACCACTGACTGCTCTTGTAGTCACTGCTCATCTTCCACAGACGTGACTAGTCTGCACCAGCATGTACCATCCTCTGTTGTGCTGTGTGTGCCTTCCTTGACACCTCCTGGAGAAGCTGCCAGCCCACAGCTTGGACAGCTGCTCTCTTTGCTGTGACCTGGCTGGATGGCTGGGCCCAGAGAGTGGTGGTGAATGGTGCTGCATCCCTTTGTGGTGTCCCACAGGGATCAGAGTTGGGCCCAGCTCTGTTCAGTATTTTTATTGATGAGGGGATCAAATCTACCATGATCAAATTTGCAGATGATACCAAGCTGTAGTGGGCTGGAGGGTAGGAAGGCTTCTACCCCCCAACTCCCAGTAGGAAGGCTTCCCTCTAAGCAGTGGAGGGTAGGAGGGCTCTGCAGAAGGACCTGGACAGGCTGGATTGATGAGCAGAAGCCAGATTGAAGTTTAACAAGAACAAGTTCTGGGTCCTGCACTTTGGCTCACAACAGCCCCAGGCAGCTCCACAGGCTGGGCCAGAGGGGCTGCAAAGCTGCCACAGGAAAAGGCCCTGGGGGCTGTGACAGTGACTGAACAGGAGCCAGCAGTGCCCAGGTGGCCAAGAAGGCCAAGGGCATCCTGGCCTGTGCCAGCAATGGTGTGGCCAGCAGGACACAGGGATTGTCCCCCTGTGCTCAGCACTGGTGGGGCTGCACCTCAAATCCTGTGTGCAGTTTTGGGGCCCTCAGTTTAGGAAGGACATTGAGGTGCTGGAGCACATCCAGAGAAGGGCAGCAGTGCTGGTGAGGGGTCTGGAGCACAAGTCCAGTCAGGAGCAGCTGAGGGGTTGTTTAGCCTGGAGAAGAGGAGGGTCACGGGTGACCTGATCCCTCTCTACAGCTCCCTGAAAGGTGGGTGCACCCAGAGTTTGGGCTCTTTTCCCAGGCAACCAGTGACAGGGCAAGAGGACACAGTCCTAAGCTGCATCAGGGGAGGTTTAGGTTGGACATTAAAAGGCATTTCTTCACAGAAGGGGTGATTGGGCATTGGAAAGCCCAGGAAGGCAGTGGAGTCCCTGGAGGTGTTTAAAAAAGAACTGGATGTGGCATATAGTGGCGTTGTCTAGCAGACAAGGTGGAGTTAGGTCATCCTTAGACTTGCTAATTTTAAAAGCCTATTTCTTAAATCTTTTCCAGCCTAGTTAGTTCTGTGATTCTGTGATTCTGTAATTCTGTGATTCTGTGATTCTGATTCAGCCCAAAACTACCAGAGGCTTCATAATGCTGTCTGCCCTCACAATAGCAGGAGATTTGCTGGTTTTTACTGTTAATGTTCAACATTGTTTCCACCAGGTAAGAAATCCAGAGGGAAACTGCAGAACTAAATCAGCTGGTGCTGTAGTCTGCAAGGCAATTCTTGCTGGTCCACACAGATCCTTACCACCTGATGTAGCTGCTTCTCTGCACTTCAACAGTTCCAGCATTACCAACCCCAGTAGGAATTGCTGGCAAGCTGGAGGTTGACTGTGCATCTGATGCCAGCTTCACTGCCAAAAAAATTCCATGCCACGATTTACACATCATATTGCAGACTGGTCTATCACCTGTGCTTGTGAATCACATAGATAAGGTAATTGAAATATCTGGAGATTATGTATATTAGATATACAGAAACAAAGCTAAACATACATAACAATGCATATATGCACTAGAGATGCATCCTCTATACCAGTTGAAATACAGAAAATCACTTTGATTGAACATTTACAAACCTCATGTTATTTTATCTCAGTTCATCTGTGTTACTTTCTTAACAGCTGAAGGTAAACTGAACCACTGAGCCAATTAATACTTTATAGGAACCCTTCTCAAGAGTGCAAGTCAGTATACCCAGACAGAGTTTACAGTTTACAAAGATGAAATTATACCAGCAGTTCACCTGTGTAAGGATGGGAAATTTCTTTGCCCAAATTACTCAAAGGAGGAATTGTCAAGACTTGCAATAAGCAAGATATATTGAAAGCTGAATTTTGTCCTGTGCTTGTCATTGAGGCTCTAATTCTAAAGTTATTTCTGTGCCTGGGCCATTTTCAATTTGGAACGGGTAGAGTGGAGTTGAGCTTATCAGAAAGGTTTAAGAGTAGCAAGACTCAGTACCATGCAATTGCTAGCTGAGCGGAGTGACAACTTTGATTTCTGTGAGGACACTGATCTAGAGTACGTGGCATGGTTTTCTACCACATTTAGCATCTTAAGTTATTTTTAAATTTATGTTTTGTCACTAATTTTTGACCTATACTTCTTTCTCCACGGTTGTTTTTTGAAAGAGTCACTGTCCCAAGTTCAGGTTTTCAGTTGTACAGCAGTAGTTTCTCTTCTACAGTTGAAAATCCTTTTCCTCAGCAGTTCGTGTTATTAAATTCCTGGAAAGGTAAATTTAAATTTACTCTCCACAAACGTGCTCAAATATTCAAATATACTTTGCAGGGCTGAATTGTAGTTTGTACATAAACTGACCCAGGAACCTCAGCCAAAGTGGATGCTGTTTAGTGGACCGCATCTTGCATCCAGTCTAAATCCGTGGTGTTTTGTAAGTGTTGACTTCAGCTTCCTGAAGAGGCAGAGGAAGAGAGAACACTTGCTAACGTGTGCCCCAGGCTGTCTTCTGTCTGTCTCAACAGCACAGTTATGACTGCTCAGGTCAGAAATCCCCTTGTACCAGCCAACCTTCACCCAAAGCTGGCAAGTGTCATTGTCCAAGTTCCGTGGTTTAAGGGTGACCAGAGAACCCTGGGGTGGGCAGGCAGCAGCTGGGACAGGCCACTTGGGGAGGGAACAGGTGCTTGACACCAGCACTGTGTGTAGGACACAGCATATGACCAGATCTGAAAGCGTTTTGTAACCTTATCTTGGTAAGGTCAGGTGTTACCATAAATAGGGCCCATCTGTGCAAGGCTTCTGGCAACATTTATTTGAGCTGCAAGGGTATAAATATGTAATTTTCTTCTTGTGAATAATGGATAATGACCTTCAGTGCTTTGCTGGAACTGCTCTGCCAGTAACACTCAAGGGAGGAAGAGTTACATATTTGCTTGCCTCAGCAGCAGCATATTTGGTGTCTGCCATGGGTTTGAATTGAGATGCTGCCTTTTTTTCTCTTTGAAGAGCAGTCAAATTCTTACCAACATACCAAGCAGGCTTTGCATTTGGGTTGGCTGCTGTTTCTTTTGGCTAATATTGTTGAAGGGTCTCTCCCAGACTTGGGAAAACATGGGAGAGCTGTTAACACTGTTTGGCATGTGCCACTCACACTACCACAGCCAGGTATTATTTGGGCTGCTTGTCACAGATCAGTGATTGTGCACGCCAATGTACCACTGCTTATAGCAATGGGAGATTTTCCCCCTGCCTTTAGATATAAAAACACCAGGGGAATGAGTGGGGAAATTATTCAATAACTTTCACGAAGAAAGATGCACTTCTGTGATTTAGAAATATACTGACAAGGGAGAAACTGCAATAGCTTTAATCCTAGTCACAGCTGTAGACAAACGAAAACAGGATGTGAAGGAACATTTCTAGGAGAGGTGTTCCAAAAATATGAGCTAGTGTTACTACTAAGAAAGAATTTGGTCTGTCCCCTCCAGGAAATATTTAGCCAGTCCTATCCACATATAGAAAGGTCTAGACAGCTGTCTGAAGCAGGACAACAAGAACTAGAAATGCTTCAAAAAGCTTGAGAGCGTACTAGTGAGAAAGTGCTCACTGAATTGTGAGCTTGCATCAAACATCAAGTACCAGGGAGCAGGGCTGGATGAACTCAGAGCTTTTTGTGTTTGCAAAGCACAAAGTATTTTTTAAATATGCATATATACACGCATCCAGATTCTTCCCTTAGCATCAGAGCTCTCATTTAAGCAGCAGCAGATCAAAAGTGGCTGTATGACTTCCCCTCCTCCTTCTAAATGTGGACAGCTGCATCACAGCAGGCGATGGTGAACGCAGCAGAGCACACATGGCTGCAGGCACCTGCACAGAAGGGCTTTTGACTACTTGAGGCCCAGTTTCACTCTTAGATGCTGCTTCAAACTTCATTTTTCAGAGTAATTCAGCAAGCAGGCAATAAACAGGTTCTGTGTGCAACACGACTTATGCAAGGGGCCAAATAATCAAATCTTAGATTTCCTGGAGTGGGGAAGAGAAAAGCAGGTAAGTTAAGCCAAGCTAGCTGACATCGATTTTTCATGCTGTTGCATTCAGTACACAGCCACTGCATGTGTCTTCCTGGGGAAGATGAGCATATGCCTGAACAGCACTGGTCTCTCAATTAGCCTGTCTCACAATTTGTCTGTCTTACTGTTGACCTTGCTCGAAGCCAGGAGGTAGGAGAGAGCACCAAAGAGGAGAGTACCCTCCTCTTCTCCCTCAAGCTCCATTTGCTAATACATGTTTTGAGTGTCTTGAGATTCAGCCATATCCATGGTCCTCAAACCTCAGGGTGCCCAAGCACTTGGTACCCCAAGCTGCTTGCACCACTGAGATGTGGATGCAGGGCACAGATATGGTTAGCTTCCTTGGAGAAGGAGAACAAATAAATCTGAGATGATGCACAAGAGGACCTTGAAGGGAATCACAGGTGAGATCAAAAAGGAAGCAGCAATGAGGGTTGCTGGAGAATTCAGGAGGGTGCAAGTACACATACTGGACAAGTAAGGATTTGCTAGATGTGAAAAGGGTTTGGCCAGACAAAACTTTAGAAAATGGTTGCTATTGAGACTGTGGTGAAACCTTTGGTGGGGAGCAGCAGGTCAGTAGCCACTGGACCATGGAGAAATATTTAGCTGGGGCCTAGGGGGAAGAAGGTCCCTGGTGTGCAGTTGGTCCAGCTGGTCAAAGTGTCAAAAGTGGCTTCTCACTCAAGGTGATATTGAGGGGCCAGATAAATGAGAGGGCTTGGCTTTTGTCTTATGTCACAAATAATCTGGGTCCTCTGCTGTAGGTCGTGGGTGTGGTGTCCTTCATCTGGCCCCATGAATCTGATTTGCTGCCTGTGAAGCATTTTGCAAAGAAACCCCCTTCTCCCAAGGGAAGAGGGGGATATGAGAGGAGAATAGGGAAAAGGCAGAGAAAGGTTGTATCTACTGGTTTAAGTTTATGCCTCACACTGCAGAGGATTCCAACCCACATGCCTGGAATAAAACAAAGAGCCAACCTGTAATATTCATTAACAGGCTACTCAGAGCTCACAGGAGGATTTTTTTTCTCCTATTGCTGTAATAGTGAAGTCTAAATAAATGGAAAGGGGGGGTAGTTATGGGGGAAGGGAAGGCAACCCTGTGAGACAGCGGGGACACAGCAGCTGGCAGCTTGCTGGAGCTCAATTAGCATTAGCAGCCTGGTGTATCCACCAGCAGGCCGAGGGAGGGAGGGTGGAGGTGCCCCCAGAAACAGACTCCTTGTGCTGCCAAGAGGCCAACAATAACCTAGGAGAAATGTGTAAAATTGTAGCGTAGTGAAGATCTCAAGAGCTGATGCCTTTAGAGAGAAGCTCGTACAGGAATCTGGATGCAGGAGTGATTGCAAAACCTTTGGAGCTATAGTCCACGTTCAAGAATTGAAATATGTGGTCAAGGAAAGGGCACTATATTCTCCTGTGTCTCAATTAGGAGTGCCTATGACCTCTTTAAAGCCACCAATTTTAAGGAAATTGTTCTTAACAGTGTATTTGGCCTTCTATCCTTCTTTAATGCTCCCAAACTTCTCCTAGTAATCAGAAAGCGTTTAGACCAAGAAATAGAAAAAAAAATTCAGGAGACTTTTCTCAAAAGTTTCCTAGGAAACTGCACTGCTACACAAGCCACAAAATCATCCACTTACCTGGCTGGAGACAGCACTCTATATTGCTTTATGGGAGAAACCATGGGACTTGCTGACAAGATGGGATTAAGGACCTAAGTATCAAGTTTCTTGGACATGTAAGAGCAATCAGGCTCTGAGTGCATTTGCTGGGAATTCTAAAAAGGTATCTGGTGTATTTCATGTATGCTTTCCTACACTTAAAGCAAGTTCACTGGTCTGCAGCATGTTCTCACTGGATTTATAGTGGGTTTGCGGCGTGAGTTTTATCACTGCAAAAGTAGACAGATGCACAATAAAACTTGAAATGCTTATTTAGATCCTGTGGTAAAGCATGGCTAGGGAACAGTGCTGTTGCCTTAACAAACTTCAGGGCTGTTGCTCAGGTCTTCCTTGTCCTACTATGCACTCCAAAAAGTTCCTGGCTGCAGCTGACAAGATTCAGTGGGAACGTATGAAGGGATGGATGCTCATACATCACAACCACAATAAATGCACTATGATTCTTCCCTCCCTTGCCATTTCCTTGTGCTCCTGTGAATAGCTACATTGTTTTACTGATCTGAAGAATGGGGCATGGGACCGTGAAGGGAATTAGGTCAAAAAACTCATGAAGCAGTGCCCAGAATATAAAAAGAAAGTGCTCTGCAGTATGAGGCTCCTTGGTGTGTGCCGAGGTGATTGCATGTTTTTCTAATGACTAGAAATGGTGCAAAGCAGCACCAGAAAATGCAGAAATTTCTAACATCCTTACAGTGAAGACACATCTGAATGCATGTGCAAGTGCTAACTCATTAGGCTGAAACTCTTCGTAGTTTTAAAAATAGTCTAAAGTTAGGCTTCCAACTCCATGCATAGTAGCTTGAATTTTCCAAATGGGTTGGGAAAAAGAAAAACCCAATCAATATACGTTAATCCTCTTAGTGTCTGCAGCTCAGAGTAGCAAAGGCATTCTTTCCTGTGAGAAATCCCTACTGAAACAACTTGTGTTTGAAATTCTTCCCTTTTCTTTTGTTCCTTCCACCCTCTAGACCTTTCATCACAGGCAAGCTACTCCTTATGCCTTTGTTTCTTTGTGTTGTCTCTACCCCATCTCTTGCCTGGCTGATGGTAGAAGGAAAACACATCATACACAGGACGAAGATTTCTAAACCACATTTGCTTTACTTCAGGGAACAGGCAAAATGGGATGCTTAATTTTGTCTGCAGTCACACCTGCAGCATGATTGAAGTGAAATATTAATAATGGTGAGTACTTCAGTTCACTGACAGAGGAATGCATACCACTGCATTCCTAGTTGCAGTACTAAGCAGATGCTTTAGCCAGCTTCCTAGCTTCCATTTCCTGTTTAGCCTGTTCTCTCATCTCTCCTTCTCTCTCTATCAGAAGTACTTGTAGTTCTTCCCACTTCTTCAGGTTCTGCTCATGCTTTGCAATGTCTTCTGCTTCACACTCTGGCAGTTTTTCTTTGACAAGCTGGGTGGTCAGGGTTAACAGGCTTCCAGATTCAACCTTGCCAAGTGAATGCAGTTTGGAGCACAGCTCCTGTCAGAAAAAGAGATTTGATAAGGGAGTGTCAAGGAGAAAGTCAGTCAGTCACAAAACAATCAGACACAAAATACTTCTCTACAACCAACATATCACTAAATTATTATTATTAATAATATTATTAGTATCATTACTATTATTACTGCTGCTATAGAGGCCAGGTAACTATCACAGAAAAGTGTTTCAGCTGTAGTAGTTGCTACCATTTCTTAAAATCCTAGCCTCCAGAGTATTTGTCTTTTTAGCAATAAAACTGAACCAATGAAATTTCATTTTCCTTAACTACTCAAATTCTCTTCTTTTTCCAAGTTCACTTATCTAGTATTTAGATAGATAGATCAAACATCAGCTGACCAATTAACCACAATAAATATAATTTAGACACCTGAGGTTTGTGTCTTGCCTCAAAACCAACTGCACTATTTCATCCACACTCCCTGCATCAGAATCCCTCCCAACAGGTGCATGTCACTTCAAATGTTCTCTTTCTAATAGCACACTAAGTAACATCCATAAATTTTCTTCCCAACTTACTGTGTCTGAGGTGTGACTGCACTTACACAGATTATACAACACTATTAAACCAAGGGATTTTTGTTCAGGGATATTCTACACTGACACAAAGCAGAGCCTCAGTAAGGAACTCCTGTGCTCTTTCTTATGCTTTACTTATCTAGATGTCCTGCAGCATAAAACGTTAATTCACTTAAGATGATGAATCATCCAGTGATACTATTTCTGGCTTTCTGTAATCTTTAGCCTGATAGCTCCTTAACATTCTGATTAATTGCCTTGAAAGTGCAGATACACAACCAAGGAGAAGATGATACAGGACTGGAAAACTCTTTATCCTTCGTTCACTCAGTAGGTAAAAACACATTTTACCAACTCTTCTTTTAATTAAAACATTTTACTCAGTCCAGCACTTGCAAAAATGTTTAAAGTAAGTACCTGTTCTAATGAAAGCTACATCTGTATTTTCTTCACTTGAATGAAACTTGTTTTGCATTGCAGTACAAAGGAAAGAAGATGTGGGGACTGTTCTCCAAACAAAACGGCAGTTCTAGAGCCATGCACATCTCCAGATTTCCAGTTATCACTGAAAGTTTATGCACTGTGCAGGTGGTCCACAGTGTTCCTCTTACCCGAGCTCATGCTGGGTAATATATAATGTGCAAATGCACATCCCCCCAGCTCCTGTCTGGAGGCTCTGCCTTGTTCTTAGGCAGGAAATTATCATGTCCCCTCTGAGGCATCTCCACTTCTCTCTCCCTTAGCCAACACAACTGGAGGCTTTGTTGTATTTTACCCTGGAGGTCTGAACTGGACAGAGAGCAGATTAAAGACTCTTTAAAATGCTAGACATGCAGGTCTGAGGGACTTGTGTATTTGGTTCTGGTTTTTTGATTTTATGATAAGCCAATGTCTTCAAAGCTAATGGACTAAAACCTAACTCAATAAACATATTTAGTGTACTAGTCTCTATTTTGTCTGTGTTGTCAGTAAGACACAAGGCATCAGTGAGAAAACTGAAGAGACTGTATAGCTTGGGTTTGGGGAAGAACTTCGACAACCATGCTCATAGGTTAGTTACATATTAGTTTAAATGTAACTAGTTACGATCATTCACACCTTTTCTATTAAACTCTACCAAGGATGTGCTGAAAAGGGCTGAAATTAAACAGGAAATTGAAACACAGGAAACTGTTAACTAGCACATCTTGTCTCCTAAGCCATTACTGGTATCACTGGTATCCTGGAATACTTCCTGCTCTTCTCTTATGCATCTATAATACTGATCTAGGAAAGTAGCAGGCTGTATGTACCACAGGTACCAAAAGGGCACATGCTTAAATGGCTAAATCATGATTTTATAAGCAGTCTCCAGGGCTCTGCATGCAGACAAGTTACAGAAGATGCATTGCTTTTGGAGAAGGTGTTCCCAGCATTTAAGTGATAAAATGTTTGCTGCCTACTGATCACTGACACAGATGGAAAGAATTTCCTGAAGAATACTGTAGTGAGCAGTGAGCCTCAGCACAGGGGATCTGAAAACAGGTAATCATAACACAAATGAGTGTCAGAGTCTAGATTACAGCCCTAACAGCTTTTTCTGGAAAGAGCCAAACGACCTCAGGTCCTCTCTGTTTTAGTGATAGCACAGGACAAGTATCCAGATCTGTTAGATTTTCATGCCTTTTTCAGGTACATTACAAATGGTTGCTCTGAAGGTTGGTATGAGACACAGAGCACATTCCAGGGAGTACCATGGAGGAGCATGTTATGTCTAGATCAAATCCAAATGCTTTTCCTTGCATTCTGAGGTGTATGATTTGTGAAATAGAACTGCGAGTGCAGGAGGCAAAAGCAATTGGTTTTAAGCTCAAGGAGAAAGACGTACTGGCTAATTAATGCAGGGCTGGACAAAGTGCAACTGAATTGCTTTCAGCAGCAGAAGTGCAAACCCTCTGCTGGGGTTACACAAAAGGGGCAGATGGTCTGTGCTGGGACAGCAGCTGGGAATGCACACATCACCAGGGTGACTCAGGGCTGCCACCTTCCCTCACACTTACATGGATTTCTGGTGCACTGTTCTGTCTTGTGAACTACACCTCTAAGTGTCCCAGGGCTCAACTGGGAAGAAGTAGGCTGCCACTGCTGACCTACTAGTGGATTTGAGAGAAGAATCTAGGAACTCCTTCAGGCTGAGCTGAAATGGCATTCTAACTCAAGAGCTCCTTTTCTGATTCACACAACCAGGAATTTTGGCTTATTACTGTTAGATGCCTAGATGTCACATGGCAGCTCTGTCTTTCTCATATTCACACTTTTCTGGTCAGATTTTAAACACTGGGAATAGTTTTCTGGCCAAAAGTCACTCACTGCCACACAAGGGAATGCCTGAATTGGGATTAATTATGGAATTTGTGGAAAGGCTGAGCTGAGAAGAAAACTACATTCTGGGTACTTGTCCCCAGTTTGATATTTAGACCTAATTTTGAGCACTCTGCATTATTTTCTTCAAGACTAGACAATGGATAGACAGTAAGAGACATATAAAAATGTCTCACTCCCTCCTTCAAAGCACACTTGTGCTTACCTAATCCACTGTAATTCATCCAGGCATTAATTACCATATGCTGAGCATCCACTGACTCCCAAACACTTCAGTTAAAAAGTTTTAACTGCCTACAACACAAGTTTAGTATCTAAAGATTAGCAGCAAAGTTATGCAAGTAAAAATTAAAGCAAGGAAAGGGGTGTGTGTATGTGTGTGAGCTGAAAGCATAGGATACTAGTCTTTTAAATTGTGAAATTTCTTTAGAACAGACTGTATCCAGCACAGCTGTACAAGGTCACAGCCATGAGGCAGAAACAATGGAAACTCATGGGCTAGGGAAAGAGCGCTGCTCCTGGAACTGTAAGACAGGTAAATGTCAACCTGAAGTGTTTGATTTTTACCACAGCACAAATCAGAGATGGTAAAATAAAATTAGCTCATTTAGCTCATTTATAGCTACGAGATGACCAAATAAAATGCACATATTATATATAGATGTGCCCTAATGAACAGCTTTGTATGTTTCCTAATGTTATCATCAGCATGACAATCTAAAGATAAAAGGAAGGTGATATGAACCTGACTAAATTCTCCAGTCTGAAAGTACAAGACACAACATTCCTACATAACAATAATGTATGCAAATGGACAATAAATTCAGGGTAGTTTAACACCCAGTACAATTTATTTTAATGAGCAAGAGCCCACACAAGGTCAGATAATATGTCTCTAATGACATACTACTTTTGCAAATAGGACTGGAGTTATCATTTTGATATATGAAAAGTGAAGATAAAATTCCAGCAGACAGACTAAAGACAAGTGGCCCTGAGCATTTATGTCTTTGTAGGCTGCTGTTTCCTGTTTGGAGAAGTGAAAATGTAAGGTGACATTAGTTTCAAAAATGCCAAACAGAACTTCTGATGCACTGAAGAGGTGTCGGTCTACAAGCCACAGTAAGTCAGCATCTGCATTTTCTAATATGTACCACAGAGATCTACCACAGCTCAGAATATTTAGGTAAGTTAAACTGTCTTACCTTGAATCGACTGTAGTACTCAGGTACTTTAGACTGCTCTGTTTCTTCTGACTCTGCACATTGCGACTTCTGCTCCAATTTCTTGGTTTCTTCAGATTCTGGATCAGGTTTGGTTTCAAGGACAGACTGCAGAATGGTCTCCAAGGCATCAATCTGAACAATCACATTCATCATGGTTAGCATCAAGAGTTGGGAAATACAATCTAAGTAACACAACTGTCATGTATTCAAACAACTTCATGAATTTCCTTGTGTTTTGAGATGACTTCTGTATATGCTAAGCAGAAAACCAAATTCTAAAAGAAAGTAAGACAATCTTGGAAGAATTTTGTACTGTGCTTGGGATCTTTGAGTGTGTGACTCTCACTCACAGTCAATGCATTGCTTTTTGGGCTCTACTAATGGATATGTACAGTGATGCAGCAAGAATCAGCAAGAACTGTCTTTTACAAGTTCTTGATTATTTACTGAATAACGTAAGAAGTACCTCTATACAGATAGCATTTCTAAGTATTAATAGTATTTACTATTTTTAGAGTATCAGTATGAAGACAGATAGGATCTTCTGTGAACCTACAGTACCAGAGATACAGGCTTGTTTTAACACCAGGATGTTCATCATCAACCCAGAGCGAGATGAGGGGTTTCTCAATTTGTCTAGGGTTTGTAAGCAGAAAAAAAATCACAAGTGTATTAAGCTGAGTTCTTCAGACTTGAAGTAAGGAAGATACTGCTAAAACCACACACCTGGAGATGCTGGAAGTCACAGATGTGACCTCTCTTGGGCTGTCTAGTACTACAGAGAAGCTTCAGAAAACAGAGCAGGTAGGAGTACCTGCTGAGCAATGCCCTGGACTCTTGTTTGTCAGGGGAGACTGCAAGTCTAGTAGTGACATAAGCAAAAGGGACACTCCCCTCATCAGGGACACCTTCAGGAAAACGTACCAAGAAGAGGACGAGAGACCTCAGTGACATCTCTAGGCTCCAGCCCATGTGGTAGTGACATACTAAGTCACTCCTAAGCTGTCTGATTCCAGGATCAGACTGATTCCCCACAGCACCACTAAGCCCCAAGTCCCTTCGTCAGTGCTCATGGACTCAATCTATCCATCCTCCCTGACTGAGGGCAGTACAATCCTTCTAGAAATCACTGCCAGCTTTCTGGACCAGTACCACTCAGGCCATCATCTGAGGGTACAGAACACATACAATCAGCCATGAGAGCAGGAATATGTGATATTTCATCCTTACTGCTAAAAGATACGTCCATGAGTGGTTTCAAAAACTTGAGACACAAAGGTGTCTTCCCATGCCCGCAGACACATGTTTCCTGTGACACGGACACAGGTGTCTCTAAAGGGAGGGCAAGGCTCAGAAAACATACTTAAATGGTCTGTGGCAGTAACACACACTCATTGCCAAGGACATGCCAGTACACATTATCACTGGCTCATCAACTTACACAGTGATTCTGTTCTAAACATTACTTCTCCTGTCTTGCAGAGGCCTCTGAAGTTTGTATCCACCTTTTCATTAACAACGCACAGACTTCTCAGGTTTTACTGAAGTTTGTTTTATGTGAAATTCCCCTTGTTCAGTAGGTTATAGAGTTTATACTTACAGCCTCTTTAGAGATTTTGATGTCCCCTGACAACGAGGCCACATTCTCCATCACTTGCAAGGCTCTATTCAAATATCCAGGTGTCCACATCAGTGGCATTAGATTGTATACAGCTCTTAATCCTTTTGTCAACTCCACCTTACCTGTGAAAAAAACAAATTCATTGTTACTGCTCCAACATCTGAATCAAAATGGAACATGTACAGTTTGGCTCTGCTTTCTAGCAATGACTTGGCTTCCATGGTAAAAATAACACACTTCTACAAAGTTGTTCTGATAGAACTTCCATTGCCTTATTTTATTAAGGTGCCTTCTTTTTGCTCAACTTCATCTAATTATGTGCTTGTTTCTCCTTATTCCCCCTCTTCCAGAAATTTTGCCCAGATGGAAATCAGAATAAGTGGCCAGGTTTTCTGGTTGTCTGTCTTTGTAACTGCAGCTTGTAGAAGGATGCCTGAAGACCCCAGATGTCTTCTTAGCTTTCAGCTGAGTGTGGAGCACGTGTGCACTAAATCTGTTTCTCCAGATTTACCTCTGTGGCCTCTAGGGTTTACTCATCCATAACAGCACATGTTATAGCTAATTTCAAGCTTACCACCCTTGTTTCTGCTGAGGCTTCCTAAGAGAAAATATGGGACACCTGCCAAAAAGGAAATTTTGGTTCTTGATATAAGACAATCTATGCAACAAGGTAGTCACTGATTTTAGCAGGAGCTGTGATGTACTGCATCACTTACAATGTGGCTTTTCTTCTGACTGTAATTACTCAAGACCATGAAACTCCTGCATAACAGAGGAAATGCACATCACGTTGTAGTTAATACAATGTACAATGATTGCAACTCTTGGGCTTTGATTTTGTTATTGTCAGCATAAAAAATAATACCTCTTCAAATGTAGCTTACAGGAGTTGTCCAAGCTCTCAAGCCAATTTACACTCTGGCTTTTATGACACAGAAGTATGGAAGACACCCTCTTTACATGGAAGAGACCAGTTCATGAAAATCAAGGTGGTAAAAGCACAGACAAAACCTATAGACCATGGTTAAATTAAAATAACTGAGGTGCTTGAGGCCACTCTGTGCCCACAGACATCTTTTACTCTCTCAGAGGTCAGTTCCATTAGCATTGGCAAGACTTTGGAATATGTGACATTACAGTAAATAGCTTTTGATTCACTGAATGTCAGTGTCATGGACCAAGCATTATCGCTCTCAGACAAGACTGAAGTGCATTTTTGAAATGCAGCCACTACTCCACCAATCCATATGACATTTAAAATTCTCCAAACTGAATGCCAGTTGGACAGCAAAGTTCCTGTTTGTACCAGTATCTCCACTGGATTACAAATTACAGTGCTATGAAAAATCCAGCTTTAAAATTAGTTTTCACATTTATCCCCCTTTTTGACTGAAAATGAGATTTTTGTTTTACAGCCATGATAAATACAAATCAACATCCTAACTCAGACACCACACATCATATTTTGAGGTGACATTTGAAGAACACATTCCCTTTTTATTACCCTCAATAATGCAGTAATGAAACAAAAATTTACAGTAAATTGTTGACTACTTACTTTCTAGTAAATAATCATTTTGTATGGAAGAAAAAACCTATCTGCACTATATTCCACTATAGATTCAGAGGAAATCAAAGAATTGTTTGTTCATTTCCCTTCCCTTCAATTCTGAATGTAGGTTGATCTAACTTGTCTTTAATATTATTTAGCAAGTTATTAACAGTGAAGACTTCTAAACAGATACAGGATAAAGGCACTGCTACCTGCTGTTCACAACCCCAACATTCACTTTACAGTGACTAGTAAAAATTTTAAACACAAGTGTCTTCCAGGCTGTCCTTGCTCATCTCATAAAGGTTTAAAGATTATTTTAAGATGCTCATTAACCAGAAGAGTTTGTTGTCCATAACCTTATAATGTGTGTGTCATAGAAATCTGTACTTTAGGGTACTTTTTTTTAATCTGCTGGTCAATCAACAAACCAACCCCACTGTTATTTAAGAGTATCTTCTCTCTTTCAGCATCTAATCCAAACCTGCAGGGAGCCCTGAAATTGATTCTGAAGCTGTCTGATGAATCAAATTCAAAACAGTTCTACCCTCCAGGCCTACAAAACAGGTTCACTTGTAACTCTGAAATTGTCCTTCCACTATTTCTTTTTTTTTCCTTTGTCTTTTCCATGATTACATTTTAGTAAAGTAAAGAAGCCAATTTAATTCAGCCACTGAAGACGAGAGCAGAAAGCTGATAATGAGGGAGGTAAAACTTACCAAGCAATGCATAGCCATAGAGCTGGGAACTAAAACCCACAGTGTTACTTTGCTTGAGACCCGTAAGCAATAGTGATGCTCCAATATTTCTCTCTTCTTCCCACTGTAAATAATGAATCAACTAAGTAAGTGTTCCTTAACAAACACAAATATAAAATGGCAGCAAAGACAGCATGCCTGGCTTTCATCACATCTTAGCAATAAAGTAGAGAATCATTAAACATGTCCAGTATTCAGTTACAGTAGATCTGTCCTGAGGAACAGTATGAGTTGTACTGAGGAACAACTCTCTTTGCAGAGGACTGTAAAATATGAATGGCTGAAATTCTGCAAGAAAGTTCTCCTTACTGTGTCTACCCCTACCTCTTAAACCAAACACAGAAAACTGGTGCAGAGCATTGAGGCACTGAATGGTATTTTGAATGGTGTACACAAATAAAAATATTACTTCATTGTTGTCTTTGAATGGGATTACCTCAAAATGCATATTAAGTCACAGGTATATAAGCTTGCCTTAATGTCTTAGGTTAACACACGGCGTGTTAAGCCATGCCTTAACACAAGGCATGTTAAGGCAAGCTTAACATATATTAACATAAGCTTAATATATGTTAAGCTTGCCTTAACATGTCTTATGTTTACACCACCCTTGCTTGCACATTCAGCTTTCATGAAACACTACTGACAAATGCTTATCTCCACAGTATGGATATGCAAACATCAACAAATGGAAAAATGAGATTTTCATCCCTTTGCTTTTCACATACAAGTGACTGAGCGTACTTGATTTCTAGGGAATGAAAAAATATCCAGTAAGGTAAATGTGCTTTTCTCTTCTTTGGTGAAAACTCAAATTACAACCCAGTTGGGTAAAACCTGAAGGCACCTGTAAAATGCATTTTGGAAGATGCTTCATGTAACACAGATAGAGGCTTCATGCATTTGCCATACAGATGACAACATGCTATTAAAGGCTTGTGCCAAACTACATTAAAAATAGCTTCCTACAGAGATCATGGCAGAGTCCTTTAGTGACTGAGCCCCTTCTGCAAAGATAGAATAATGCAACTTCCAAGACCCTGAATTATCATTTTGAGCAAGCAAGCTGTAAATAATAAAAACTCATAATCCCTGGAGACAGGAGAAATGCAACCAATTTTGTTTTAGAAAGCATATGTAATAAGAACAGTACCCCCAAAAGCCAAATGGGATACTCAAAAACCTAGTAAAAATGCTTTATAATTCTGCAACATCACCATTATCGAGCTCTAATGGGGAGCAATACTCAGCTTAAGAGGATCCTATACAATAGGTGACACATTTTTTGGTGGTAATTGATAGAGTCTGCTTTGAACTGAAGTATCAATTCACATCCTTCAAACAGGCATACATTACACCTGAAAATCCCTGCACACCCACCCTTTCAGAGAAAGGAGAAAAATGGGTGACAAGTGATTTAATGGTTTCCGTACTCGGTTGTTTCTTTTTTCCTTTCTTTCTTTCTTCTGCAGTTGCAAAAATAATGAGAAAATGGAGCATTTTTTCCCCCAGGTAAACTTAGGGGAAATAAAATATACTCATGACTGAATGTCTAACCAACTGTACCACAACAGCTGGAAGCAGAGGCTCTGTGTATCATTCTGAATGTGGTCAGCTTACCGTACGTTCAGACTTGGTTGCCAGGTACTGGTATAAAACATAGAGAGAAAGAAGCTGTGTTGATAATTCATCAAAACTTTCTTGGAGCATGATCTCTGTTACTATTGACATAGCATCTATGGAGGAAAACAATACTTAATCAGCACAGCTTCCAATACATAGCTTCCTTTTGCACCCAGTCATGCTCACTCTTTATTGCTGTAGTATAATTTGAAATAGTTTAAGAGAAAGTTAAACATTTCTTTCAACTAGAATACACCTATAGAATTAGTCTTACTCCTTTGGGTTGCTCAAACACACAGCAAGAAGGAATAATGGGTTGAACAGCATGAAACTACAGCCAAGGAGATCTTAAAATCATCTTAGCTCTACACACTTCACTTGGCTCTTGTTTCCTCAGCTGGTCACTCATTAAAAAAAATTATTTCTTTGTTCTTGTGTTTTGATTACAAACAAGAGAAGACTGGCTTCACTTCATTAGCCTTAGGGTGACAGGAGAGTAAAAAGGAGCAGAAATTTTGTCACAGATCACCCACAGTGGTCTCTCTATTCAGCAAGCAAATCTCTAGAGGAGCTCTACATGGAGTTTTAATGACACTCCATGTCAGGAAGGACAGTTTGTAAAAGGGCCTTCAGTTTCACATAGAAAAGATACACAGATTAAACAAGGGGGAATTTAAAAATTGAGGGGGTGTGCCTCAAAAATTAAAGAAAATACATGTATTAATTTGTTGTTTAGCAAAATCTTTCTGTTCCTTTCAGTCATGTGTTTTATAAGAGCTTCATGCAAAGGAAAGCTTACTGCAAGTTTACAGTACTGGAAAACCTGAAGTAAAATTAAAATCAGTCATCAAAATTAGTATCTGTCATCAAACATGAGAGGATCACTCATCCAAACACTTAAAGAGTCAATAATGAAAGGCAGCCCCAGTACAGCAACTCAGAATAGCTGGCTTGCTCCAGTGACATGGCAGAAAGCCTACACAAACAGTTTAGATAGCTTTCTGAACAGCAAAATGTATGGAAGATGAATACCAACATGCATTTTGATTCTGGTAACACTAATTAATTGTCACTAATTTGTCCTATCATAACACTAGCACACACATCAGACTTGTAATTGAAGAAGATGGGTTACATTTGCACTAGGATTAGTAACAGTAGAAACTGTGAATCACAGAAGTTTCAAAACTATAAAATGAGTAAAATTCCCACAAAAACGAGACAAAAACATGCAAAAATACTTCAGAGGAAGGTGAAGTTGTGTTTTATGATGAATTCAAATACAGTATGACTACAAGTTTTT
The DNA here is from genome assembly GCF_021018805.1 of Prinia subflava. Classification (NCBI taxonomy): domain Eukaryota; kingdom Metazoa; phylum Chordata; class Aves; order Passeriformes; family Cisticolidae; genus Prinia; species Prinia subflava. The sequence goes on along the minus strand of NC_086283.1, from coordinate 99,444,285 downwards.
AGAGTTTTTTACAAGTTCAAAGAAAAGCTCTGTTAATGTAAGAGCATACAACTAAGGATGCAGTATTGGGATGTATTTTCTTACCTTCATATTTCTTCTGCTTTATAAAGCAATCCAACAAAATATTGAACGTAAAATTGTCTGGAAAAATTCCATACTGAACCTGAAGAAAAGAAGGAAAAAATGTTCAGTGTGCAAATGTGGTGTTCAAATCTTCCCAAGCAGAGTGCTGCAGATATCAGAAACAGCAGAACCACAACACTGCAATGCAACATCCAGTCAAAGTAACACAAGAGAGCTGCATGGCTCCTGTGATACAGGTGCTCCAACTTCTGATGCACTGGATTTGTTTTGCATTTTATCTGAGCCTTTCAGATCAGGAATGGCACTGCCTATCACGTTATTATGCCTCCCCTGCATTTAACAGGGTTTGGACACCAATGCTATTTAAAACCAAAAAGCTTTCTGAGAAAAGAGAGGATTTCAAACTTGTAAAAAGGCTATGGTTAAAATTCAAGTGCAACAGTAATTTGTATTTTGATGAAGAAATCTGAACTTAAAACCACAGTCTACATGACTTGGCTGTAACAGGAATTCCTGTCAAGCCACACTTGAATCAAAAAGCTGATCAAATATATTCATGTCTCTTCCTTGGTATAACTTACCTTGTTTTGTATTGTGTATAAGGCTTTATCTTGAGCACCATATTTTAAGCACTGTCTGATCCAGCTGTGAACAGTCCAGTCTCTCAAGTACCAAGAATTTGGGCTATGCCGAAACCTAAAGATGAAAAAAAGTTCTGGTGATGATATGACTCTGCTATCCCAGAAACAAATTCTGTAATCAACCAACTATAATTTTCTAAGCTTCACCATTCATGAAGTCAGATACAAATTTCTCCATGTCTGACTTTGCAGTGAATCAGAGCTCTCTAAAGAGCTCCAGACAGCCCTTTGTTTGAATCTGACCTTTTCACAAATGCATAATACTTAAACTTCTCTTTCCAGAAAGAAAGCCTACTGCATTTTCCTGAAAAAAAAAAAACCAAAAAAACCAAAACAATTTGGTATATTTATGAAGGCTAACTGAGACTGGTATAAATACTGTAGTATTTTTTTTTACCTTATCCTTGTGATTGTGTAAGATTGTACTGCATAACATTTTGATGTATAATATTGCTGATCTTGTCAAAGAGCTACAACCTTTGACATCAGCAAGTATCAGAATCAAGATATAACTGCATCTGAGACTTTGGAGCTTGTGTAACCACGTGTCTCTCACCCTCTCTAAATCATGCCTCACTTCACCAGTTAAGAATTCATTATGCTTCAGCACAGGTCATCCCTGGGCTGCTGCATGCTCCATTTGCCTTAGAAATGCTGCATCAGTGAGGCATACCTCATGCAAGGAGAAACACTGCTGGAAAGCCTTTCCCTGCCCCTCTGCACTGGTTTAACCTTTTCTGAGACACCTCATGCCATGGCTTCAGCAGTCTTCCAAGGCCCCCCACTCCAGTGCTCAACTGATTAGTAAAATTGAATAGTTTTAATTTCATTTCCTCCTTATTCAGACACATGCACTTTGCTCCATATTTGAAGAAATGGTGACAACAAGCACATGGAGCTTCAGCTTTGGCAAACATTCAAACATCAGTTAAAAGTTCAGCAGTAGGAGCTGCTGCCTTGGTCCTGAGCTGAATTTCACACCCCCATGTGCAGAGATGCACGCAGTCTTTCTCAATTCAAATGAAAACTGATCTCAGTCCCCAGCACAGAAGTGACTGCCACTTTCTGTAAAGAACACCAGTGACTGAGCTGGGCTCATGTGCAGATGCTTGCAGCCCCAAGCCAAGCTGCAGCACCGTTTAGAGGCAGGGCTGACTCTTCCATCTGAGTGAGCATGCTTTCCAGAACGTTTACAGATTAATGTGGCCACCAACCCTCTTTCCCCCTCAGTAAATCTCTTGTCTGTCACTGAGGGCTACACAAACAACCAAGCCTGGAAAAGTACTGCAGCCTAGAGAGCCTTCATAACAAAGAAGGCAGCCATGCCAAAAGTGGAGCTAAACAACTTACAGTGTCTAAATACACAGTTTTGTAAGTGGCGTATGAAATCTCCCCATTAAATCAGAATTTAATAGAAAAAGAAAAGCATGCTTTGAATATTAAATTACAAGCATTCATTCTGTTGCTGTAATTGCTTTCCATTTTCTTCTCTCTGGAGTTCAGATACTGAGAGGAACAAGAATGTATATTTGCTTTCATTAAAGTCCTGTGTCATGGACTAATGCTTTCAGGAAGTATCAATTACAGGAATTTGGATTTAATCATATTTTGATTAAAAAAATTATCTAATTGCTAGACTCTTTCACCACCCATTTAAGAAGGGTCAAGCTCGAACACCAGCATCCAACAATAACGCAACCAACATCTTTTACAGTTTCACTAAATGGATAATATTGTTTCACAAGTGGAAAACAACAGACCTGTCTTTCAAAAAGCATGACACTGATGCTCTCAAATACTTAGGCTTTCTACTGATACAATCTTTGCAAATGAAAAGCAAGTATTCAAAAAACAACAACAACAACAAAAAACCCAAGCAGCTGTTCTTAATGCATTTGAATATTCAACTTTTTTCAAAGCTCTGTTTATTCTCTTGAGTATACCATAGTGAGAGAGAGCACTCCAACACTTCCTGCACCTTGGGATTGCTGAAGCTTACTGTAATGAAAGCTTCTAGCTTTCAAAGTAAAATTGGACTTGGACAGCAGAAGGCCTAACAGGGATGCAATACAGCTGAGAAACAGAATGAAGCTGATCCTCAATCAACACTTACTGCACAAATTAATATACACAAAATCCAGAGGTATATCATAAAAACTTGTAAAAAATCTGCATATAAGTTTTTATAGGGCTGGGATTGATTTGTGTGTGTGTGTGTGTATGTATGACAACCACAGGATGTTTCAGATATAATTACTGTATGCATGTTACTATTAAGATTTATATGCTGATCTTTATGCTCAAATCAGGTCTTGCCTGTCCTAGGTGCTATGCTAATGAAAAGCAAAGAACTTCTCAATGAAGTAATTTTCTAGTTAATTCTAACAATTAATTGTAACTCAGTTATAATTATAAATCAAGGGAACAAACAGAGAGGACTGATGCATGAATGCAATATATATGCATGTATAAACCCCTCAAAACTAGACATTTCCATTAATCCATGATGTGGTAGGAGCATTGGAAGTGAAAGGAAAACAACTACACTGCAATTTTTAATTGTTTCTGATCAATATAATGCTGGGAAAACTCTGTCTCTATTGTACTAGCTGAGAAGAGAAACCAACTGAGTATCTCTTTTTTACAGTTAACCTAGACAAATCAACCAAATGTTGTGGCAGCCACTTGTGTTTGAAATGGAATCAGGAAAAAGAGGAGGCTGCTCATCATTTTGACAAGTATTAACATCCTCCTCCTTTTCTTTGTCCACCAAACAGGATATAATTAAGCAAGGCAATATGTTCAGGGACAGATGAAAAGACAGAAGGAAGTTAAAACTACAGAAAAAAGAGGATTCTGAATGAATTAAATAAAGGAAGCCTCTCGCAACTGCTGTGTGTTTAATGGAAAGACCAACCAGAAGGTTATCTTACAGATGCCTGGTGCTGAAACTCATTTTTCTGAGAACTAATAAAAACCTGAGAAGCCCAAGATTCTTATAATGTGTTCAGAAAAGACAAGGAGCAACAGTAACAGTATTAGAGAAGCTCTCTGCTGGTACACTTTAATGTTAATGGCTAAAGAATCAATATGGTCATCCTTCCAGTCATTGAACTGAGAACATCTGCCTCCCACAGGGAATAAAAACAGAAGTATCTGTAATACAGGGAGATCATGAAATATCAAGGTCATTGTGAATCTAACAGACAAAATGCAATACTCTAGAATTCTCTTTACTCTTAAAAGTTGCTCAAAGTATGCAGTCTAGAAACTTGATTTTCATGTTGCTTTGTACTTGCAAAATGATTTTAACTTGGAAGACATACAAGGAGTGCACAGCCTCAGTACAAGGCATACAGAACATTTTCAGCCAAGCAAGTACACTCTCTTGCTCACAAATAGGCCAGCACATTGGGCTACGCTGTCAGTTTTCTAAACTACGGCATAAAGCCCTACTGCTCATTATTTTCAACACTGCTGGGGTACTCATGCTGTGTGAAAGAAACCAAACAAAAAAGTTTAACAGATGCTGAGAGTGCTTCACGGGGTGCTGTACTACTACAGCAAGCATGACTTATTTGTATTGGTGCCCTCACACACTGCAAAAAAGCTGAATTCCTACTCACTGATTTCGGTCTTGCAATTTTGTTTATGCCAGCAAGTGGTGATGCTCTCTAGCTGCTTTCACACACCCTGTCCTCTCAAGGGGAGTAATGCAGCAAACCTGAGAGCAAACAGAACCACCCCTTGCTTGTTTGCATTCTTTTCCCTAGCTTGATAGAGGGACTTCATTGCTCTGGGGACAGTCACAAAGGAGGAAGATGGTGAAGGAAAATTTGCTGCATTACAGAAGAGAAAGTGCTGTAGAAGTAACATACCACAAGGAAGAACTCTGCTGTGCTGTTCCTGGTAGCACAGAGGAAAAGCCAGCTCAGCATCTCGCTTCCCATTCTTTGTGCATCACAACTTCCATTTTGTACTCTCTGGCTTTATTAAGGGCCAGTCCAATTCCTGGTACTCCCAGAACCTATCCTTGTGCAAGACACTATTTTTTCTCTTCTTCACTGTCCCCTGATCTGTGAAACAGAAAGAAGAGACCCTTCCTTTCTCTCACCTTTACCTGACCTAATGAGAGAACATCTTGTAATGATCCACACTTCCTGCACTTCCTATCTTTTGTACTTCTTTTAGAACTAGAGAGAAACGTGGGTCTGCATGCTCATATACTTTTAACAGGCAGGGAGAGTATCACATGTTTTCTCATGCACTTAAAATTCTACAAAGTCCCGATGCAAAATGTAAAGAGACTTGAAATCAATAAATATAGCAGGAAATGTCTCTGCAAACCAGGAAGGAGCTATCTCAATAGAATAAATAAATCCAAAGCAACTCCACATCGTACACGAGTCATACAAGGCCGAGAAGCATCTTAGCAATGCCATGTTTTTTTCTTCCCAGGCACATTTTTTTCAGCTACAGTGCATAATAATTAAGTGGATTCCAGGCAGGCTTAGCTTGGAAACTGGAAGGCTGTCACCCAAAACTCTCCCTTTGTTTGTCATTTCAAGCCACAAGCCTTGGGGAAAACCATCTACATTTTAAATGGACCCAGAGGCATTGCTCATACATCAGTGTCAAAGAAAACAATCCTGGAAAAGCAATCATTATTGACAGAAATTTCCTGAAACAATTTTCTGTTCAGAAATGAACAGAACTTTGTTCTTCCATCTCTTCTTTGCCTGCCATTTTAGCTTTCACCTTTTTTTTTTTTGGTATAAATCTTTCAAAAATTTCATGTGTAAGCCTACCAGTCCTATAGGAAATTAACTCACACATTAACTGCCTACACTCAAAAAACAGAGAGAACACATTGCTTTTGTGTTGAAATAAAAAACTAAAGTAGTATGTGTACTATAAGAAATCAATTATCAAAATCAGTAATAGATCAGTTAAAAAAATCAGACATGACAACTGTAACAGAGCCTAGTCTAAGGCTGAGGCAGAATCTTACACAAGCAGACTCCCTGAAAAAAACCACACATTCAGGTCCTATTCTATTTTCGTTTTTATTGACTTTCCCCATCTTTTCTTTTGAACAAATTTAATTTGATTGCTTTGATGCTAAAATTAATTTTTCTAAATTAAGCTTTCTCCACATCCACATGAATTCATATTTCATGCACAACATTTTTTGTTCAAGATTTGCACAGAGCTCTTACACCACTGATGCATGTCTGATGATGGCCCCAAAACAGATCTAAATTATCAGATATGGAGAAACTGCAGTACAGAACGACAGTCAAGGCTGAGCAGGAGACTTTAAGGATATTTTTAGTATCATGTCTTGCTTCATGTTATACCACATTCAGCTTTTACTTCTGTTCACTTCAGCGTTGCAAGTTCACCCTTTTCTTAACCCTTAAGCTTAATAATAAGACTAGATTTGGAAAATGAGATATTTTGACTAGACATTACTATACAGTTATTCAGGAAGACTCAAGGTATCACCTGGGTTACCTTTCTCTTCCAACAACTGAAGGGAGGAAATTAATTCACTATTCATTAGTTTCAGGGTAGCTATTGCCTTGCTCAAAACTACATTCATGCACAGAAAGCTCAGCTTCACAAAGTCTCTTTCTAACAATAACTATCACATAGCATTCACCATATAGGAGGTAGGATGTAGTTTGTTCTCTACTGACCTAACCATTTTGATAGTTTTTATCTGAGTAACAGATAACAAACTGAATTTCTGATACAACAAGCATTTCTACCCATTGCTGTCAGCCTCTTATCACTAAATGCTCTTCCTCCCTTTGATGAATTTAAGGCACCTTCGAGAGTAAAACATAAGGAACAAACCCTATTACATTAAAAGAAAAAGCAGTATGATCAAAGAGTAGCAAAATCCTAGATAAATTTTATAAATTTAAAAATAATGTATGAATGGACAAGCAGTTTACCACAGCATGAAAAGAAATGCTTTGCTTATGCATAAACAGATGTAAGAGCCATCACAAAAGAAATAGCATTACAACAGATAAGGACCCTATGGCAAAGTTCAAAGCAATTTATTGGTATTCTTGGTATTGCAATATTTTAAATAACTGCTGATATTCCTGAAAAGCATCTGAATTATTTCAGTCTTTCCATCCAAAGGCAGTCAACATTACAGAACTGCAGTAGAGCTGGTCTTCCAACCTTCTGCCACCAGGTTCCACCAAGCAGCCTTGAAACCCCCTAGAAATATTTACAAAGCACAAAGCAGCAATCCTTCAGACTGCCTGATTAGTATCTCACAAGCTCACCTTAAATGCCTCAAACCTTTCTTCTAAGTGGTTCAGACTGAAAAAGCAAAGCCAGGGCTCAAACAACATACACTCAGTACACTCTCTATCCCTGGGAAAACTCTTCGAGGCTGCTAAATGTGTTTCCTAAAAAGCTCTAGTCATGTAGATTCAAAGTACTTCAGAATTAAGCATTCCCTGGCAGAACTCCAATAAAGTTCACTTCTAAGAACATGAACTAGTCTCTGTCAGTTTGGCTGAACATGCTCTGTGTGCCTAACCTAAAATAGGGTGACATCAGCCACAGGCCTTATCTAGGTAGAAACTGAAGACCTTAGCATTTAAAAATCCAGTATCAACACGATTCCTTGTTCTAGGTTAAAGGGAAGGTCACCAGCCAGCTCACTAGGGATGGACATTTGGGGATCCTCAGCATGACTTGTAAGTGAGAGAACACTGTTACCAAGAAAAGGTGGTGATGCTTTCTTTAGTTTCATGAAGAACCCAAATTTATCACATTCAGTTTTATTTCAAATGCAAGCTATGAATAAAGTAACCCCCCTTTTCGACTTAACAAAATGATAAGGTGAACTGCAATGAAGAAAACCTAATAAACAGATTTTTTAATACAGTATTTTTCTTCTCTTCCCAGAATAATAGTTACCCACCACCCTTCACCTCTCCCACTCCTTTTAAAAAGAGACAATCAGGAAAAATCCAGTTTTCTTCTCACACACATGAAGAATCTATACTATTTTCACCACAAAGATGAAATTCACTCAAAGAGCAACAATTAAGAAGAAAAGGTTGTGTCATAATAATAACAATAATAAAAAGCCCAACATCTCTCTGCACTATTGACTGTAAAGGACAAAGCACTCTGTGACAAATACTTCTGGACTTACAATTGAAATGATTGGTTTTGAATATAAATGTCACTAACACTGTATAGAATGTACCACAGGCTGAGAAAACACACTGGGAATGATGAAGTGAGCTGTTGCTATAGTGATTCTGATAAGATTCTCTCAAGTGCCTCTCCTTGTCCCCATGCAACCATAATAAAGACTAATTTAAAACCAACTCTTCCACTAATTATATCTTTTTCCGGTATCCTGGCAAACAAAAACAGACAAATTAAGAACCATAGATGATACTACAATTCTTGCTTCAGGGAATTTTTTTTATCCTCAGCAATTTCAAAGTGCATCAGGATAAAACTTGCTGTTTCAAAGCTCAACAAAGGGTCAGTTCTGCTGGATTCTTTTACTTGGATCTCTGAGAACTGATTAACACAAGGCTGTAAAAAAAGGAACGTATCAGTAAAGCGTTGACTTGATTGTTGCCATTTTACTAACTCAGCTATGCCTGTCCTTACTTCTCTGAAAGCTGGTTATAACACAAGTTATCAACTTATTTCTAAAAATGAAAAAGAAATGACTGCAAAAGCCTGCTGGCAATTTCTAGTTACTGTTACCACCTTTGTACCCCTTTCACTTTGCCAAGTGACTGCCCACTAAAGGCTGCCAGAATGTCATTTTCCAGCAGAAAGGTAGCTCCCACTAGCTGTATTTAGAAAGTAAGTTTAAAATCCTTTGTGTACCACACTGTACTTATGTAATGGACTTCCTTCAACCACAGATAATTTTACATCATTTGAGGGGCTAAATTGCTTTAAAGCTCATTAGGCCTATTTTTTTTTAAATAAATTACTACAGATATTTTAGAAAACCCCCCATCTCTTAGCTACCAACTACTGCAAGGATGTCACAGTGAAGCTTGCTTTCCAGTAACTATTAATGAAGCTGGACAAAGATGTAGCACCAAGGGCTTTCCATGCAGACAAAACAGTGACTCTGTGATAGTTCAGTGTCAGAGGGAAGTCCATCAACATCAAGGCGTTTCTGCCTTTTAGCACTAAACCTAAACTATGACAAAATACTCCTTTCATGCCATATTCAATAGGCATACTTCATGCATAGGTATAAAAACTGCTGTCAAGAAAAGCAAATCATGACTTCTTGATTCTATGGCAGGAAAAAAAATCTCAGCCTCTAACTAGACATTGCTATTATTGTATTTGCAAACAGCAACTTTTTAAAAATGCCTAATACTCAGTGTAAATTTAACCTGGGGCAAAATTAACGTAATTTTGTTAGAGACCTAATTCACTCAGAGCTGCAGTCTCTATTGTAACTATGTTGCACTTTCCATTTATTTGACTCAAATTCCTTATGGTTCACAAAACAGCTCCCAGAAATACATCACACATTAGCTTCAAACTACTGTAACATTACACCGACTGACATAACCCTTGACACTTTTCAGTTTGATCACAGCTGAACTTGCACAGATCATAAATGATGCATTTTTGTCTTGAATATGTCAAAGGCTGCAATACAGAAGTGTACAAGCCAAACTGTTTATTCTGCAGAATTACTCAGTTTCACACCGCATGCAATCAGAGCAAAAAAGAGGTGTTGGGAAGACAGTGCTTCAGGAATACAAATACTGAATGGATCTCAGCAAGCAATTTAAGCAGGGGAAGAGTCAAACCTTGCATTTGCTGCCAAACACTTCACAAATTGGATTTGCACAGTCCATGTTTCACCTTTTCAGTTTTGCTGCCACAGGCACAGAATTCAAGTTAGCCTAATTTTGACCTAATACCTGTGCTCTCCACATTTTTCACTGCTACAGTGTGATGTCCTTGTGTATTGCTCTCCTTCTGCACCCCATGAGTGAAGGAGAAGCAGACAAGAAGGCCTTCATATTAAATGTAAACAACTAAAAAGAGGACAAAAGCCCTGATACCTGCAGTTTCAGCCATAGCCACGGTCAAAGACAACCATTTCCAAAAGGCTGACCATTGGTGAATAGGCAGGTCTTGACTACCACACAGTTCATTATACTGTTTACTTTTCATGTCATGTCTCAATAAACAATGCTTACTGGTATTTTTTTTTTTTTCAAACATGCATTTTCCTAATAAAATTACTTTTAGCAATGGGGAACAAGAAGTGCTCAAGTCCTTTCCACATTTTTAACTGTTCTCTAACCACAGTACCTAATCACAGTACTTCTGAGTCATCTAGTTAGCATACCTCTTAGTATATTTAACTTCTGAGACCAGTGAGACTAAAATGTCCTTTGCCTCACTGCATATGTCAGTCTCAAGGAAAAGCAACTACATCAAGCAAGTATATCAATGATAAACACAAAAGCAAGTACATCAAGCGTTTTGCACGTCAGTTTGAAATTTGTGGGCTCTTACCAGCTATATGATTGTTTTATTCTTATTCTTTTCAGAAGAAGACTGCAGTCAGCTCTGTTATTTAAAGAGAGACAGCAAGTACCTCTCCTTAAGTACTGACTGTACTGTAGGACAAATGCTTCCTTGCGTAGGTAGCTGCAAGCTGCACAGTAAAATGAGGTCACACAACCCAGAACAGGCAGAGGATTTCATAATGCAAAAAGGTATTTCGTTGTTTCTCCTTTTTTGAGACAGGAACACATCCAAGATTGCAAGTTATAAATATAGTGGTCACAGCACCAAGCCTGCCAGAGTCCAATAAGCACTTGGACAATGCTCTCAGGCACTTTTCAGGTGTGATTTTTGGGGCTGTCCTGTGCAGTCAGGAGCTGGGCTCTCTAAGCCTAACTGGTCCCTTCAAACTCAGCATATTCTATGATAACTCACTAATGCTTTTGGTTCTGCCAATGACTGGCCCACAATGCACTGCCAGGATGACTTGCTACTTTGCCCTTTTACAGTGGCATACTCAGACTTTGTATTTAGGCTCTGAATGGACATTTACAGCACCAGTTTCCCAAGACACGGTACAGAGCCCTTATACATGTCATGTTACACAGTGCACAGGAGAACAGGGGAGACAGAAGAGCAGGAGAAACACTACAACTATGTGCTTTTATGTACTGCACACCTTTCAGTCTGGCTTTATTTCTCCATAACTTTATTTCTTCATAACTTTCAAATCAACACAGTCGTATCTTATGTAAGAAGAACCTGCTGCTTTATGACTTCATCTGGGCAAGGGAAATCACAAAAAGAAGTCACCACTGCAGGACAGCAACTTCAAAGAAGACAAAAAAAGAAGAAATCCTTCTGCTGGTGAAGTGGCCTGTCCCACTCCTGCTGCACATGCTGTGCTGCCATGCTCTCGCAGTAGGTGCTACACCTCGTCCAGCCCCAGTCAGACACAGGAGCAGCCAGTCTGGTTTGTCAACTTTGGCACAGGCAGTGTAGACAAGGGGGAGGGAGATGCTGCCCGTCTGACACCCAGCTGTCTGCTGCCAGAGGCCATCTATTCAGCTTGTAGCTCGATTTAAGTCCAGCTCTGCTCACTCCATAGTGGAACTCTGAAGAAAGGAGTATTTCCCCCCTTTTTTCAATGAAAACAGTTATTACAGAGGAGAGAGCAGAATAAATACCAACGTAAAGAGGATCACCGTGAAGTTGACTTTGGAGGTTAAAGGCAGCTTTATAGCCACAACAATTCTTGAAAAACATATTATCACTCATAAAGGTGAAAATCTGCTTTGGCAAAACCAGATGCCAAAATTTGTGTGCCTTCACCCTGACAAGTGCTAGACTGAAGAGAGTGTGGTGGGTGGGAAAATAACCAAAATCTCTGTTCACTTTTCAGCATAAGAAAGTAATTACTATTGGGTCTATATTTACAGCTGAGCAAATAGGCATTTCTATCAGCCATTCTCTCGTATATCCCTTTCCGATTTTAACAATAATTCCAAGAAAGCATTCTTTTTTGCTGCTTAAATGCTCCCCAAACTAGATCCCCTGTCTAATCCTCACCTGGTCCAAAGAGAAAACAGTTTCCCCAAGCTACCAGGGACCAGCCTCAATCAGCTGAAGGCCTGGCACAGCACACACGCACATGATCATTAATTAGATGGACTCTGAGAGGCAAGGACAACCCCGGCATCTTTCAAGGGTGTGCAGTCCTGCATCCCACAGAGATGCAACAGTGGTGGGGATGGAAAACAACAGCTGAAAGCAGCCACAGTGTTATTCCTGAAACAACCAACTCCACATCTAATTGAGTCCCTCAGGCTTTCAAACTGATGCAGCAAATGGAAAACAGAGAGGCAGCTGAAAAGCCTGGGGATATTCTCCTTCAGGGACAGGGGCACATCAGGATTTTAGGAAACAGGTAAGGGGATAAAATCAGCTGACAAGAGAGGCTCAGACTTCTACCTAAGCTTTTTCCAAACCCATACTGTTCTTCCATCCCACAATGCCCTCCGCAAAAAACACAAAAGAAAGGTAAGGAAGGGTTATTCAGGGATTAGTCAACTTAATTACAAATCAAGAATTTACCAAGTAAATCTCAGAAACGGAAAGAAGTAACAGGAACTACGGCAGAAGGAACTGCTGCAGGTAGCTCAGCAGAGTGCTTGGTACAGAGAAGCACAGAAAATGCACTTGGACTCATTCCAACAGACAATACAGACACATTTTCTGGAGCATGCAGCTTTAAAAATAGCTCACTAATAAAGCAGCATTTAAACAACAAAAAAGTAAGCACCCTGAATGACTGTTTTGGTTTTGGAGATTTTTTTTCATTTTGCTACTGAGCACCTTATATTCAGAAACTTGCACCTTAACTTCCTGTTTCTGCTAAACAATAATATCCACAACCTTTGCTTATCTACTGATTCAATATTCCTCTATTTAATTACAGCAAAGCATTATTTTTATGGGTCTGTCTGCAATCAAGCTTCTGCCCTTAGGGAGAACACTTTTTCACAGGCACAAATGTATATGCAGAAATAAGCCAATATACAAGCTGAATAAATGTGCCTACTTATTTTCATTTTTGTTCTGCACTCTAATCTTTTTGGGCATTTCTGAAGATGGAATTATTTAGAAAAAAACAGAACCACTGAAATAGAGTAACATATAGGCTTTTCAAATTTATTTATTACTAGGACCAAAACGAAATCTACAGTGCATTGGAAATAATAACATAATTTTCTAAATGTCTGGATAACTGAATGTTGATGTACAGTTCTAAAAAAGCACTAACATAATTTTTTTTCAAATAAAAAGGCAGCTACTTGAAAATTAATATGCCCAGTCATTTACAAGCTAAAGAAGGATGCATGCTAATGTAACCTACCTCCTCTCCATCATAATCATTTTCATTTGGTTATAAAACCATTTTGTCTAAAATGGAGTATAACAAAACAAGGATCAGATTTGTAACTGTGGTGCATTACTCCATTTCTTAACATGGTCATCTTAAATGCTCTTACCATTTCCAAAGGCTTTCACCTTCTGGAACTTATATCACACCTGCTACCCATTACTACATGCTGTGCAGCAATGAGCATTAAAACCACAGACAGTCTGAGCAAAATAGATTGTACTGGATGCTCTCTACTGTATCATATTACTAAGCCTGAACATCTTCACTGTTACTAACGAAGCACAGAACAATTTTCTTGGATATAAAGTCAAGTTAGATGGTGTAGTCCCCCTTTTTTATGTGCTTAATCAGACCACAGTCATCTTAAAAGCCTGTGAAATAAACCAAGATTTTATGTAACAATTATTTAGAACTAAGATCATACGGACTTTTCATTACATATAGTAAAATGAAGGGATGTCCTCACTGAAACACTACATAAGCCTGGTATTTCATATGTTGGCCGAGGTGTGACAGGAAAAAATATCTTAATGCCTTTGTCCTTCTCTTCTTCAGTCTACCCCACAAACTAGCACATGACTTGCCATCATTCAACCATACTGGCAGTTTTCTTAACAAGTGTGGTGCAGGGTAGGAATTCTCAGGCAGTGGAATGTTAGAGATGCTTTGGTCCCAGGCCTGCGTCCATGCAATCTGCAAGAGCATATATTGTTACCATGGTAGAAAACCAAAAATGTCATGAAACTGCTTGTATAAGTCTTCCTAGCACTCACATTAGTCTCCTGAAAAAAATCTTGCCTCAAACATTGTAAAGAAAAAAAAAATACAGAAAACTAGACAGACATCCCTTTTTGTGTTAAACTACCATGTGATTATGCCCTGCAGTGTTTTAAAGCACTTCACATTTTTAGTGGATGTTGAGTCTCACTTTCTTATAAGACTTCCTTTAGTTACAAGTCAGAGAAAACAATTAGAAGAAAAAATATAAAGTAAATCCTGGTAAGTCGGTAAACTTTACAGGATGTACATTTAACCCAAGATGTATTTTAAACCCAACAGCTGTGGCAAGCTATGCAACTCCTGTTTCCCAGATTGAGGACATTTGAAAGCCAACACTTTTTATGGCTTATCTTCACTATCCAGCTTCTAATTTATTTTTTCCATAATAAAATTAACACAATACAGGCCATAAATATTCATTCTGTTCTTAAAAATCGATTTTCAATAACATTATTGTTCTCATCAGAAGCTCATCCACAGCTGCTTGCAGAGTCCATTTAAGCCAGGAACACCCTGATTCACCCCTTGGAAAACCTTCACCACTTTCAATGGCAACAAAATAATATCTCAATTTACCTCAAAAACTACCCTTATTCTTTCTTTTACTACTGATTACAGTAAAAGAATTTTGATCACTGACTTTCCTAAAATACTTTCTGCCTAGTCTGGAAGCCTTTTGACTTTGTACTTGGCCCTCTGTTTATGACATTTAAACTGTTCAGAATTTTGAGTATGCTGCTCATAGTAGCACAAACACCTGAATTTCCAAAAGTTTAAGATAAGCGCTCTCCCATTTTTAGCCTATTTTATTATTTCATATGTGCTGTGTAAGAACAGATGAAGTTAAAATGGGCTAGTATTTTCATTTGAATGGCTATCCCACAATCCAGTGCTACTAAGCATTACGATTCTGTAAATTAAAACTAACCCAAAAATCAACAGAGTTCCTCTTTGAGAAAAATAAAGCAGTACATGCCCTGCAAATAAAAAACTGTATTAAGTGTATTTGTTTCCTCAAGAAACATACATTGTACAGTTAGCTTTACAAGCAGCATAGCACAAACTATAGAAGGTTACTAGTTAAGCAACTGAAAACAGAATTTTTTATAACTATTGCAAGCTTCTACAGCTGCAAACATTAATATACTCCTTACTCTTCTATGTTAGCTGAGCTCAAAAATGAGTAAAATGTGAGTGAAAATAGTAGGAATGCACGCTTAACACATCCAAATTAAAACAGGAATAAAAACTAGCACCTACCAATACAAAAATCCTGACATACTGAGAATCTTATTTCACCAAATAAAATCAAGGTATTCTAAACTGCTATGTTTAATATATTTAATGTATTTAATATAATTAATGTTTACATACTCAGTAATATGTGAACATTTGCAGAAAAGTAATACTCTCACTTAAGGTTCTTTCTCAAAGGCAGCTGTCCACATCAGGGAAAACAGCATCCGGTAAATATTTATCTCTTTTTTTACAAGAAAAACAAATACATAAAACAAAGCTGTAAAGAAATACCTGTAAACCATGGAAGTATCTGCAAAAGACTGTCTCTTTGCTCAGTAAGAAAATGGTTCCAAATTGAGTACAATCCTTCCAAAGAAATGAAACTGCTTTGAAAAACTTAAATTTCTGCTGCCAGAAAACAACAAGGCCTTCTTTAAAAAGATAATTTAAATTATAAACATCAAATGTTATTAAAATATTTAATTTCAATTAAAGTTTTTTGCTCACTGATTTAAACTAAGACCAAGTCAACAATTCAAATATTTTTTATTCTAATCAACCTACCTGGAGTAAGACAGCTCTGGTCTTCAGTATGTCAAGATTATCCTATAACAAGTTGATACTAACAAGTAGTTACTAGTTATTTTTTCTAGTGTATTTATTTTGATACAAAAAGGAAATACATACCTGCACCACAAGGAAGAATGATTTTGTTTGATGGATACAATAACTACAAAGTTAACTTAACAAAGTCCTAAGGAAGGGACCATGGCAGCTCTGGTAATGGCTGTAAGCCTAACAAAAATCCATGGGTTTATGCTGGTAGCTGCCACTTTCAATATAACTGAAAGAGAATAGACTGTTGTACCATTTAACACTATTTAGGAAAGCTAAAGTACAAGAAACTCAATAAAAACGCTAACTTCATTTTTTTTTCTATTTATGTGGAATTGAAGACTGGCTTTGACTGCTGTTGCTGCTTAGGGGCTGTAGCAGAACCAGGAATTCCTCACAGGGGAAGCCAGATGGAGTTAATTCTCCAGTATGTCTTTACAATTATTAGTCATGTTAGTCATTAACTAAAGCTAGTAAAAGGAACAGATCTTGTTTTAAATTCTGAGGCTTATAAAAGATTTTATTTGGATTCAAATAAACAGCTCGCTCTCTACATTTACAGCTGCATATAACCTCTGTCTGGACTTTCAGTATTTCTAAAACATAATGCAAGATCTGCCTCCACTCAGGCTTTTTACTTATGCCAGGATTTACTAAACAACTTCTGGAATGCCACTGGATATAGCAAAATTGACTTTTAGGGATGAGCATGGGTCAAATGCTGAGACAAAATTGCCCTTTCTCCTTCAATATATGAGCGCAACAGTTGAGATCTGGTCACACTGGGCTTTAAACTACTTCCAGTAGAAGCTGTTAGACAGAAAGCTTTTGAGTTGTTGGCAAGAAAGATGTTGGGTGAAAGATATGGAAATTCTACTAATATTCTTTTCTTCCAAGAATTTTAATGAAAGCCTGTTCTCCAATATTAAATGAAAAATTTGTCCACATGGAGTGCGGACCAAGTAATTTCTGTCAATTTCTGAATCTGACTGGCTTTGTCTTTCTTTTGACTCCAGACATATTGTAGATGATGAGGAGGACAGATTACCCCCAACACTGATACTGCACTCTGTTTATAGAAGAACCTCTCTTTTCCTCTTGTTTTAAATATAAAGCTTTTAAAACCCAAATGCTCACCTTTTTAGCACTGGCAACACATAG
Organism: Prinia subflava; assembly: GCF_021018805.1. Taxonomy (NCBI): domain Eukaryota; kingdom Metazoa; phylum Chordata; class Aves; order Passeriformes; family Cisticolidae; genus Prinia; species Prinia subflava. The sequence goes on along the minus strand of NC_086283.1, from coordinate 99,427,287 downwards.
ACACAAAAAAAGTGTTGATAAAAAGCCTTCCAACTTTTTGTGCTTTTATATGCAGTGCCTAGAAAATTCTTGACCAGTTTCTGCCAAGTTTAAACTATATATACAAAAGGACAGACGAACTTTGAAAAGCAGATGACTAAAAAGGCATGTACTACACAAAAAGACCCTTCTGAATACTCTTCAATGTTTTATCTTTATTGATGGTTCTCCCACACTTCACAGCATGTTACACTGAGCACACCAAAATTTGATGTGCTTACAGGATAAGGCTTGCTGAAATTTGGCTCTGGGTTCTGAAACATATCTACAAATGTTTTTTTTCCAAAGATTCAGACAGTTCAGACTGTGACAAACCGTGGCCAGATGAACACAACAGAGAAACTGTGAAAGATGAGAGAGAGTAAGAACGTGTGCCCCTCTGTGCAGAAATGAGTCAATGAGGGAGCCAGAAGCACAACCTACATCTGACAGCACTGGCTTGGACAGTGACCAGTATTTCTTCAGATAAAGCAGCATCACACACTGGCAACCACAGTGGAACAGCACTAAACACTGGTATTTCTGTCATTCACATGAAAATAAGTAAATATTCTAATGAGGTACATCTCTCTGTTGTGCTTCCCTACCTTCTGAAGAGCTGCCCAAATCTTTTGCAAATGAACTTATTTTGGAGCACTCAGTCTAGGCAGGTGTCCAAACTGGTAAAACATACCATTCTGCCATCAAAGTGTGTTCTTCTCTTCAGATGCTTCCACTACTTCTCAATATCATTCCAAAATACAGCTGCTGCATAACTTGAATAGCAAGCAGCTATTTCCAACTCATTTATTTTTATACCTTTTTTTAACCCATATACTTCTCTGGAGGCACTGAAAACCAAGATTTGATCAGTTAATAAAGTCTATTTCCCCTACAGCCTGAAGAGAAGGAAAACATCTCAAAGGAAGAATTAAATATGTTACAGGACTGTGTCTACATCTCTTCTCTTTGTGCTGGAACAGGCTAATGGTATTCATTACATACTGCAGACTTACATACAGAAATAAAAGTACAATGAGTAGTGACAATGAATGCCACGCAAATATCATTCAGAAATACACTTTTTTTGGTCCATTGTGAAAATTTATTATAAATGATACTTTAGGTACTTTAACAACATGATACTTTAACAACATTTTCAGACACTAAGCTGCTTGACTGGCATGAAAGCTAAAGTGCAACTTCTGCACCCACAGAACAGAAATGCAAATATACAGTGCAGGTGAAACTTATTTTGCATGTAATGTTGCCCAAAGGAGTGACACATAGCTATTATAAAGAAAAAGCACAATTTCTTAAGTGCAGAGATCACAGCCCCAAATGATTGAAAGGCTCAAATCAGGCCTCAAAACTGTAACTTGTTATCATGCAACCTAAACAATGCTATGATTCTATAAAAGATATTACATCTAAGAATAACTTCTAATCATTTGCTATTGTCCCATTTTGTGATTATAATCAAGTATGGGCCCCAGATAATAAATCCTGAAGTCTGGAGAAACAGCTTCATTTTCAAAAAAAATTACCAATCACAGTAAGGTAAAAAAAAAATTTGGGCAGATTGTGCAAGAATTTGCAGAGCACATGCACATACAAACACATTGTCCAGACACTATGAATACTTTTTTCTACATGGTGGGTCATGAGTTTAATGCAATTAAAAATTCTCTTGAGGAATCTCAACATAAAAAAAACTTCAGCAATTCTTTTCACACACATTGAAAAATCTTTGTTGGCGTAAAACCTACATACAAAATCAGCAGTTGCCACATCACAAAACCTCTCTTCATTATGCTAATGTTTCAATCATATGAAAAACACCCTGATGTGTGAAATAGGGACATCTTAGTGAGACAGGACAAAGTACAGCGAACTGCAGATCTTTGATCTGGCTGAAAGTGCTCTGCATTCTGATGAGAATTTTTGCTGGGATCCTAGGAGATGAAAGGATTTTTTTAAAGTCTGACAGTTAACAGAAGGGGGGAGGTATTGAGAAGAGAACAAAAAGAGGAGCACTGAAAGCAGATGACATCATGCCTCAAACTGGCCTTTACCATCTTACTGACATGTCCCACAATGTAGCATAGCAGTTTCCACACAGCTATTCTTGAGAGCTCAGGATCCTCTGTGGAGACAGTACGGCTGGAGATCCACTGCGTTAAAAGCATAGGTCTAAATATAATGCACCAATTTTATTTTAGGATCCTAAATGCATTATGGTAATGCTCCAGAATACTACTTTTTGAAACTATATTCTGCCTCACATCATAGATGGAAAGTCTCCAGTCTACAAAGCTAACAATGACAAGATCTGTCACTACCATCTCCAGGAAAACACCACACTGCAAGCATGGAAATGCCATTACTTCCCTCTGATTCTTCTCACAGGCAGTTTGCCTTTTGTACTAGGAACACCTTCCAACCTTATAAGGGGCCTTGGAACTGATTACCCTTCCCCTCAGGTTGCCAGAGGTTCCAAATACTCGTGAGAGGTATCAAATTCCCCTCTTTATATCCTATAAGGAGCTAAGGGGAAAACCACAGGGCTCTGGGAGCATTCTGATTAATTATGTTCAGGCAAATGCACATACAGTCAACTTACCAGGCCATGTACACAACATTTGTTTGCAATGCCGAGTCCTTCTGAGGACGTGTGTACCTCAGAAGACATAAAACATAAAAATCGGACATAAACCAGTTTTTCTCTGATACTGCCTTTCTCCTGTTCAGAAGTTTTGTCTCCTTAAATAAAGCAAAAATCGTACTTGGAACTTTTACATTAAGGCTGAAAAAGAGAGCTTTCTTGTCAAAGCTTCTCTGCTCCTTAACTCTCCCTCTCTACCACCTTCATTTATGTTTCATGGTATGGCCATTTACACAGGACATTTTTCTGTGTCAAACATCCTTACAGCTGCAAAGATGTTTTATAACATCTTTATAAAAATGTCTTTCAGTTCATGTCTCCAGCCTAAGTGCAAAATGTAAAGACCAACTAAAGGGTCTTGCAAATACCTAAATCTTCTATATCCCGAAGCTCAAACACTTATTTTCATTTGAGAGAAAATGCTGTTATAATTAGGATTTTTACATGAATTACAGACCTCTCTACACTGTTTCACATCCTGCATACACATTTTGGGAATAGTTTCATGCATCAATGCTGAAACGAAGTTTCCTTGAAAACTGATGCTAATATCAGCAAAAGACAGCATTTTGCCATACCAAAGGCAGCATCACAGGGACACACAGAAGAAAAATTACAGCCAGTGCATGCCTGACAAGCCGTGTGACACATCAATACTTTTCTATGCTCTCCATATAAACGACTAAAATCTGTATCAATTTGTGTATTTGGTACTATACAAATACAGTATCAGAGAGCTATACTCTCACCAACCATAGCAGAATTTTATCTTAGGGAAATAATAAATAACCATGATTTGTTTTGAACTGTAACTCTCCCTACTAGAACATGCTCTTTAGGATCGAAATCCTGTGGTTTTTTACCTGAGGTACTAACCAGGCACATATTAAGACTAAGAAGGATATTTACATGTTAGAGATTCCAGTAATACTCTCTCCCGCTTACTATGGGCCATTTTTTATGCTCCAACTTCTTCATCACTCTTTCTTTTTTCAAGAAAAAAGAACCTGTAAGATACATTACAGACACCTCAGTATTTGGATTTTGAGACTTAGCAATTGAAACTACTCCACTTTCCTTTGCATGCCAGGGAAGTCACAGGTGTCTTGGAATTGCTGTCCCTAGAGGGCCTGACTCCATCAGAGAGGACTTAAGGACATGTGGCATAACCCATTGAAGAATGTTACTAAAAGGTACTAAAGGGTTTGCATTTAACTGGCTTTACTTTTTTCTGTTTTCATCTCTGCTGTTGCAGGACGGGAAACTGATTTCTGACCACAGATTCTGGTAAGACTAGTGAGATCTTGATCAAAAGCAATGAAAACTCCACTAACCTCCCCTCTGTGAGAGATTCTTCCTCCTACTTTTAGTTTTAAACTACAGGATATTGCTAGTATTAACATTTCTATTGTTTCCATCTTGAAGTTCCAAGGTTCGGATACTGTCCCAACAGTACCACAGAATCAGGAATCTGAAATCTAAGGTCGTTATTTACTTAAAACTGTGCATATACTTAAACTAGCTATCCAGAAAACACCTTAACTAAAATAAAATCCTACTCTTATTATTTACAAATAACAACCTGGCATTATTTGTAAGGATGCTCTCTCATGTGCTTTGACAGGATGTGTTACTTTCTCCATCACAAAACTTAGTTCTCAAAACGTGTGTACAACTGTCATAAAAGAACTTATTTATTCTAGTGATCAGCAATAATTTCTGCCCTCTTAAAGTCAATATTGACAGGTATTGATATGAAGCAAGCAAGCAAGCATCCAACCTGACACTACCACAAAAGGTACCCTGTACACATCAATCAATACTAAAATAGTTGCTGAAAATCCTAACAACCCATGCATAAAGTGAACTACACAGCTTATGTGGGAAACATACAAGTACTAAAGGGATAATACATTTCTTTCAGCCTTGACTTGGTCATTACCACAGGATGACCATTCTCATTCTTCTGTGTTCTAAGGAAACAAGCTTCCTTGAACCCTACCCTTAGACATCCAAACATCTTGTAGCCAATTTAGATAAATAATGACTCAGACAACAAAAATGAAGTATCAGAAGGAAAAACTCTGAACAAACATGACTCCTTATCATTTCAGCATCTCTAACACAAACCACAGCTGCTGGTTGCATTAGCTGCTAGCTCAGTATCTCAGATTAACATGCTTGACAGGAGACAACGTCAGAGGTCCAGAGAAGGGCAGCCATAACCACAGAGAAGTTGGCAAGAAAAGCCATTGGCTGTGAGTTGTAAGACAAGTAGACGTGCATACTTTGCAAGAGACAAATCAAAGCCAAGAACCTGGAAAGGGTCAGTCTCAAAAGGACAAGATTTCATAGTATTTACTCATATGACTCAAAGTTCATGGTGGGGGGAAAAGATGCTTACTTGTAAAGGTAGTATTCGGCTTGGTCCACTTCTTCTCGTGAAGAAATGTTGTCAACAAACTGATTTAAAAAAAAGAAATAAAAGCTTAAGAAGGGAGCACTCACATGAAGCATATTAGAAGAAAACACAGTAACAAAATACATTTGTCTGGCACATTTAGCTGGCTGACTGTACTGTTATTCTTCACATCTTTGTTTGCTCCTAATTCTGGTTTCTTCTAGTCTGCTAAAACTCAAATCTTTTTAAATTGAGACAACTCCCTTCCTTAATTCTGAGAAACATTATGCATCTTGAAAGCCATCTGAGGATTAAACCCCTACAGTTCAGTATCCTGTATTTTTACTGTTCCTCTAGATCTTTTGCTCTTTAATCATACCCTTTTTTTTTAAGCATATATTCAGTTCCTTACGTTTTTTGATACAATTTTGAGTGACTCTTGACATGCCTCATTCCTTTTTCCAAAAATATTAATTTCCCTATAGTTTGCCTATTCATACTATATGTTCTGAAGCACAGGGACAGCAAAATTTTGTATTTCACTACACTTATAAATAATGGTAAGAAAAAATCACTCTCTCATGCTGTACAGCAAAACTGTCCTCTACTTTACAATCACATCTTCTTACAGAAGTCCCATTGTTATCAATTACTTAAATACAAGCCAAGTTCACAACTTGACTTTGTCTTATGGTAACAGTGAATCCCATTTTCCTGTACATTTTACTAACATAAGCATAAAGGTGTTGGAACACCACAGCACCTTTATATTATAATAACTTAGTTCAGAATAAACAAATATATTCTCAAGGTCAGTACTTCTCTTCACCCTAAGCCTAAGCTAAAAACAATAATTTCAGCTGACTGGTATTTGGTCTCCCATTTCTTAATTCTCTTTGCATGCTGTATACATAGAGATCTCATCTTCTGAACATGGCAATAGCATACCTGTGTGCTTTACCTACATTTCAGAAAGTAAGAATCTGATATTAGCTCCAGGTATTGCAAAATGGGGCTGTTTGACAAACTGAAAATACCATTTCTCCAGGCAGGTCAGCCCAAAGCAGGAAAGGAATAAAACTGATTCATAAAAAAGAGAGGAACATCCATTTCCCTCCTGCCATGGTCTCAGAAGCAACAGTCAACAATGCTTGATCTGTATAAATGCTTGGTCTTGTAACTGAACAAAGCATTCTGTCACTCTTCAGTTAGTGGTGCAAATTATCCTTACTAGTGGTATTACTAATTAGGGATATTACTGAGATAACTCAGCTTCTCTGAATAATTTTGAAGACTGAAATTATTTTGTTTTGTTTTTTAAACAAATGACATATTTGTTCTCCTTCCTCATTACAATATCTTGGCTTCTCTCCCCCCTTTCCAGATTAACCCATCTAGAGGATGGAACTGGTTACTAGTTCCAGTAAAAATAATGGCTTTGCTTAACACACATCAGCATTTGTTCTGCCTCAGTCTGCTACAACGACAGAAAGCTATAAAAGCAAAATATGTCCACCTCCACCTCACTCTGAAAGAAGCCTGGAACTGGAGGAAGGCAGACAGTGCAGAGTTCTAATTCAATGCATTCCCTTAGCAGCCTGGGTTCTTACACAGTGCCTGAGGAGGTTTTAAAGCTCTCACAAAGACAGAAATCACAGGAAGGCAGGAAACACATATTAGGGAAATACACAAGCCAGTAACAGCGAGGCCTGATTTAAAAAAAGAAATCTGCTTTAAAGACCCTATGGTCTGGGTACTAACTAATAAGTACAAAGTATCAATAAAACAGCTTTATGCAGCAGTTTAATAATATAACAAGACATTTATGATCCCTGAACTCCTAAGAGAGGTGGTATCATTTATTGCCTCTCAGCTCACTACACAGGCATTCCACAGTCACTTCTACCAGTTTATGGTTGGGATTTATTTCCTTACCCGGGCTAGTGTCAAAGAGCTGACAGGCAGTTTTCTTTCATAGGTTCTGTCCATTAAGTGGGCTAGGTCAGCTGGAGAAAGCAGAAAAAGCACGTGTTTAATCAACTGGCACAACAGGAAAATCTGCAGAGCCATCATATAACCTAGAATAGAACTTATGTCCATGAAATCAAATTCTGGGTTCTTAACAATTAAAATTGTATGAAAACAGTACTTTCAATTACTGTTGAACACTTTGACAGAAAATAATACATGAGAAAGTTCTCCAACTGATGATCCTAAATTACCAGAAAAAATGGGTAAAAAAACCCTATTCTATAAAGTGCTAGATGAAATTAGTATAACTAACATAAGTCATCTAAAACAAAAAATTAGCAGATGTCCTTAAAATTCTCATTTACTTTCAAGCCTAGCATATGCTGGACAGTGCTTTAGGCATGGATTTTTATTTTACAGTAAAACAATGAGACGCAGAAACATGTGGTACCATACTGATAAACCTTACAGTCACAAACAGCAATCCAAAGAAATCCTGTTAATCAAATAGGGCACTGTGCCAGTAACTAAGTAGCTTTACAGCATTCTGCTTCAGCAGTCATATAACAATATTAATCTGACCATGCAGGAACTTAAACTTCTGTCTGTCGAACAGGTAGCCAGCCATTGCATTTAATGAATTAATTGGAAGCTAAATTAATTTAATTTGGAGTTTTAGCTTTGTACTGTTCCTGGAAAATAAAGATTACTCAGATAGACTAAGCTTCTCAACATATGCTTAATGTCATCTGTTTGACCATCAACTGACAATAACAAATCTATAAGATTTAGGGACTTCAATCATACTCTTCCTCCATCTTGAGGAGGAGAAATCTAACACATTCCCTCTGCAACATTTCGAACTTGTTTCCTCATTTGAAACTGTTACTGAGTGAGTCACTCTTTAGACACCTCTCAGTAAAGATCACTGGCCATCCTTGGCAAGCTGATGGGCTGGCTCACTTTAGAATTAATTTTCCAAAAAGGTCAACCTGCCTCCACACCTGCCAGTGAAATGTGAGGTAAGCAGAAATTGCAGCACTACATCAGGACGGACTAACCTGCCTACTCTTGCAAAGTTGTCAGGGGCAGGACACAGCACTGCAACAATAACATGCTCTGTCTCTGAGGGATGCTGTCCTCAAAACAAGTGATATCACTATTTATTACTTTAAAAACACCTGTACCACAGTGAACAATGGAGGGTACAGTTTTAACAAAACAAATGGCATTCCGTGCTACTCTAACCTTATAGGTAATCTGTCAAATTACAGCACATGGATCAAGATTTCAGTAAAAAAATGACAGAGCCCTTGACTTGGAATAAAACAGTTGACTCCTGGTCTGTACAATGCTGCTGTCTGCCACATAGCAGTACTCTTTGTTTACATAACCATTTTCCTCCTGAGAAGTTCCTCAAAACACAAAATGAGCATTTATCCTCTGGCTGAGGGAAGGCAAACTTTTCATGACCATGAAAGCAAAGGGAAATTTGTGACAAAGCTAGTAAGGCCAATACCAGCTCCTATAAAAGACAGCACAAGATGCTGAGGTGATGTGGGCTATCAAGGCCATGCTGTACAAGATAACCACCAAAAACACAGATGCAATTTTTTAATGGTGAAGGAATTTATATGGGAATCCTTACAAGAAGGGCCTGTAAGTGCCTGTATTACCCATCTCTCCAGAAGTCACAAAAGTCATGATGAAGCACATGGGTAAAGGCACAGGGAGCATTCCCAGCAGTGCTAGAAGTTAAGAGAGTAGGGATGCTGAGACCAACTCAGCTCATCCAGATCAAAGCACTGGGTAGGTCCTGGCCTAAATAAAGTCAACTGTCCTTCACCATTCCTCATCTCCATTTTGAGACAGCTGGAAAGGAGTGTTTGCTTCAAAATCTGCTATCTTGGGTGATACAGCAATGTGGACATGGGACTCAGAGCTCACTCATCTATTCCAGAGCTGGTTTTATTATGCATCACCCTCCCTAAAGTAGAAGGTGATCTCTGTGACCATTCTGGGCCACACTTAAGCCCTGAGTTTGGCATTTTTTTTGTCTAGGTGCTCATGAAGATGAAGAGCCCACTCTAGAACACTGATTACTTTAGCAGAATATAAACCAAACTAATACAATGCCATGAATACAAGATCACAAGACTGTTAGGCATTATACAACAGCATCCTCTGAGAGATTTCACACATAGAATTTTAATGACTGACCTTTTATTGCTCTCTATGAAGCTGAAGCTCTCCATCACATCTACAGTACAGAACGCACTTATCTATGAACTCCATATAACACAAAACACTTATCTGTCATCTCCAGTGTAAGAGAAACAACAAAATGAGGGCTTATTAAATATAAAAGAACAGCAGAAAAATGAAGATAACGGGAAATCTAGCTTTGTTTTCAGACAAGTTGCTGCTTCCGCAGTAGTAGTATTACAGGAATTAATTGCAATGAGTGATTATTTCCTAGCTTGTTTTTTGTGAAGACACCAGACTTCTTTTTCTCAAATTCATAATTTGAAATAATTCAGCCACTTTCTGTAAATCAAGTTGGCTCCATAAGTTGCTTTTCAATAATCAAGATTAAAGCTTTTTCTTAGTTAAAGCATCCTGAATGCCCAAGTCTCCTAGCATTTTTGGTGGGAAAACCTGAGTGCTTACATTGGTGTGTAAACCAAACCAATATTTTAATGGCCAAATCAAAATTCTATATACATTTTAAAATTGTACATATTGCAAATGCTTTTATCTGACTCATCAAAAACACCACTAGTCTATGCAATCTCTCATACATGCAGCCTAAAAATATCAAAAAATAGCGTAAAAGATAAATTCCATAAATTTAATGTCTCTAAAAATATATTACTGCATATTCAAGAATTAATGGAATTGGTGAAACAAACCATAAATATAAGATTAGGTCATTTAATTTCAGGCTGTGAGTCCACAGAGGACTCTGCAACCCTGGTATATGAGACATCATGTTCACTTTTATTTTCTTTTGTTCACACAAACTCAACATCTTGTTGCCTGCAACAGGGTGGTTCAGGACAATGACTTGGAAAATACTGACCCTCCCCTTCCAAGTCAGTGGTTATGACTTCCAGCTTGGTGGCCCAGGAAATCATCACAGTTTCAGTTTGATTCACAGCCTGTACCCATCCACACAATGTAGCACATCAACAAGTAGCACATTATTAATATGTGGCACATCTGGCCAAGAGATAAGGTCACTTTTATTCTATTTACAGCCTTGTATTCTTAGAAGTGGTTCCTTCAAGACAGCATTCTGATCCAGCAGTTGGAAATGATGATACAACTGAGATGCAGTTTACCTGTCCTGGGAGTGATAAGCAGAGCTAATACTTTAATTCACAGGCTAACTGGTGCTATAAATAAAGCCTTGCTTTATTTTAAAGACCCAACTAAAATATAAAGGCCAAGGCAAGTATTTTGCATTACAAATTTATTTGTTCCACATTTATCTCTATTTCCACATAACTGGAAAGAACAACAGCTTTGGACTGAATAAGGCTTTGAATGGAAATTATTCATGTCTCTAAGGGCAGCACTGCCACCTCGTGTTGCAGATAAGCCAATTTAGGTACTGTGAATCTTTCTAACAAAAAAAAGAAATTTCCCATCTCACCTGGATTCTGCCATCACCCAGGATTCTAGTTTCCTTGGTACTTCATTTTTAATAAGTGGAGTCAGAATTACTTCTAGGCAGTTATCTTCCTACCAACAAGCAATTTGCAAATTCCAAAATAACATATTTTCAATTCCTATCTTCTTGAACAAAAGTGTTTTGGTACACAAAACACAGCCTTGCTCTTTCCCATACATTTTTCAGTTGTGAAGTTTGCTAAACTCATTAATACCTGGATTCTAAACTGAGGTTACATAGAAGACAATAAACCATGCCTTACATGGACATGGTAAATGAGTTTGTGTCTGAGACAGCACATCATTGCTGCAGAAAAATGGAACTGACTTTAAATCAAAAAATACTTCTTTTTCCTTTAGAAGTATTCTCACAACACAGTTTTGCATGACAACAGTTCTGAAACAACGTTTGAAACGCACAAATAAAAAGAGCATTTCCTCAAGACAAGGAACTCACTCTAGCTATAATCACCAGTTAGTACAGACAAGATTGTATGTGCAACCACACAATTGACAGCTACAGAGCAGACGTCTGCAGGGCTGTCTCCTCTCTGAAAATGCTAATACAGCTGACACCGTGTTAACTTGTTTTCTCTCTTCTGTGAACACAAAATGAAAATGCAAAGCAGTTCTTTGAAAATCATGCAATAGACATCTGCTTTGGCTCAAGACCATCAGCAGAGGAGCAGCAAGAACTGTGCCTGCCAAACAGTCACAGAAGGTCTTGCCAGGCCTGGATAAAGCCAAACATGGACTGTACCAGCACCAGCACAATATTTTCTTTGACAGTGGCTTTCTATTGGCCATGACATTTCTCAAAATAATTCATTTTCACCTGGAGGTGACTAGTTCAAATACATTCCAGGGCACAAATCCATGGCTCCATCCCAAAATACACTGCATGAGCAGTCCTACTGACAGCAAAGTGCACCAAGGTATTAACACTCTCTGCAGGATCCAAGCTACAGACATGAGGACCCACTGGCTGTTTCTAATCAATACATGTTGACAATTCCCACCTAAATGCTCACAGGCAAATAAAAGAAACAAATTAGTGCATAAAAACATCAATCTGATCATTTTGGCTGTCCTCCTGCCTGACAAAAGCCCCTGAATTTCACCTGATGATTCTTCCTTCAGCCTCAGAATCTGTGTTGCAAATAACAACCACAGTTCAGGGGCCCAGTCATGAAAGCAGACTGTGAATTAGGAGTCTCGTAAAATACCTGTGGTACAAAATAATAATTTAAAAATCTATCTTTAGTATGGAATAATGCTTTGCAAGACGCTTTGTATTTAACACAGTCACCAAAAGACAATGAAATGTCATTTCAAATGTAATCTGGACAAATAATTTAGCTATAAAATTTGCACAGGAGATCTCACTACTATTGCAGATATAACATATAACTTCTTGAAAATAAAGGTTATCTTCATTCCCCACCCCCTAATAAAAAAAAAATCTATTATTTAAGAAGACACTGCAAAACTCAAAGGAAAATTTCCTCTTAAAAATGCCATTAAATATGATTGTCCTGCAGTATTTACAGAATAGCATTTTTTCACACTGCAGTACTGTTAAAACAATGTCAATGAAGACATCAGTCAGAGACAGTCATACACTTTGAATATTGTGATAGAAAAATCAGCTCATAGAAACTGAACACTAAGCAAACAGGCAAATTTTAACTTGTTTCTGCACTATGGCTTTAAATACACATGACAAGTTTTTAACACGTTGAGCACTTTTTGACATAGAAGCTCAAAGGCATATCGTTTCACACCCTTTTTAATTTGAAGGATTTACAGATGGTAAGGTAACCAAAACCGAACTCAGGTTGCAATTAATTAGACAAAGTGGTAATAAGAAACAAACTTTTCTCACCCAGGTTATGCTCTTCTTTTTTCCTCTTTTCCCATTTTGAGCTATCCACATAGGCTGAAGAAAGAAGAGATCTTCGACCTAATAAAGAGAGAAATCACTAAGTAAGCTGGGTTGCTTACACAGCTCTAAATAAACACTTTAAGAGGTACCACCTTTTTCTGTCGTATTTGCCAAGTGGGATGCATTAAACTGTCTTTATGCCAGTAGCTATTAATGTAAAAATCCAGATTTTTTATATGTGGATCAGCTATTACACTGTAATATTTAAAACCGAAAAGCTTTCCCCAAAAGTTCTTTTTTCAGCATGAAACAAGTATTTCCAAACCTAAACTCCATATTTGAGAAAATATCAAATTTGTGAAGGTAGAAAAAACCCTCAACAATAAAAGCAAGTTCTTTGTAAACAAAAACCTTTTTCATGAAATATTAGCAATTAGCTAAATGTAGGTTAAAAACATAAGCAAAAAAAAAAAACCCTGGCTACACCAAACAGGCTTTTCTGTTGTTGCTGAATGGTTATTATTTCCACCTATAAAGGCATGTCTCACTGAAAATACTTTCATTTTTATAATCTCCATTCTTCCATCTCCTATGAACTGCAGACTCAACGAAATATTTTTGAAAGCTTTTTTAGAACATTCTTTGTACCACCAAAACTGCTAGAGATGCTATGCTAGCTTTTGAAACAAAACAGAAAATGCTTCAGCTGGAAGAATTTATGTATCAATCACAGATGATGAGGTCTTGAAAATGCACGAGGAACACCTGGATAAAATCTGTTGGAAGGAAGATATAGAAATACATATAGAAGACAGCAGGAAGAAATGTTATGAAATAAGAATTTTAAAAATAGACACTACAATGCTACACAGAAGTCTTAACAACTACTTCAAAGCCTTTAGCTAAACATCTATCTGCTAGCACTAAAAGCTTCATTTTGGTTGTGAAAGAATTTTTCCTTCTTATGACCTTTCTGATGCGCAAACATATCCACACATCCAGTACGGAACACCTCAGGAAACTACCGTGAAAAAGATTCAGAACACGGAATTCCGGAGTCAGACTTCAAAATTATGGACAATACTTTATCAAACAGCTAGGAAAAAAGAAAAAGAAAAAGAAAAAGAAAAAGAAAAAGAAAAAGAAAAAGAAAAAGAAAAAGAAAAAGAAAAAGAAAAAGAAAAAGAAAAAGAAAAAGAAAAAGAAAAAGAAAAAGAAAAAGAAAAAGAAAAAGAAAAAGAAAAAGAGGTATTCTGGTGGTTGCTGGGGTTTCCTTTAGCTGTCGTTTTCGTTGATAAACGAGGAGCACACAAGATGCGGGGGGGGGTTGGTGTGGCGGGTTTGGGGTCTTTAATTGTCGCGTTTTTTTCCTTCAGCATAAACAAGAAGTCATTCATTCATTCATTCGCTCACGGCTAAGGAGGGCAGTGCCAAGCACTGCCAGAGGCTGCCCCGGGCTGCTCTCGGCAGCGCAGGCCCCGCGTGTGGCAGCGCCGCGCTGAGGGCGCCGGGGCCGGGGCGGACTCGGGGCCGGGGCGGCACGGCCGGGCCGTGGCACGGAGGAACAAACGCGTGGAAAGGCGCAGCAGCCACCCCTCATGGCCACCACACCGCACCCAGCGTCACTGGGCTCAGCTCTTCCCGAAGGTCACATCTTTGGCTCGTCCAAAACATCAGCCTTGGTGGCGCCGCTGCCAGCGCCGGTAGCAGGTTTGCTGATCACGGCGCTGCCGCGGGTTTGGCGGCCTCCGGCACAGTTCCGCGTGGCTTTCCCTAACACAAAAAGGCAGGTCCTACCAAGTTGTGCTATCAAATCGGCACGGGGGATTACCTGTTAAAAAAACACACTGCGAACAGTCTCCTGCACTATATACTAGCCACTAAACGTCTTCTGAGCTATCTCTAATTAAACGCACGCACGCAGAGGGAGAGGGAGGGAAAGGCGAGCGAAATCCCTACGCATCACCCCGTCCCTGCTCATGCTCCCCCACCGCAGCCGGCGCCAACCACGACGCCCGGCGCCGCGCCCCCCGCCCCGCCAGCCGCGCACCGACCTGGGGCCGCGCCGAGGGCGCTCCCGCCGCGGAGCACGGCGCGCCGGAGCACGGGGGCGGCCATGGCGCCGAGGCCGGAGGAGGCGGGCGGCCCCGGCTGCGAGCGCCCCGCCCCGCGGGCCCGGCCGTGAGATGGCGGCGGTGCTGGCGGGCGGCTCCGGGCGGGCGCTGCGGCAGGCGGCGCGGCGCTCCGCGGTCCGCCCGCCCGCCGCGGGCGGCTGGGGCTGCGCGCCCGCAGGTACCGCGGGGTGCGCGGCGGGGGTGGGCGCCGGGATGGCCGGCCGGGGCGCGGGGCTGCCGCTTGGCTGGGGAGATAGCGGGGTACTGCAGCTCCCGGCAGGCCCGGGCGCCGCTGCCGGCTGTGTGCCTGACGGGAGTTGTAGTTCCTGCGCCGATGGCGCTCTGCGTGTGGGGGGTGCGCCGCCGTGGACGGGCCGAGCTGGCCCGGCAGAGGTGTCCCGCGGGGAGAGTCGGCGTCACGGAATCGGTGAAACAATCGCATAATGGCCTGGGTTGGAAGGGAGCTTAAATATCATCCACTACGAACCCTGTGCCATCGGGGCACCTTCCACTAGACCACATTGCTCAGAACCCCATCCAACCTGCCCCTGCGCTTATCCAGGGATGCTAGATCCACAGCTTCTCTGAGCTACTTATTCCACCGTCCCAGCAAAGAATTTCTTCCTCATATCTTACCTAAACCTATTCTCTAATCAAAGACTCTAGTCGGAGGCCATTCCCACGTGTCCTAGCACCACATGCCCTTGTGCATGTTCCCTTCCAGCTGTGTTGTAGGCCCCGCTGAAAGGCTGCAATAAGGTCACCCCAGAGGTCAGTGTTAGTCAGCATGACAGCATAGGGTTAAAATGCTTTTTAAATCATGGGAATTGCATACAATAGATTCAGGGGGATGGAAGGAAAGCTTGGGCCTGGTAGACCCTGGGAAAGGGAGCCAGGATTGGGTAAGTCTTGGGAGCGAACTGTCTTTATTAGATCCTGTGAAACTGAATAATGAGTAAGTGATAAGTGGTATGATTGTTAGATGTGATGATTATTTGGTAATTGAGTATGATTATTGCTTAATCGCAATAAGAATCATAAGAAACTAAGCTTAAGGGGCTTGGAAATTGGTGCTCGGGTAAGATCAATGTATACAATAGAACAGTATAAGTTTAATAATTAATATGTAGTTATATCACGAAAAGGGTTTAAAAACGTGTCCATCTCGAATCCATGTTGGAGTCAGATTTGTGTCTGTGCCCCTGATTCCCAGACCTCTTCAATAAAATCACCTGCATGTAATCATGCTCTGTGATCATGTGTTTCTACACTAACAAGCATATCCCCTGCTTGCTGCTGTCAGGATATGACATTAAAAAAAACAACCAAACAAATAAACATGCAGCTTCATAAATGTGTATTTATTCTGGAGGATGACAGCCTTATCCAGACCCTGGGATTCAGAAACAAGGAAAGAGGAGTGCATGGAAAAGAGGTGTATGGCAGAGGGCTCCCCAGCCTAGTCCCTGGCTGGGCTCCTGACCCACTGTGCTAGCAGTGCTGGAAGTTTTGCTCAGGTTACATCTCTGTTATACCCCTCAGAGACATGGAGATCTCTCTCTCTCTGTGGTGCTCTGCCCATCCCCTTCAGGGTCTGGCCATATAGAAGGTTGTCCCAATTATTTGCCTGATGCTAAGCAGGTAGGTTGATTGGTTGGTTGAGTTCTCTGAGATGTCCTGCACCACCTGCATGTGCCAGCTCTCATATCCATCTCCCTCCTTTTTCCTTGCTGGTCCCTTTGGTTTCTGTAACACTGAAAGGGATGAGTCTAAGGAAGCAGTATAATTCAGCAAGTTGAATGCACTAGTGCTGCTCTAGTCCCATCCCGGGCACCAGCATGATTTCTGCACCAGCTTTGCAAAGGCCTGTGACAAGGATGGTCTTGCAGTGCTAGACCAGCAGAGTGTAATGCAGTGTAATGCAGGTCAATTTCATGCTGCATAAAATGTATTTGTTTATCCATTGGAACTGTTTCAATTAAATTTAATGGATAAATGTGCCATTTAATGGATTTTTTTTTCTTCAGGTTTTATGGAGCGTGTCATTATCATGCTTCACTTGCTTAGAAAACTAGTGGCTTTGTTTACATGGCCAGTTACGTTTTCCTAGGGATATGCAGAATGAGAATAAACAATCTAGTTCAATACTTGTTCTTGTGCTTTCATGCTTCAAATAAGCCTTTATAAACCAAAACCCTAAAATATTACATTTTAACAATCTTAGCTGTTTTTGTGATTCTCTGTTACAAAGTCAGTAGTTGCTAATAAAAATCCTCTGGACACCTGTTTTTGTGACAGCAAAATCTTGTCAAATAGCTTTTGCATGATGCTTGTTGTAAAGCAGCTTGCAAGACAGTACAGTTAAAGTCAGCACCCAAAGTTAATTTTGACATTCTACACTCAGTGACTGTCTTACCTCTGATGTCTGTACTGCAGCAGAACATTATTAGGTGACCCAAGGGTTGCTGCGATCCAAATAATACACTTGTTGTTTTTTATAAATGAAAAACAATAAGCTTTTTGTGTCTTTCTACTGCATTTGGAGCTTCCAGAATGATTTATTTTATAAACTTGTGGGGTAAGCAAGTTGTGCCACTAGTGAATTGTGGAAAACAAAGGAAAACAAGACAAATCCTTAGAAAAGTATGAAGGAGGGGGTGGAAATTTTGTGCAGAATCTCCTTGGCTTAGTGGAGAGGAATGTAGCCTCTAGTTTTTCTTTTGCACATCCAGTAACTAGATACTTCTTCATCCTTGTCCACATAAGCTCTGGAAAGCTGTGACATATTATTTGGGTTCTTTTGTCAGTGATGAGAGTAACTGCAGTTTTTGCAATCTGTATTTTAGTGTCATATCCCAGTGGTCTGGAATCACAGTGTTGTCAGTAATTCACACATGCCAGATTCTGTACAATTAAATCATACAGTGTGGCATGAAACTCAACCTTCCTCTTTTTTTCCTATGGCAGGGAAGCGGTACCTGCTAACAGAAGAAGATATAAAGTTGCAGGAATTTCAGCAGATGAAAGTGGCAATTAGAAATGAGCTTCATGGCAGTAAAGGTACACATACCATTTATTTCATGGTCACCACTTTAGCATGACTCTTAGGAAACAAACAGTCAAAGTCATAATAATATGGCACCAATTGACCCCATTTAAAGAAGCAAATTATGTCTTCCTCTTGCAAATATTTTTTACTTAACATTATAATGTAGTATTACTTATGCTATGTGGAGAATATGTGTTGAGAAGCTTTCATGTATGTAAGGTGTTTACATAAGACCTGAAATGTTTGTGCCCTTACTCTTCCAACTTTGTTAGACAATCTAATAGAAAAAACTGTTTCGGTCTATGAATCTTGCTTCAAGTGTAATAGCAACACAGAAAGTTAACACAAAGCTAAACAGTTACCGTACTATTCAGAAAAGGGCTTTCACATTATTTTCTTTTTTAATTTGCTCCCCAAATTTTGTTAGTGTATCTACTTTGCGCCTCTTGTGCAGGTCACTATCTTGGGAAGAGCAGTGACCCAGCAACTGCTACAAAAAAAGTTCATTTCCCAGCCCAAGATGGTGGCAGCACCATGAGAGGAATGGAGCTGCCAGGTGGTATATGTGATTTTAATCTTGTGTATGTCTGAGTCAGAGGCTTGAAATTAGCAACTGAAGGTCTGGTCTTTGTGCTTGCTTTGTCATAGGAAAATGTGCTGGATAGAGAACCCTCTCTTTTGGAGTAAAAGGGTAGCAACTCCAAGTTTATGGCCATTTAAAGAAATGGATAGATTATGTATGAAAGTCTTTGTGTGTTCATCAGCTCTGAAGAAATTTAATTCTTCTGTATGACCACTATTTAGTAGAAATTCTTATGGTCATTTGAATACTGAGTGGAAATGGTTTTGTGTGCTTGTTTGCTTTTCAGCAAAAGAACAAAATGTCACAAAACTTTATTCCCTGTTAAAACTTTTGCATTACCTGATATGCTCCATAACATATGTAGTGAAATTAAGTTTCACAGGAAGCATCTCCTTGGTTTTCTAAGTCTGACATGACTTCATGGGGACACATTGGCATGCTTGTCTCTTAGAAGTTTTATGCAGTTTTATTGGTGAAAAAAACCCAAGAGTTCTGCTTCATTGAGTCTCCACATTTCAGGTATCAGGTATGTAACTCAGGTAATGGAATTGCCTAAAGACTGCTGCTGTATGTGTTTAATTTTCAGATCAATATTTTAAAAATATTAAAGAAAAACTAAGGAAAGATGGAATAATTCTCAGAAATGAACTAAAAAATTTGCTGCATTTATGTCAGACTTCCTCTGATGTGGAACTAGCCAGAAAAGTTATTTACAGGTATTTTTGACAATCCAGGTAACATCCTTTTCTGTCTTTATCTTTTTGCTTTTATTAGATCATCCCAGGTTATATCTGCAATTGAGGTCTTGCCCTAATTCAATTACAATATGCATAGTTAATCCCTTAATTTAAGGTTGTATTTTTATTTAAATACTTTGTGTCTTCCAACCCTTTAGAGACTCTAATGTTAAAGGAGAGTTAAGCTGTGAGGGCATAGTGGTGTCCTACTTACCAAAGTGGTGAGACAGAGAGAAAAATGATCCCACAGCTGTGAGGCAGAGGTGTTCTGGGGCATCCCAGCCCAGACATGCCTGGTTATAAACTGGCCTGCAACCAGTAGTCAATAGCTGGAGGTTTTGTGAATGGAAGCTTTCCCAGCAAATATGATATAGGGACTATAGAGAAAAAAGTAAAATACAGAAATGCTTTCTCTTTCTGTTGAGGTATTTCAGCAGGTACTGCTGTTAAAATGAACTGCTGCAACTTTCTTTGCTGTTGTTCCACGAATAGAAGGTAAAGCAGCTCAGAATTTTCAAGGCAGAGACCCATTCTATTATTTATTCAATGAAAGTTACTATATTGGTAATAAAAGACATTATTTATTACCAATTAATTTATTTTTCTTAATCCAAACAATAGTTTTCCTTAAAATTCATTTCCTGTTATCTATATATCTTTGGCTGGTGCAGCTCAGAGTGTGTGTCTCTGTCATTGCACCTGCAGATCTTACTGTCTATTTAAAGCTGTTCTCCCTTGGCAAATTCCATGCCTTGTATGATTAATTTTTTAATCTTTCTCATAGGTACCATGAACAGAATGGAATCACAACCTTACGTAATTTTAAATTTGGGCCACTCTTTATGAGGCTGTGTTATGAGCTAGACCTTGAAAGACCAGCAGTAGAACTTATCAAAGATCAGGTAATTACCCTAAATAATAATAATAATAATAATAATAATAATAATAATAATAATAATAATAATAATAATAATAATAATAATAATAATAATAATTAGTATTAGTATTAGTATTAGTATTAGTATTAGTATTAGTATTAGTACTACTATTGTTGTTATTAATAATGTTAAAATATGAGTAATGGTATACTACACATGAGCTTTGCATGAGGTGATAAACCTGAAGATGTGTTGCAGTAACAAGGATGTCTATGACATTAATGTAGGTGTGCAGATTACATGGATTTTATTTTAACACAGTAATTAAAAGGAAATTAAATGTTAGTTTGATCAGTAACTTTATTTCTGTATGATTGCATCATTTGAATAAAAATTGAGTAAAAAGTGTTGGTGAAAGAATAATTACTTAAATGAATACAGCTGATGCATGTTTTCCTGCATCCTGTGTTGAATTGAATCCTTCTTGAAAGCGAGCACTTGTGGTTTTTTCTGCAGTAGTCCTCTGAAATTCCTTGGGTGATTTGCACCAACAGGTTCACTGTGTTGCTCTGTACTTCAATCTCTCTCTGAACCCTGTAGAGGTGGTATGATACTCATCAGCTCAGGAACCTTGGCCATTTTAGTGCTGAAGAAACTGAAAGACTTGTTTCTGAATGTCTCTAAAATTCTGTGTGCACTATTATGGCAAAATAATAATCAGGTCCAGTCTGTGTAATAACGTTGTGACTTCAAAAATCTCTGGCAGACAGCAAAAATCTCACTGATATTAATTCCTTAAGGCATGAAATGTGTCAGGGAGCCAGGGAGAAGACTTGCTGCTATTCTTAAGTTAGGCATGTATAAGAAAGAGTATGTGTAGTTTCTATTTCTTTTGTTTTTAATTTGGGTCTCTATCAGACAGGGACTGCTGTACTTATAGTACATAGTATCTGCATAGTAATGTACAATAACACTTCTCAATATTTTGCTGCAGATACTCAATACCTCTGGTATTGTATTTGTATATTCCCAATACACAGTGTGGTTGAAATGAAACATAAAATGTAATTCCTCTCTCTTCTGTTACTCTTACCATCATCACTCAAGTTCTTGTGCTGATCATTTGATATTGTGATTAGCAAAAAATTCATTCAGTTTCATGTTGGTGGTACTTTACCCCAAACATGCTGTTCATCAGCTGCAAGCTGACACTGACTTCTGCTTCCACTGACTTAAAGGTCATTAAGAAAAAATGATAATGGGAAATTTCTGTTTGATTTTAGTGACCTTTTGACCATAATGAGTCACTGGTATTTTTGACATCATTTGACAGAGAGACAGACAGGGAACCTAGAGTTAAATACTGAACTTGTAAAGATGAGACTTATTCCAGTGCTAAATGCTGTGCACAGTAAAACTCTTCACTGAACTGACTTTTCTTATGCTTGCTCTATTTCCTCTCCAGAATCTGCAAGGTTTTTTCTCAGACAGTACATCATTCCATATTTTGATGACTATGTTGTTTAAAAAGGGCTATTTTGAAAGTAAGTACCGGATTTGCTAAGGCAAATTAATTTTGGGGAGGATGCTTCTCACTGTAAGTGGTGAGGGGGTGTGTGTTTATATATTTATTTGCTGATTTGCTATGGTTTTAGATGGCCAAACATCATGTAAATAACTGTAGATGTGAATGAGTTGCACTGTAGTGTGTAATAAAAATGAAAGGCTCTATTTATTTCATACTTCTGACAGAATTCTTGCCATTCTAGTTCCACAGAACTGTTGTTATCCAGGAGAGCTTTTTCCCCAAACCCTTTTCACTAAAGTGTTACTTTTCTTTGCTTTGTAATTTTCTGTAGCATTTTTTCTTCTCTATTCAAAATCTGGTTTATGTGAGCTTTGGAATGTTAATTTACTCAGCAATTTTTCTCTTTATTCTGCATTTGTGTCAGAGCAAGAAAGAGTACCTTTTTT
The DNA here is from genome assembly GCF_021018805.1 of Prinia subflava. Classification (NCBI taxonomy): domain Eukaryota; kingdom Metazoa; phylum Chordata; class Aves; order Passeriformes; family Cisticolidae; genus Prinia; species Prinia subflava. The sequence continues at coordinate 99,405,337 of NC_086283.1, read as the reverse complement.
TCCAAAACCAAACTATATTCTTTGCTTGGTTTGTCTACTTGTGTCCTTACAGAGAGTGGCTACTGCAATGCAGAAGTCCAGTGCTTCAAATCAGTTTGGCCCTTTGTGAAGACAAGGAGAAATCATCTGACCTAACTTAAGACTTTCCATAAGAAAACCTTAAAGCTTTTCAAGCAGATCCCTTTATCTGATATTTGTTAAACACATAACGGCTGTTCTCTTAACATTTGGCAAATTTAAGTCCAGCAGTTGTCCTGAAAGTTGAGACTGAGCCACTGCAAAAGAAACCTAGATCTGCACCTAAATGCAGCATTGTGGAATGGACCATGTGAATTAATGAGGAGATGCTGTGTAGTTTACAGTGGTGGAAGCTTTCTGTTAGGAACAGTGAGGATGGCTTTGTCAAATATATAGAATTTAGTTTTAGATTTTCATATAGAAATAATAGAAGAATAAGGCCATGTGCTAGTGTAAACTGAAAACCTCCTTGCTAAGTTGAAAGAGATCCAAATGACCTGCATTAAACTTTTTGATTTTTTTCAAATAACAGATTTCAGTTTACATTCATATTTTAAAATAAACTTATTGAACTCATACTTTATTGAATTGTTTCTTCTTTTCAGTTTTGAGAGGTACAGCCTTAAATTTATGAAGTGAGTAACACTAATATATTTTTGATAGGTGCTTTGGAAGTTCTGGTAGAAATGAGAAAGCGAGGGATACCTTTCAACAAAGAAACCTATCTGCTTGCAGTTGCAATATGCTATAAACTGGTAAGTATTATGAATGAAAAAGTGTTTGAAATGCCTTCTTTATCTCTTCCTTTTCTTTGGATTTTGTTTGGATTTCCATATTTTCTCTGTCATGATTTTGTATCTAGTACAAGTACTTCAAACATATATATGTCCTAAGGTGCTTCATTGTACATGATATTGTATACATACATCTTTTCCCATACAAATTAATGTCACACAGCAAATCTCTAAGAAGTTGCATGGACATGAGCATTAAGGAACAAATTTACTACAGCCTTTGATTACCTTAGAGTATTCTTTCTGTGATGTTTGCATCTCTTCAGACAATACTCTGTGCTTCAGCCTCAGTTATTGGTTTTATAGTGTCATTTCCTTAAGGCATATACGTGATATGTTCTGTTTGCCAGACATCCCTCATCCATTTCTCCCCTCCCCCTACAAGCAGTCTTGAACCATTGGTGAAATTGCACACAAATTTGACAAGGAATAGAGTTGTAATCTGTTTCCATCACGCCTGATGAAAATGGACAGCTGAATGGAGAAAAGAAACATAAATGAATGCCTTTAGATAAGCAGGCAGCTACTTAAGCTTACCTGTATATATAGCTCAAATAAAAAGAGCATGAGCATGGTAAGAAACCAGAATGAATCAGCTCTATGAGTGTTTTCTTAGAACTGTTTCCCTTTAATAGCGAGGTGAGATCCCAGAACTTTTTTATTTGATCTTCCTCTCCAGATTTGAGTCAGTTCTGCAGTTTGAAATTTTAATGCAAACCTTTCCCAAACCCATTTGGAAACTTCTTCCATTCCTCATCTTTTGTAAAGGCACTAGCTGGGGAAAAAAATTATACACTAGACTGAACTTCCTCAGGTTTATCAGTTAGCCATGCAATGAAACTGTGTGCATATGTGATAACGAGCAGTTAACCTAAAATGGTACCTCTGCAGTAGTTTATGTGGTTTTCCTGAAATTCTCAATTCTAATGAATTAAGCTGCCTTTAGGTCTGCTGTAGCTTCTTTCCTAAAATCTTTACAAGTTTTTTTTAACATGGCCTGCAGTTAGAAAGCTGGGATCCAAGGCATGTTCAACAGGAATGGGTTCCCTACTTCTGGCCCTACATATATTTTCAATAAAGAATCTGGCACATTATTACTATTGATAAAAAGAGAGGGGGAGATAATTCTACACTGTCACCTGGGTGAGTTGAATAGTCACAATAAATCTGTGGGGCTTTTTCACTAAGACAAAATACTATCAGTGGGGGAATAAGCTGTAGTAACCCTTTATGCACTAAAGAGGATTAGGTGGAGCTCTTTTAAAAGCTTAATCTGTTGACTCATCTCTTAGGAGGAGGAGGAGGAGAAAATGTGATACTCAAACTTGCTTTTTCTCATGATGCAAGATGAAACATGTCAGAAAAAAATCTTGAAATGAAGGATCTTCAAGGTGCAGTACTCTAATAATAAAAAAACAGTACTGGTGACATTAAAAGCTTTGCTGGATTTTTACCATTTTTGTTTTCTTTTAAATAACCTTGCCAGAGACCAGTGCAGAGAAATGTACTAGGCTTAAAGCTCAGATTATTTCCAGTGGATAAACAAAGGAATTAATGTTTAATCTTTGCACAGAGGCATTTTTGAGGTCAACTCTAAAACACTTCTGGGATGCTTTAAGTCACTGTAAGGCACAGATGGTCTTTTAGTGCAGGAAAGAGCTATAGGCCTTTTGATGATAACAAAGTATATATGTAATAAAACTCAATCTTCTGGTGGTCAAAATGTTTCTAAATTTTCAAGGAACATATTTTAAACCATATTTTGCAGGAATTACACTTTGACTACTAGGAACAGAAATCAGCACCAAATCTGAGGATTCTTATCCATATTGATGGTATACCTACTGTTACAAAACCTTCCTGCTGCCAGCTTTTATGTTTGACAGATACTATTTTGTTTGGGGTCCAGTCAGTCCCACTCGTAATTTCCAGTGTTAATAGCATTTGTTTGGAGAGTTGATCTTTTGAGAGGTAGCACAGAGCTGAACTCATTCCCTTTTACTGTCACCTGTTGAAAATTCCCAACAATAATGGAAGCCCTCTGTGTTGGAAAAAGACAAATGTCTAAGCTGTAATATTAGAATATATACTTTGAAAACATTTTTCAAGACTTAATCTGTAAGAGCGACTAAAAATTACTGAATGTTCAAATTCACATATACACAGATTCCTTTAGTGGAATGGTACTTAATACTTCAAACCTTAGAAAATGTTGATTTTCAGTAACAACCTAATGTAGCTTTTAGAATAAAGTAACAACAAAAAATTAATCTTCCTTCCTGATTTAGAAATTACTTAAAAGTGAAAATTAAAATGTCTGTATGTTTAGTATACTGCTGGGGCTGTTTCATCTGTTGCAGAAGCCCAAGCAGTTATGGCAAAGTGTAGTTGTTAAAATAATAGAAATTATTTTTACCCTCCTGTGACCTCTATCACTTCGAACATCATATTTTGATGTTGTGCTTCTCAAAAAGTGCTGCACAAATTCTGCTTGCTTGGTTTCAGATACATATTGCCTTTTTGATTGTAGAGTATGTTTGACTTCTGAACACCTTCTGAGTATGACTGCAGGTGCTTATAGTCCTTTCAGGTAACCAGAATAACAAGCACAACTTCCTCTGATGTTTCTGTGCAGGGCAGCCCCGAATCTTCCAAAATCTCTGCGAGACTGCTTGAGGAGGCACAGCTGAAAGGTGACACGTTACCACTACGAGCATACTGCTTTGCAATGGCAACTGCCCTCAAGCAGGTACAGTGTCTCTGGTTTTGGTTGTGCCTGGGTCTCTGTAGAGAGAGGGATACTCTCTAGTTTTGTTGTAGACAGATAGTGAAAGGAAGCTAACATGGAGAAAGCATCACTATGTCATAGCTCCAAGTACTGGATCTTTCAGGCTCCTGAAACAGTAGCAGTATAGACAACGCTCACATAAATTGGATATGGACACTTCTAAAACTAAATATATATATTGAGTCTAATGCACAAGTATTTTGTGACAGTACCATCTAGAATATTAAAAATTTATAGAGTTAGGCCAACAGGTTAGGTGTCACCATGAACCTAGTCCTGTGGATACTGCTATTTAGTGGTAATGTCCTTTAAATAGAATTAAAATGATAATTTAAAGTATTTGCACAGTCATCTCTTTTAAATGTTTTTCTTGGGAGGCAGACTCAAGGCTTTGATGTGTCTATCCCCACTGCCAGGGAGGTGGACTTTCTCCACAACATGTTTATGCCTGGGGAGGTTTTGCTATACCTCATATACCTAAGTACTGATACGAAGAGGCTCTGAGGCAGCACAGGGTGAAAAATGGAGCAGGAGAAAAACTGTTAGGAAATTCTAACATTTGTAATAAAGTTTGGGTTTCCTCTGCCATTAATTTGTGTATACAGGTTGGGTATGCCCTGAACCTTCTCTGTTCTGTGTTAAAATGGAAGTGAGAGATGCTGGAAGTGCTATAAATTTGATCTTACTCACAAATTTAAATTAATGGAGTAGAATGGTTAAACATTTCTATGCACTGTGTGGTCTTTTTTTGTTCTGTCTCTGTGAATGGAGACACTGAAAAATAGCATCATTGAAATAAATTTATTCATGTGTACAATGGCATGATAAAATTCTTGTTTTGCAAATGGAATAATGCTCCACATTACATTTAGCTGTTCCTTACTCTGAATGAATTTTGACAGCACTTCTTGCTATAAGTAAGATGTTTCTTGATCCCAAGTAGCATTGCTTGGTCTAGTAAATGTCAGTGTAACATTTACTGTCCATACAAATCAACTGATGACATAGATACAGTACTGTAAATGTGTATGTCCAAAAGGTTAGAAGGGCTGAGCAGGATAAATATACAGGGTAACATATGCTGCACTTCATTACTCTGACATGTGTTGAACTGAGCATGTGTGTAAACCTTCCATCTTTTAGGTGATCTCATGTTTACTGATGGTTACATGTGACAGACACACACAGAGTACTAAAGGGCCAGATGACATGGGAATTCCAGCATGGGCTATTCCTTTTGCAAGCTGGGTGCTGGGTCTTGGTAAAGGAGTTCTAGACACTGCTTTGTGATTTATTGAAAAGTTGTGACAGACTGCTGTTTTTCTTTTGTTCTGCAAGTTTGACTTGTATGTATGACTATTTTTTTATTATTTATGATTGCTTCCCAGAACGATGTAGCCCAAGCCAAATTTTATTGTTCGCAGATAATGAGAACAGAGAACAAACTATACAATAATCTTAAAGTAAGTATGTTTGCCTTGTATTAAAGTCTTGCTGAGTATGCTACACTATCCAATGAACTCCCAAGTGCAAAGTAACAGAAGACCAGCCTCTTCCTAGCCCAGGGATGTGTTGATAATGTTGCTGAGCTTGTTTCTGAGCCAATAGACAATTTCTGTCATTGGATGACTTACATTCTGGACTCAATCTCCACCCACTTTTTAAAATTACTTCCTGCCATAGGTGGAAATGTAAATCCTACATCTGTGAGCATAGACCCATGAGCAATTTCTGGTTATGATATTTGCTTTCTAGCTCCAGAAGATTTTAAAAACCCAGCTCCAAGTAAATCTTCTGCCCACTTCAGGCCTCCTTCAGCCCTGTAAACCATATCCACATGTGTACATACAATTCTTTTCTTTACTTGTGCAGTCTACAATCTGAGAGAAAATCTGCATGTGCCATAAGTGACCTCTAAACTACGGTAAAATTCACTTTGTTTAAGAGCAGGTAGTGCAGCTCCATCAGAGGAGCTCTGCCTCAAGCCTCACCCTTCCTTTCCAGGTCCCAGCTGGTAAAAAACCCTTAACATTTGAGGAAATTGATCATTCCATCTCTTTGTTTGCAATGGATGGATTTTTCTCAGTGCACCATCTGAAAATATATTTTGCACTGGTTTGCTTCATGTCGTCCTTGAACACTTCTCTAAATATTTGCATTCTTATGATATGTACTACTTGTGTGGTGTGTTTTTATTTTATCTTTAAGGTCCTTGTCCAGCTCAGATCTGGTTTGCTAAAAGAAGTAATAAATACATTAGAGGCAGCAGTGGAAGTAGACACTCCTCCCTTTGTGAAAAGAACTGAGTTTTCTGAGCAGGTGGTAAGTATGCAGTGATGAGAGAATGTTCATGGAACTGGGCTGAGCCACAACAGTGGTGGTTCACTCACAGAACTGCAGGTGCCTGTGTTTGTAGTAGTTGTTTGGGTTTTTATGCATTCCAATTAGTTTTGCTGTAGTTTTTTGGGTTCTGATGCATTCCAGTGCCAAAGCAGCTGGCTGGCTTCCTCTATTCCTGGACAAAACTTAGCTGTTTGCTTCACTTTTATTGTGGATCTTGCTTCTAAAAGCTCATGTTTCACCTGAATGTAGATGCCACTACATCTTGCCGCCTGTGCTATTTTCATTTCATATGAAATGAGAATAAAGTTTCTGGTAACAGTGATATTGTTAGGTTGGTAATACAAGAAAGACCTATGACACCATACAGGGAAGTGTGATATGGGAAATAGTAGTTTTTGCTCTTTGACTATATTTTACTGTGAAAACTGGTTTTTACAGTCTTGAACAATAAGAAGGCTTCCTTCAGAGCACAAATGTAGCCCTTCTCAGTTTGTCAGCATTGGTGCTGCTTTTCCTGAAGCTTATTTAGTATATTCATTTTGGATGTGGCAGTAGAACCAGACATTTAAGACTGTGTTAATTAATTAAATACTTAGTCTTTTACTGCTGCCTATTAAACAAAATCAATAACTAATATGCAAAATAATAAATATTAGGAGAAGGGGGGGCAACCTTTCAAAACATAGCCCATATATATTAACTGCTATATTGAAAAGAAATTCTTTTAGCATTTCATTTTATAAAGTCATTGCAATAAATGTTGCATGCATTACTGTTGTATTTCAGCTTTGTTTGGGAAATTTTTAGCTGCAAAAGAGGACTAAGCATTAGTCCTAACTGTCCCCTTCCACAAAAGTTAATTGATAATAATATTTTTAAGGGATTTACTTAACACTTTGAGCTCATACTTTTGAGTATGGCAAACAGAACTTCTCAGTCTTCTATAGTCTTAACTTTTACGGATTTGTAATATACTGTGCATTTATGAAGATACATAATAATAATTAGAATTGTGCTGATCTGGAAAGTAGATTCCAGGAAGCAATTATGTTTCCTGCATTTAAATAGAAAATAATTGTGTTTGTCTGTACTAGGACTGAAAATGGGATTGTACAACTTCAAGGAAGTTCTATATCTAATAAACTCTCTTTAGTAGATAAGCAGTGCCTTTCCACCATTTCGTGGTGATGCATAATGTACTCTTTGTAAAATCCTCATCCTATGAGTCATTGCCTTAGCCACCTATCTTACACTGTGTATTTTTTTTTTACTGTGAGTTACTGCTTTTCTTCAGTGTGGTGTAGAATGAGAGCTCCACTTGCTGAACTGTAACAGTCTATCCTTTTCTCTTCCTAGCTGGCCACAGTCAGGGAAAAGATGGAAGAGAATCCTGACCTTTCTGTCAAATTAGGAAATATTTATACCAAACTACAAGCTTCAGGACGGATAACCATGTGCACGCTGGAGGACATGCTTTTCCAGATTCCTAGTTCAAAGAAGACCACTGCAAAGCTTTTAAGTCAGAAACGATTGGGCTATCAGGGTGCTAATCCACTTTGGTCAAACCTGTTGTTGGAATAGTTCAGTATTTGATGCCAAATTGAACTGCTGATAACATCTCTTATAATCCAGGTTCAAGTAAAATGTCTTTTGCCTTCTTACACGGTGAGCAGTTACAAGTTGTTTGTATAAAATTTCATGTTAAATACAGATCACGTTGCTTCCCTGTTTCAATTTTGATCCAAAAAATAAGTTGCAACAGTGGGTGTTTCTGTGTTGTTCAGAAATGGGGGTGATGGAAAGGTCTGACATTTTCCTTAGGCTCTTGTATCAGGATTTTCCTATGCTAAATATTCTGGAAGTGAATGGATGGAAGTGAGCAAAGTGGTATGAGTATCTGATCTGACTTCGGTGGTTCTTAAGAGGAAAATTTGGTCTTTATCAGATGTAATGTTCTGACTGAAAGGACAGAGGCAAGAAAGAGTCCAGATAGAGGAGCATGGAAGTACTTGAACTATCAATTCAGAGTCTCTAGATCTCAAGAGAATCAGGGGGAAGCAAGCATATTTTGTTCACTTTAATACCTTTTTCTTCTAAAGAAATATACTAGTAATTTTTTCGTACCAACTGGGATCATGGAAATGCCAGGGAATTAGCATGCTAACCCAAGTGGTTGCTTCCTCACTTGAAGGAGATTCCTGATCAAAAGTCACTCTCAGACTGAGTGACTTCACAAATTGCTTCCTTCTAATTTTCTGATACTAAGATTCCTAAGATAAGCCAATCTTGATGCAAATTTGCTACTAAGTTACAAAAAGCTTTTTAGAGCAATTATGATCACATTTTTAGCTGTAATTACACCATCTGTGTAGTTTACCCTATTTTTTGATTGAAGAAAAAGTACAAAGAAGCTTCACTTCTTTGACTGACTCTAGATCAAATGTGCCTTGACTCTAGCAGTAAAAAGCTGTTTGTGTCTGTGAGTCCTGTATGCCCAAGAATCTGAACTCACCATCCAGAATAGAAGGAATTTGGAACAGATGTACCTTGGCTATTCATGTGCCTTTGGGTGCCTTTGCTTGTGAAATATTGAACATGCTGGTAAGAGAACTTGGTGGTTTTGTGAGCACAGGACTAGGTGGAACTCAGCTGGCACTTGCCAAGTTGGGCTGCATTATCTCTCCTGTCCCTTCTGTTTGTTTATTTTGTCTCTGCTCCACTCAAGTGTATATTTTCTGAGTCAGAACTCAGTGTATATTTTCTGTGAATAAATATCTGCATCTGTATCACTGAAGCCAGTGAGACACCGAAGAAACAAGAGCCCGTCCATGCTTCAAAACAAATGTGGCTACAGCCAGTGGGATGTTTCTTTCTGAAGCTTTAACTCTGTCACTTCTTTGGTCACATTGTGTCCTCTTAATATTTAAAATGTACAAAAACTGTTACAAAGTAGATGGAATTTTTTGCAAGGGAAGGATGATTTGAAGTGTGTATCACATTTCTATGAATTGTGTGTACCTTTTTTATGATTGGTGACATAGACTAAAGTACCACATACATTAATCTAAGAACACAGCTATTACTTTTTCTGAAATAATGTGTAGTATGTAATTCCCCACATAATTTTCTCTTCATTGAAAATTCTTTCAACATTTCCAATATCATGTGTACCTTTGAGAAATTCTGAATCTTTTCTCCAGCAATAAATTTGATATGAGATTTTTAAAGGCTGCTTGCAGTGTGGTAAGGATTAGTGGCAAGAAATTTAAAGGAATGAATTACTATTCCGTTTACTCTCTTTGTATGGACAGGAAAACCATCTGGTGTTGTCCAGTACAATCAAGACAACTGTTAGGTGTTAAAAGTGTATAAATTCCATGTTTTTAAAGGCCTTCAAAGACAGTTTGACCCATTTAGCCTTACACAGCAAATACATAAGGTCAGTTCTCTTAAATTTCCTATCTGGCACTTTAAAACTTACAGCAATTGCAAGTTTTGCATCCTAGGATTGTGCATGTGTGCTTGTTCATTCTAATCAGAATTGTTTAGGTTCCCGTCTAAGGCTGTATCATACCTGCAACTGAAGTAATCATTAAAATTGTCATTATACTTGATGTTTTCCATTATTTTTTATCTTGACTACTTGTTTCCTTGGTTTATGTACTCAGGAGTACTAAGTTGATTTTTTTAAAAAAGAAATCACATCTTTTTCTTGAGAAGGAAAGGAGATGCACTTAACTAACAGTACTTAAGTAGAAGAAGAAAGCAGGGACTTAAGATTAAAGGATAGGTTCAAAGAAACACACACAAAATTCAGACAATTAAAATTAGAATATTGACAGTTGCACTAGAAGTGTTGTACAAGACTACTAAAATTTTCCCTTAGGAAAAAAAAAAGCTGGGGGAAATAAGCAAGTTCTAATATTTATGCAGCTGATTTCCAATTAAGTCTAATTTGTGTCATACAAGTCCCAAAGGCTGTTACTTGGGTAATCTTGGATTTGGGTGATTATTTATGGATTCATCTTTTGGTGCATCAATATTCTAAGCACACTGGCTTTTGTTTTGAAGAGTCTACAGTCTGATGCTTAATTGAATGTACTTAGGTGGTGTTGACTCCTGGTATCCCAGCACCGAAGATCAGGAACCCAAACTTGTCTAAAGATAAGAAAATGTTCAGGAGTTTTGCTGGAATAGAGTGGCTGGAATGTCAAGGGCTGAGATACTAGACAGCACTTCTGGAGAGAGACTCAGAGAACAGGATGTGCACTGTTACTGCAGTTGATACTCAGTTTTCATCAGTGATGAGCCTTCAACTCAAATAGAAGTCAACATTCTTAAAATCAATTAACTTTTTTTTTTTTTTAACAATCTGAAAAAAATAACCCAAGACATTTATATTTCAAAGTGAATTGCTGCATTTTTTTTTTCTCCAGGTTTCACAGCAAGAGAGTAGGAAGTGCTGCTTAAAATTTTATGTGTTGTAAGGAGCTGTGGTGAGGATCTGTGGGGTATTCTTGTGTGGAAAAGGACTGCTCTTTGTCATACTCAAACGTTCTTCCTCCAGTAAAATGAGACATGGGGTTTTGTGCATGTCCTTGCCCGGCAGCAGCCTTTGGGAACAGCGATCCAGGAGACAGCAGGTGGCGTTTCTTGACCGTCCTCTCCTGCCAACGTGATTTCCAGGGATGGCCTGCAGTGTCACTTGTGTAAGGGCGGGGCAGAGTGAGTGGTTTGTCCTATGTTTAATGTGTGCGTTTTCCAACTTAAAATGGAAAATCCAGGCAACACAAAGCTGCCTCGAATTGTTGGTAATGGTGATGACTATGAACCTAGAGATTTACAGTTTGCACTTACTTTGAAACTGACAGCATTTATTGAAATAACCCGTGTCAATGATCACTGTGTAGTGTTTACAATGTTCTGTGGAAATCCTAATCAGTGATCTAGATGACAGGCTGTTGATGCTGCTTCTTGTACACCAATGACAATTCAAAATTCTTACATTGCTCTACCTTTAAGAGAAAGCTGGATCACTTTTCCATCCTGAATTTTAAAAGCATTCATTTTTACATTCAGAAAGGATCTGGATTGTGTGCAATCTTCAAAGGACTGACATTCCTCTGCTGTAGATGCTTCTGCTTTCTCCATCAGTTAATACTTTGTTGTTTTTCATATTTCTTTCCACAAACATTTTTAGTCTTGGTGAGGAAGGTTCACCTTTTTTTGTGCATCTCTCAAGTTAATTTTCTTCTTCAACACAATAAAAAGGAACGTGAAAGGCTTAGTCATTGCAGGAGAGCTCACGAAAGCTTTCAGGCCTCAAGAAGAGCATTCACATATTTAATGAACCTTCTAAACAAGTTTAATAAACATGGAACAAAGATTTGTTAGAAGTTTGCAGCAGTATAGGAAGGATGCAGACCTACTGTGCATCAGTCTAAGGATACATAACTTTGTTTTGGACTTTCTTTTAAGTTGCTTCAGGTTTGCATCCTTCTAAAAAATTTTGTTTGTGAAATAAGAGACTCGTTTGTTTTTAAACTTCATCTGGATTGACTCCTTACAAGCCCTTCTGCTGTCACATTCTCCTTAGAATAAGTTTTTAAAAGGAGATGTCATTCACCACCTTCATCTTCTGTTTCTTTTAACCTGCTGTGTATGAACAGCATTTTGAACTCAGAAAATGCCTGGTTCCTTACTGGCAGACTACTTTTCAAGTCTTTTCATCAGGATGATAAATGTAAGCAGCAAGATGAATGAGGGAGATTTAAAACTGCTACTGGTACTACCGGTCCCATGTCTTGTAATGTGAAATATAGAGATGGTTTTTTTACCTATCTCTGCTTGTTCTATTGAAGATACCTGGCTGTAGATCTTCAGGGGCTTTTGTTGTGCCTTTGTGCATTTGTCTCGATCTCCTGATAATTCAGCAGCATGCGCAGTAAAGACTGAGATAGTCTGACTTCAACTCCCAAGACAGAGATGCTGCTTTTAACAAGTACAGGTGCTTTAACTACAAACCCTTGTGTGTGGTACCCTTCTGTATCACTAAGTAAAGTCAGCTTCAAAGTTCTTGCTCCAAGCAGCAATTCAAAATAAGTGCAGGAGCACTGATATTAGAGGGAAGTTGTGTTAGGGACCATGCACACAGATTGGATGTGTGGCATCAATGGGTCTGAACCTTGTGCCTGCATGAAGGATAAAAGCCCTCTGTTAGTTAAAGGAGACCCCTTCCTAAGGAGATAAAGGCAGTAATCCAGCAGCCAGTCTGGAAAGTGTGGGGGTGCTGCCCAGGCTTGTTTATCCTTTGGATTTTTACCCTTTGCAGATCTTCCATTGGGCACCTGCAGTGCTGCTGAGAGCAACCTGCAGGACATTAGGGGTGGCTACACTTGAGAGGAGGGTAAAGGGCAAGTGGAACAGATGATGTCTGTCAGATCCTCACCAGGAGAGAGGGAAAAGTCTAAGTGTGTGACAGAGTGTCAAAGCTTGGCTGCAAGGCTGATCCCACAGAAGCCTTTTGGCTTCTGTGAGCACAGTCACAGTGAGAACATGGTTGGGTTGGGGTATGTTTGACAGAGGGAGTCTTTGCAAACAAGCTTCCCAACCTGAGGGTGGCTTCACTTGAGGTATGCCAGGAAGGGTCACCACAACATGGAGAGAACTGAGGGCACAGGAGAGAAAGTGCAGCTGAGTGTGCCAAACAGCCTGACAGGGAAGGCTCTCTCACTTCCCTGTAAAAGCATCTTAAGGCCCCTCTCAAATGCTTGTACACAGATCTGTGAGCATAAGGGATAAGCAGGAGGATGGTGTGTACAGCTGTAGATCTAGGACCTTGTTAGGATTGTGGTGATGTAGGGTAGCTCTCAAGACTACAGTGCTGCCGTGGAGGGATGCAGAGAAGACAGGGTGGGTAAGGATGGCAAAGAGGAGGGGTTGAGCTCTGTATAAAGCAGGTGCATGGATTTTGCCTTGGGGCAGGTGATGAGTGAATAGAGAGCTTTTGAGTGAGGACCAGAGGACAGGGATGCTTCAGTGGTTATCTGCTGCATCCTGCCTAATAAAGAAGGTGCATGCACACACAAACACAGGTGAAGCGTTCTTTAAGCAGCTGGAGAATGTCTCAGTCACAGACCCTAGTTCCTATCTGGGCCTTAGTCATCCTGCTGAAGGACAGTATAGCTGGACACAATCTGTCTAAGAGATTTCTGGAAAGTACTGAGGGTAGTATCTTAGTGCATGTGACAGAGGAATGGATGAGGGAAGATGCTCTCTTGGACCTGTGACTCATAAATTGCTGGATGGTGTAAAGGGCAGCATTGTTTGCTGCAGTGATTCTTGTGGAGTCAAAAGCGTGACATTTAAGATCCTGAGAGGAGTAATCTAGATCCAGAACTTCAGAAGAGAAGGATGGGCATGTTCAGAGACTTACCTCTAGCTTCCTGTAGGAAACTACCCCAGAATGAAAATGTGTGGGATGATCTGGTTGATCTTGAGAGGCAACATTCTCAGAGCACTGGAATGATCTGTCTCAATGTGTATGAAGTCAAGCAAGATGGCAAAGGGCCAAAATTAATGCAGAGCTCCTGACTGAGTTCAAGCACAGAAAAGATGCACACAGAAGGTGGAAGCAGGGCAGGCTACCAAGGAGGAGCATTGCCTGTGCATTCAGAAATAAAGTCAGGAAAACCAAAGATTAGTTGCACTTGAAACTAGCAAAGAATGTGAAGGATGGCAATAAAGGGCTTTTCTGAGGATACTGGCAGCAAAAGAAAGTTTAAGGAGAATGTGGCCCTGCTGGTCAGTGGGACAGGGGAACTAGTGATAAATGACAGGGAGAAGACTGAGGAACTCTGCCTTTTTGCCACCAAGCTTGTCAGAGGAAAAAAAGGCTGAGAGAAATGAGTTTGCTCAGCCCTAAAATGAGAAGGCTTTGAGAAAACCTTATTCCTGTCTACAGCATCCTGATCAGATGACAAAGAGATGGTAGAGCTAGGCTATTCTCAGAAATGCATGATAGGATTGGGCACAATGGCCACAAGTTGAAACATGAGACATTCTGGTCAGGTACTGGGATAAAATAAGTTATCATGAGGGAGATCAAATACTGAAAGAGTTTACCCAAAGAGGATGTAAAATCTCTGTTCTTGGAGGCCTTCAAGACTCACCAGGAACCTGGATTTTTCCCTAAGAAACTTGACTTGGTTAGACCTGCTCTGAGCTGGGATTTGGAGGTAATTTCAAACTGAATTGTTCTGTTATACACCTGGATGACCTACTGACTATCCTGTCTTTTGAGAAACAAATTAAATTTTTGAATTCCCAGAACACCATGATATATAGCTGTCTTCTGCACAATTGTACAGAAAAGGTTCTCTTTTTAGTCTCTTTGATACTGAGACTGGTAATTATGCTGGCACCAGTGATCACTTGAGATGTCAGGGTTATGAGTTAAAATGGAAGTTCTGGACTTCCTGGCCTCTCTGTTGCCCCTTTTCTACCCAGAATATAGCAGTGCAAATTCCCAAATCATATGACAACCATGTGCTCTACAAATAGTTGTGATGATAGCTGGTCTGGCTAATTCCATCACAAGGGGATGTGTGCTTGCAGGAGGCAGCCCCTGTATCCACTCCAGCACCTGCCACAGAAAATAAATTACCCTCTTAGTTTTCATTAAGGTGGTTTTTCCAAGGTTCGTGTTCTAGATTGACTGCAATTTGAAAGTTTTGTGTCCAGATTCCTAAGTGGTAAGATAGTCCCTGTTTTCAGTTTCTTTGCAGTTGAGGGATGTTTGTGGAGTCTCACTTCTGCTGATCTGTGTGAGGTGCCTCAAGAGAGATTAGGGGCTCACCCATATCCAGCAGAAACTGCAACACCAAAATGAAATAAAAAATCACTACTCTTGTGGCTGCTAGGCAATTCAGGCTAGCAAATTAACCCATTTACTGTGGGAACTGGATATGTTGTGTATCAGGGGACTTGGCAGCACCAATCTTGATGGAAAAACTTAGAAAAGAATATTGGAAAAGATAACTTAATAGTAACACTTGAAACAGCTGAGTGAGAATTCCCATGGTTTAACCCCAGGCAGCAGCCAAGCCCCACACAGCTGCTCACACACTCCCCCACCAGAGAGATTAGCAAAATAATTGGAAGGATGAAAGCTGGAGAACTCATGGGCTGAGACAAAGAAAGTTTAGTAGGGAAAGCAAAGGCTGTGCACACAAGCAAAGCAAAACAAGGAATTAATTCAGGGCTTCCCATGAGCAGGCAGGTGCTCAGCCCTCTCCAGGAGAGCTGGGCCCCATCACATATGATGGTAATCTAAGAAGACACACTCCATCACTCCAAATATCCCCCTCTTCCTTCTTTCCCCCACTTTACACACTGAGCCTGGTGCCCCATGGTCTGGAACATCCCTTTGGTCACTTGGGGTCTCCTGTCCTGGCTGTGTCTCCTCCCAGGCACCCCCAGTCCCCTCCCCAGTGTGGCAGCACCAAAAGCAGAAAAGGCCTTGGCTCTGTGCAAGCCCTGCTCAGCAGCAACAAAAACATCTCTGTATTATCAACCGTGGGCTCAGCACAAATCCAAATCACAGCTCCATGCCAGCCACTGAGGTGAGAATTAATTCTACCTCAGGCCAAACCAGGACACCAAGTAACAACCCCTTTGCAAATATTCCATCCATAAATATTTGCTAATGCTCTAACTCTTCATTCAGTTTTATGACAGTAAATTATTCTTGCTCTGGATGGCAAGATTTTAAATTTTGTTGTTGTTGTTGCTGACTTAACTGTTAGAAAGAGTGGTCCTGCAGTCCTTTCAGCCACCGTGTGCTGCAGAACTGGAGACAGAGAGTCCAGCATAATTTGTTAGAACAGGAAAGAGAATTAGTTCACAAATTCACTTTACAGAATTTTAAAAGTCCTAAGTTTATGCTTAAACATGAGCAAAATAGTTTAGGAAACTTCTCGTCCTCCTTCTCTATAATACCATCACTTGGGGAGGGGTAAAGGGAAGGGAGGAATAAAAAGGAGAAATAAAAGGCAGAGACATTGTTAGGAACTTCTCCTTTATGTTTGAAGCTTTATCAGTTCTCACATCAGAATGACAGAAAAAGAGAACTGTGATGGAGAAAGGATGATACATCTACAGAATTGCCATAGTGGTTAGGTACTTTCAGGGGAAATTCAGACCACAAAATTTGCTCTGCTGCACTTTTACTACCCTTTGGAAGGGTTTAAGATTTGTAAGCATTGGCAAATAAGTTTTGAAAAAATTCTCTCAAAATGCTAAGAAAAGCATTTGCTTGAATTTAGGAAAGAACCTGCACTGTCTGTTGCCCTAATGCAGCACTTTTTGGACAGTCATGAAAACATCAGCATGTCAACTTTCAGGCCTGAGAGTTTACACCACGTGCAGTGGTGCATGGGCTTGACTGGTTGGACTGCAAGGCATTTCTCCCTTGAGTTGTCTTCTATCTTTATCTTCTGTGCATTTCCAGACAAAGTCGTTTCCTACCTTGAAGACTGTGATGGCGAAAGTGTGGTGCCTTGTAATATTCACATTACCAAAAACTACTATTAGATTTTTCCTTTTTTTCACATGTGTTTGTAACTATCTTAGTGACACCTCTATTTTGGGGGTTTTGTTGTGGTTTTTTGTTTGTTTGTTTGTTTGCTTGCTTGCTTGTTTGTTTGTTTGTTTGCTTTGGGTTTATTTTTTAATTATTTCTTTAAAACTAAGCACTGAACTATAGAGTAACTCACAATGGGAGAGATTTCTGGAGGTCACCTTGTCCCACCCCCCATTACATATCTGCAGACAATAGCATGAAATATCACCAAAGGAAGGAAGTTAAAAGCCTTCCCTGTGCAATTATAGCCATGTGCATGTAGCTCCCTTTTTTACCAGTGAAATCAACTTTGTTCTTTCACTTTTTATTCAAGAAGCGTGTATTTTCAGTTAACTTTCATGCTTTGCACATGATTACAGTTTGCTGCTGTTCTTGCCTACATCTAAAATTACTGTGAGTGTATTAAGTATGGGCTGATAACCACCCCAAATTAGTGCTTGCAATAGTAACTAGCTTTTATTGTTTTGTCCCTAAGTTGAAGTGCCTAAAAGTATCCTGTGGTCTCCAGAGAGTGGAGGAGCAAAGAGCTATTCTTGCACTGACAGGTGATTTTGCTGCTCCATTGTATTCTGCCCACAGACTATTTCTTACCTACTGGGCAAATACAATCAGTTACCTTCTGTTACAGGTGAATCTCTACAAAAAATAGTACACAAATTTCAGGTCCCATTTGCTTCATTAATGTTCTTTTGATATTTACACTATTCTTTTGAAATATCTTTTCCTTAGGGTCAGAGTATATGTACAACTTCCTGAGCCAAGTCAGTACTTCCCACGAGAGTCATCCAGTGGAATACTTACACACTTTTTTTGCTTTAAGTCCTAGGGACTGGAGTGTTCATGGTGTTTTTCCAAAGGATATTTTTCTGATGAGCTTTTTCCATACCTAGACATATCTAGAAAGGTCCAGATCAAGAAAAGACTTTTCACACTGCCAAAATAGCATCAGAAAGAAGCAGTATCCCAGTATGGCTCTGATTATTCCTGAGTGAGAGTTTGCTACAAGATTAGAAGTAGTATTGGTCTTGCTGTGCTGTCTCCTCTTCACTCAGGTTTGGATGCCCAAACAGCAAGCTGTTTTCTCTCCCAATCTGAGCCGTCAGATGTTTGCTCCAGTCCCAAGGTGACATGTCAGTGTGTTTCTTTTCTCTCCTGTTCACACACACAGCCAGGTGTGATTTTGTTCCTCCACTGTGTTGTGCTTGGTCCTATTGCTCCCCTAAAACTTAGCAAGAGGTCTAAAACTGTGTTCAATTTCCCTATTATCATGCATGTTGCTGCAATGTTTTGTTCACCTCCATGCTTAAAAGGTGAAAGTCTTCCCGTTAGCTGCAGGGAATAACTTACACGTGTGGGTTTTGTCTTGCAAATATTCAAGGTCTTTTCTATAAATATTAAGTCAGGCCTTTAGTGTGTGTTTTGAGCAAGACTGCTCCTGTACTTAGTCTAGACACTTCTGCAGGCAGCCTGGGAGCAGCAAGTCAGAGTCATACTCTTCTGTTCTTCTGTTTGGTTTCTCAATATTTCTGTTCTTAAACTTGCACACTCAGAAAGGAGACCCATGAAAACAGGGGGAGAAGAAACAAAACCTGCTTTTTCCTGGGAGAAGGAAAGGACATCACTGTGTGTTTGCTTCATCAGAGCTGTTTTCCTATCCTGGTTCCAGTCACAATTCCTGGTGTCAATCAGGGCAAATAAAAGAAATGAGTAAGGGTAATAACAAATCATCTGGTTTGCATTATGCCAAGAATGTTTCCCAGTTCTTTCAACACCCATGATAGCCTATTAAGTAGCCCAGTATGCTTCCAAAAATACACACATTTAAAAGGAAACACATTGAAAATTATTGTAATGCTGAATAATTGAATCAGGTCTACTATGCAATACCTTAGAAAATTTCCTGTGAATAGCATGAGAGTCTGCCATCTCTCTCTGATTCTGAGTGCAAGTAGAGGTGTATTCTCAAAATGAAGCTGTGACCATAACCAAAAACTCACGTGAGAACTGAAATCTGTTCCTTAGAAACACCAGAGATAATTTAGCCATCCTGATTCCTCAGCTTCTAGCCAGAAACACCAAGGGTCTAAGAAGTAATATTCATGTAAAGGGATTATTCCATATATTTTATGGACAAATGTGTACTTATATCCAAAATGTTGATATTTGCCTCAGTTTTATGGAGACTGTCCCTGGAAATTTTGGGATAGAATTTTAGGTACTGTTTTTCACATGGATTTTCTGCTGCCTGCTAGCTCAGAAAATTGAACAAGGTAAGGTGTCCCAGAAATGAAGCACTTCAGACTGGATGCCTTCCTTAAAATTGGTATTGGTAGTTTTGGCTGGCAGCTATATGGCATCTTGTGACTTCCTGCTGTGAAATTAATTAAAAGCTCTTGGCAGTTGACTCAAGTCACAGTCAAGTCACCCTGAGTGTACCTAACCAGGGTGGTTTACTTCAAAGCTCTTCCTTGAGCCAGAAATGTATGTGTGAAAGGATGATGGGGAGCAGTGTGATTTTGTATTTTTCTTACATGCCTTATAAATCCAAAGATCCTGAAATCTTGACAATTAATCTGACAACTTCCATAAAATGTACATTTTCTTGAAATAGAACTAATTTTGTATCACAGTATCTCAGATTATTTCATTCAGATACATGAAGCACCTGGACTTTGGTAGAAACTCCAGAAAATTTAAAGGTCAGACCCATTGGTGTAAATTACTGTGTGCCACTTTGCTTCATTTCAGCTCTGATTAATTCTGCTGTAAGAGAGTTTTTCACTGAGCTCCAACACCAAGCACCCAGTCTGTAGACCTTGTAAATGTGTTTAAAGGGCCAGCTCAGCAAATGCTATTATTTAAACAATAAGCAGAACCTTAATACATGAAAATGCTTCCTGTTTCTCTAAATGACCTTTAGGGGACAAATGGAAGTATAAAACAGAGAAAATCAGACATTTCTCAAAACTGCGTTTTTGAGTAATAGAGACAAATTCACTCCAGAAGTGTAGAAAAATTCACAGCAGATTTGCCATTTATTGCACAAACCTAATTTTGGCCTGGTCTAATCTAACTTTTCTTCCTCATTGTGTGAGTCAATAAATGCCACTTCTTTTTTTTTTTTTTTTTTTCCTTTTCTTCTTTTTTTTCTTTTTTTCTTTTTTTCTTTTTTTCTTTTTTCTTTTCTTTTCTTTTTTTTTTAAGATTTATGCCTCATTATTGGCAAGGTTATTTTGGTATGCCCTGAGCTTCAAGGAAGCAGTTCTCCCTGTATTGAGCTTTATCTCTGCACATGGATTTGTCTCTCTTTATGGGGGCAGTGTTATTGATAAGCACACTCCTCCTGCTCTGCCAGGTAAGAGAAGAGGCAGAGTCTTTCACCTTGCTATGAAGGGATTTCCTTCATGCATTTCACAATTGCAGCCAATCTTTATTGTCTCTTGTTCCTTTACATGTATGGACTGAATTGAAACCCTGAATTCACCAATTTTTTGCAGCAAAACAGTGGTAAATGTGTCTTGCTACATCTGGACCCATCTGTGTCTTTTTCTGCAAAGCTAAGGCTAGACTTAAGTTTACTGATGAATTCAAGTATTTGAAAGCTAGCAAGGCCAAAGGGCTTTCTGAGTAAAAAAAATGTTCTACTTGCATACTCCAGCTGGTGCTTTGTGCACTTCCTCTCCTTAATGATGGATGTGACACTGCTCTTCTGGCATAGAACATCTTTTTGTCTGCCTTGACTTTACGCTGTGGTTGTAGGCTATAAATTTCAGCAGCATGGACAGAAACTGGGCAAATCCACAGAATGGCATTTTGCTGTTTCATGGGACCAGGTAATTGCGTGTGCATTTTGAAATACGGTAAATTAAATAATGTGAGATCAGCTCACAGTATTACAAAGCATTTGCATCTGGAATCAGACCTGGAAATACAGATATCATCATCACGTGGAATCAACAAAAGCAGAAGGCAAATGAAGGCACGACAAAGCAAGAAGTCAAGAACTTTTCAGGCAACGAAAAAAGAGCTGTATCTCAAAATCCTCTGTGTCACATACAAAGTGACCAGTTAGAGCAAACTGTATCTACAGAGGAGAAACCTTTTCCAGCTAGGCACCCAAAGTGCACACTGGATATTCCACAGAACAAAATCTGTTCATACAGTGAAAAAAACAAAACAAAGCAACCCCCTGAAGAAAAAAAACCCAAAAAACAAAAAAACCACAAAAAACAACCAAACAAAAAACCAACAGCCCAAACAACAACAAACAAACAAACGTGCAAAAACCCCTAACCAACAAACCCACCACAACAAAACCCCAAACAAACAAACCCCGAACCACTAGGAAACCATGTTTCATCTAGGCAATAGTTACCTAAAATTTACTGTGTCCATTGCATGACTTAGAATTATTCTTTACATGCTTTGGATGTAAGGAGGAGTGTAGTTAATATTTCTGACGTGTTGGGACAACTGCATGTTTGTTATTGACCCAGTAAGCCTTAGTCCAACTACTTGCCATATTTTAGGTGATTTATTAGGTTTGCATGGCCTGGGTTTTGGTAGCAGGTGGGCCACAGAGGTGGCTACTCTGAGAAGCTGCCAGAAGCTTCCTCCATGTCTGGCAGAGCCAGTTCCTGGTGGCTCCAAAGATGGATGTGCCACCGGCCAAGGCTGGGCCAGTTAGAAATTATGGTAACACCTCTGTGATAACAGAGTTAAGAAGAAAGGACAAAGCTGTTGCATTGGCACAGTTGTAATTGCAGCCAGAGAAGAGCAGAGTGAGAACGTGTGAGAAGAACAACCCTGTGGACACCGAGGTCAGTGGAGAAGGAGGGGCAGGAGATGTTCCAGGTGCAGAGATTCCCCTGCAGCCCATGGAGATCTGTGAGAATGCAGAGATCCACCTGCAGCCCTTGGAGATCCACGGGAATGCAGAGATCCACCTGCAGCCCTTGGAGATCCACGGGAATGCAGAGATCCACCTGCAGCCCTTGGAGATCCACGGGAATGCAGAGATCCGTGGGAATGCAGAGATCCCCCTGCAGCCCATGGAGATCCATGGGAATGCAGAAATCCAGGGTAATGCAGAGATCCACCTGCAGCCCCTGGAGATCCAAGGGAATGCAGAGATTCCCCTGCAGCCCATGGAGATCCATGGGAATGCAGAGATCCACCCACAGCCCCTGGAGATCCAAGGGAATGCAGAGATTCTCCTGCAGCCCCTGGGGATCCATGGTAATGCAGAGATCCACGGGAATGCAGAGATCCCCCTGCAGCCCATGGAGATCCATGTTGATCCATGGGAATGCAGAGATCCACTGGAATGCAGAGATCCACCTGCAGCCCCTGGAGCAGCCCAGGCTGGAGCAGAGGATGCCTGAGAGGAGGCTGTGACCCCGTGGAGAGAGGGGCCCTGCCCCAGGCTGGAGCAGCTCTCCTTGAGGGGCTGCACCCCAGGAGCAGTTTGGGGAGGACTGCTGCCCTGGGAGGGACCCACCCTGGAGGAGTTCATGGAGAGCTGTGTCCCATGGGAGGGACCCCAGGGTGCAGCAGGGAAGGACTCCTCTCCTGAGCAGTGGAGAAACCACAGGTCATGAACTGACCACAACCCCCATTCCCTCTCTCCCTGTGCACTGGGGTGGGAGGTGGAGCTGGGAAGGAGGGAGAGGTGGGGGGAACGTGTTTTTAAGGGTTTATTTAACTTCTCATTATTCTGCTCTGATTTTTTTAAATAATGAATTCACTTCATATCTCTAAGTTGAGCCTGTTTTGCCTGTGGTGGTGTTTGGTGGGGGATCTTTCCCAGTCCTTATCTCAACCCACGAGCCCTTCATTAAATTTTCTCTCCTCTGGGCAGTTTGCAGAGGGGAGTGAGTGAGTGGCTTTGCTGGGTGCCTGGCACCAGCATCAACCCACAAGAGGTATTTTTACCATGATTCTTCTCTCTGTTCAACACCTGTACAAAAATATTGCTGTTATGGATACCTACCTTGCAGGTAAATACAACCTTTCGTTTGTACTGCATACCTGCTGAATTCTGTGCTGTATTTGCTGACAGAACAGGCATCTACTGGCTGCAATAAACTTTTAAGTACTTAGAAGATGGTCTGCTTAAACCCCTCTACTGCTTTTACAACTTAATGGGACTATGACCTTAGTTTCAGCCATCAGAAGACAGAACATTGACGAAACACATTCTTGGGTAAAAACTTCTTACTAACTTGTGTTAACAAAACTAAAATTTTTCTTACTGTGACACTGATAAAATAAATATATGCTCTCTGTCATTTAGAGTGTGAATGTTTACTCTAAAGAATTTCATAAATTGTTGTTCTAGTGCAGTGATTGCACTTTTTGCATTTGATTTCATTTTTTGAAGTTTCAAGCAGTAATGGAAGTACAGAATAATGCTAAAAGTTGTTTAAGTATGATTTTAAAGATGCCCCAGAGGTTATAGTGATCTTCAATTATCTACCTTTACGCATAAAAGAACAATTAGAAGGATTTTGTGGTTACATATATTTACTTCTCTTGACTTCTTTACCCTTGAGTAAACACTTTATTGAAATGCTAAATAAAAAAAATGCAAAAACACCATCATATGTGCTAAACATGATGGAGTTTTCTATTCTGAATACATTATACTGTTTTGTACTGGTGTCCCAAGTTTGGTGTCCATGGTTCTCAGCAGCCAGGAGTCAAATACGAAATGAGCAACATTGTGCTTCGAAAAACTCCTGAAATGTCTGAAGAATGCTCACATGCTGTACAAACATATTCCAGTGAACAAAACTGAAACTTTTCTTCACTAGATGCCAAATCAGAAAGTCAGAGTTCCCTGTTCTTGCACCTTGTCTCTGTAGCAGGACTAAAAATAGACCTTAATACGTCACCTTAGTTACAAAAGTTTCATCACTGAAGGAATTATTTTCTTAATGTTCTCTCCAAGGTCTTATATCATTGTAGGAAAATGTTATTTTCCCAACCTATTTAGGGTGCTCAGCTATAAGGGCTGGTGTCTGTGGAATCTGCAGCTTGTCCAGAGAGTACTGATGTTCCCCCTCACATTTGCTACAGGGTTGACTAGATATGCTTCAGACTCCACAATAAAAAATGTTTAACTGTTCCAATACCTTTCTACTAATGCTTTAAAAACAAAGTTTTTGGAACTTGTACTCTTTAAATTACTCCTGTGTTGTATGAGATTGGAGGGAATGTAGTTTCCATGAGAATAAGCAGCTATGCAACATAAACAGTCATCCTTTTCCAATTAAGAGGCAAACTGACACCAAGACACATTGACTTCTCCATGCTAAGTCATTTATTACTCATGCAGTTTTCCAATATACATTAATGTAATTTCCTTTACAAGGTGCCCACTGTGGATCTTCTTACTTTTCCTATATGGAAGAACAATAGCAGGAAGGAGAAATATGTGCACATTATTTAAACTGAGGAAGGCACAGGTGCAAAATTAAGTGATTTTTAGCTGAATAGCACGAAATGTATACACAAATTCAAATGGGAACTACTCAGATATGTGTTAATAAGGGATTTGCAGGAACTGATGTCATGCAAGGATGATACAAGAGCTGGAATTCTAATACTTTTTCTGCAAAATTCAAGGAAGTAAGTACAACATCCTGAGAAAGAATGCAATGGAGATTTCTTAGAGCACAAGAGTCATCCGTGAGGTCACATGGATGTTGCATTTATCACACAACAATATTAACTTTTGTAAACTGTGTTGGTCTCCTTTATTATAGGGACTTGTAAGGAAATAAATGGACCTTCCACACTGTTGGTGTGGTTTATAAGAACAATAATAATGACAACAATAATAATTTTATATATATATAATTACATATTACATAAAACACAGTATTATTAAATATTATATTGTATAATAAATATATCATACTAATTCATTAAATTTATAGAATGAGTATATAATAATATAATAATTTCATTATTATATATTATTAAATATTTTTATGATAATTATATTTTTACCGTTCATTGTTATTAATATAATGTTGGATATTCAAACATACACCTGAAATATTTATTTGAATAACTGCAACAAAAGTTTCAATAGCAGTTTGCAAGCAGACATTTTATTAGGAGTGCCTTGGGGCATTACAAAAAGGGTACATTAGGGTCATCAGTTCTGTCTTTACTTTTAAAGGGCATGAGTTAATTTTCAACTAGGTTCTAGGGACTCACCACACCTACCCTCAGCCAATAGACTGAAAATATTTTCTGGCTAAACTGGTCTTTGGCAGAAAACTATATTTTTAATGAATATTTCCCCAAGTATGTTCTGTCTTCCATGAAGAAAAATTAACCCTTGTTTTGGCCAAATAATGAAATTCCTAGAAGTCAATAAAGGTTTTCATTGTGGTTGAAGTTTACTATATTTTAGCTGAAATTAAAGACCTCTTTCCTGAATAGTGGCTTTGCACACTGTTGTCTATTAGCAGTGATTAAACAGCATCTTCTATCACACGTCTTGACTTTGCAAGCACAAAAAAAAAATCTTTCTTTTCAGAAAAGGAGAACACATAGTGCCCTTCCAGAGGCTTCAGGCAGCCAGGAAACCTGGCCAGTAAAGAAAAATAGCATTCTGACTGAAAAATGTGTTTCATATCCCTGTTGAGCCAACTAGCAGGAGCCATAAGACAGTGAGTACAGGTCTCCTTTCATGGCCTTTTGTCTTTCCATTTACCCTTCTCACATCTTTTGAGATTTCAGACAGTACCACGTCAAGTGGACATCACAAACGTAAAGTTTTAACTGCATATAAGTAGCATGGTAAAAACCAGAAAAGAAATTAAAAGAAACAGGTAAAAATATTTTAAAATAAATTAAAAGAAACAGGTAAAAATATTTTTAAAAGAAATTAAAAGAAAAATCAAGAAATCAAAATGAACCTTTAGCAGCTCAAATGTCCCTGCTCCCAAACATACTGACTCCTATAATGAGGTAGCTGCACCACACTTTGCAAAGCTTTTGTTCCTGTGCAAAGGAACAAATCAGAACACAGGGGTAAAAAAATGTTTTCATTGGAGAATTCCTCTGCATTGGAGCAGATCTCCCTGGGAGATGGTGGAGTTTTCATCCCTGGGAGATACTCAAAACTCAACTGACAACCTCAGGCACCTGATCTACTCAGATCCATTTTGAACAAGGTGTTGGACTAGATGACCTCCAGAGGTCCCTTCCAACCTCACTTATCCTGTGATTCTCCAACTCCAAAAATACTGTGTTCTCTTCAGATGATGAAGGTAGTAGTACAAAAAAATCTATTTTCTTTCGTCAGACAACTGGTGGTTTCCATGGTAACAAGGGGGATTCCTATGTCTTGATTTTTCCCTCTTGTTAGATTTAATTCCCATACTTTAGGAAGATTTAGGTGAAGGTGAAGGAATTCCTGATCATCACAGGATTATCTTTTTTTTTTTTTTTGCACCACACTGTTTCTTTATCAGATGGGGGTTTTGGAAGACAATGTTCAGTAAATTGTCAGCAGGAGGCTGTTGGTGCCAGTAAAACACGTGGAGAGACATTTTACCATCTGTTTATTGCACAAAAGTAACTAGAGAAAAGGAAGCTGCTCTTACGTCTTTTACCAGAGTTTCATTAACAGCCTCTCACGTAAGAAAAATTCAACGTTAAATTATGATTACCATAAAAATATATACCATAAAAAAGGCAATGAAGTTATATTCCTAGCTTTAAAGGTATTATTAAGAACCAACATATAGTTAAATGCTTTACATTTCTCACTTGGAAAAGGAGAAATTAGGTTTTATATATCCACTGAAATCCCTCATTCTGTTCCTCTGATTTTGTGTTGCTTTTTAGGTGATTTAGAAGCACACTCAGTTTCAGCAGTGTCTGTGGTGCTGTAAAACTAAGTCTTTTTGCTATTTACCTTAATAGTTCTCAGATTGCATCCCACATAGCTACAAAAAGGGAAACATCAGCTATATTTACAATGTCAAGAAAGACAATTTTTTTTTTCCTCAAGCTTTCATCTTGTTTGCTCCTTTAAAAGCACTAAAAATGAATTGAAAAGAATTTCCTGGGGAAAACCCTGAAATACTTAGATAAAATAGAAGGAAATGACAGTGAAAGAGAATGACAGACCTGTGTGTCATGGATGGGGGTGGGAGACTCCAAATTATGAAGCAGAGGGTAAGAAGTGAAGCCTTTCTTCATAGTCAGTGCCTAAAAAGTCATGACATTATTAATCATTTGTATAGGACAAGAAATGTGCATGGCTCTGTGCTGTGAAAGATAAACAAATAGAAGGATCTGTCATGGGTTTACATTTTAAAGGAAGGGGAAAAGTCAAAGGAACACAGTACTGTACATGTAACCATCACAGCTCTCAAGTTTTAGAGAACAGCTGAAGTTTTTATAAGGTCAGGAGTAGCTACAACTGAAAATTGCTTTCTGAGCAACTTCTATCCAAAAAAGTTGTCTCAAACCAGCCTGTTTCTCTCCTGCAAAGCTGTACTGGCCCCAGTGAAATTTTCTGTGGCCAGAAAGGTTTTTAATTCAGAAGAGCTCCAGACTGCATTTTCAAATCTATTCTGGGAATGGAAAAACAAATAAACAACCACCCACAAACCAAACTTGACGTCATTAAATTATATTACATAAGTAACATAAGTTGTGCTCATAGATGTGTCTGGGCACCTTATAGAGACATCAGTAGCTCCTTATTTGTCGAGTAATGTGTGACTTAGATTTGCATTATACTGAAACATTTTGTGGACAGGAAGCTGGTATATTTGCTACAAACTTTTATCCAGGAAAGTTGGGTACTCACTAGGAAGAGTCTCCTTACACAACCAGCAAAGGAATGTGATGTGTGAGTCTGTTTTCTCTGAGGATATATCACAGGAACAGGGAGAGTAGATTTTGAGGCTAAGACAATTACTGCCATCCATTTGCTGAAAGGGAATCCTAGAAAAGCTTGAGCTTACAAAGCATTTTTCTGAGGCAACATTTCAAATCACTCTTCAGGTATACTAACAATTTCAGTTTGCTTTAGGACAAACACACCAGCCTCCTCATGCCCTTTCCCACTGATAAATTAATTAACCTCTTGATTCCTGGACTGGGCTTGCTAGGGACATGCCACACTTCCAAGCAGCCAAGTTTTACTGAATCAGAGTGGGTTTGACTCTCAGACATTGCTGCTAAGAGCAATTTTGGCAAACGGGTTGCATTGTTTTACCTTCTGGTTTGTATATCATCAGCAGGAGTAATTTTTCAGAACAATGCTGAATGCTTATTCCATTCTGCTTCAAGCATGTCAGTATATATCAGTGTTACACTGGGCACACATTTCATTTCACAGAAGGAGTCACAGAGGTTTAGACATAAAAGATGACACTTGGAGATGTGAAACAAAATTAATTTTAAAGTACCTAAGTTCTAAAGTGCTTTTAACCTTGTTGTGTAATATTTTTAAGAATCAAATTTTTGTCTAGTTTAATTCATATTCAAAGGGAATTTAATCAGTCCTATTCACAGTACTGTGGCATTTAATTATCTAAATCTGTAAGAATGGTCCTATTTACATATGTACGTATATAGTTCATATTCATCTTCTCAATACCTAACCTGTGAGTTAAACTCCTGCATATATAAATTAATTTTCTTTTAAAAAACACAACAGTTCTAGGTTAAAAGATGCTGGTAACTATCAGGGTTTTTAATTTGACATATTGGTGGTTCTCAAACCTCAGTATAGCTAGCTAATAGACTCTCATATAAATCTCACTATGAAAATTATAAGATACCTTTTTGTTTGGTGAGAGATGAAACAGTAAAAACTGCTATCCAAGTCACAGACTAGCAAGGTTCTAAGGAAAGCCTGTCTGTACCAGTCAAAAAGCTTTACTTGGGACATTCTGCAAACACAGATGACTGGTTAGGGCCAGATCATAAAGGTGCAAATGTGTAAGTGTGACATGAATCCAACAAAAATGCAATCAAAAAAGAGCCAGAACCAGCCAAGGAAGTACCAGAAGGATGGATGGTCCTGGAAAAGATCCAGAGTGGGAGAGAAAGTTCTAATTTTGTACAGAATGCTAGCTTAAGACAGATTTGATTTTCTGGACGAAGAAACTGCCTCCTGCTGCTTGTCCCTACTATATTCAAAGAGAGAGAATTTTGTGTACTTTCTTTGTAAACACACACCCCGAATTGCAAACCTTACAGATTTAGCATGTTTTATGTAAAGACTCCAGGCTGAAAGCAGATATATAAACCTCAGGGTACTTGATGTTTGATTCAAAGCTACCACTTTTCTAAAATCCACTGCCTTTTCAAACTCCCCTCCTCAGCTTTCTTTACACAGTTACGAGTGAGTATTTATCCTAGGCGGAAAAAAGCAGGCAACTCAAGGCTCTAAATGAAACTTGTTTTTTCTCTCTGTGCATACTGTGCATTGACATAAATAGCAGAACACATCACTGTATGTTTCTTTCCCTGCAGTGCTCGCTGGTGATGTCAAGCACGCCTCCACAAAGGCATAGAATCATAGAATCTGTATTGAAAAAGACCTTTGAGATCATCGAGTCATAACACTGCCAAGTACACCACTAAAATGTGTCCCTCAGTACTATGTCTACATATCTTTTAAACACCTCCAGGGTAGTGACTCAACCACTTCCTGTGCAGGCTAATCCCCACTTGACAACCTTTTCTGTGAACAAATTTTTCACAAAATCCAATTTAAACCTTCCCTGCAGCAACCTGAGTACTTCCTCTCTTATTCTATTATTTGGAAGAAGAAGCTGATCCCCATCTGGCTGCAACCTCCTTTCTGGTAGCTGCAGAGAGCATTAATGTTCTTCAGAGCTTCCTTTTCTCCAGCCTAAGCAGCCTCAGCTCCCCCAGTCAATCTTTACAGGATTTGTGCTCCAGACCTTTCAAGAGCTTTGTTGCCCTTCTCTGGACACACTCCGTCGTCTCAACACTGACAATTCCTTGTCGTGTCCAAAACTGCACACAGGATTTGAGGTGCAGCCCCACCAGTACCCAGTACAGGGGGACAATCCCTGTGTCCTGCTGGCCACACCATTGCTGGCACAGCCCAGGGTGCCCTTGGCCTTCTTGGCCACCTGGGCACTGCTGGCTCCTGTTCAGTCACTGTCACAGCCCCCAGGGCCTTTTCCTGTGGCAGCTTTGCAGCCCCTCTGGCCCAGCCTGTGGAGCTGCCTGGGGCTGTTGTGAGCCAAGGGCAGGAGCCAGCCCTGGGCCTTGTTGAACCTCACCCCGCTGGCCTTGGGCCATGATCCAGCCTGTGCAGAGCCCTCTGCAGAGCCTCCCTGCCCTCCAGCACATCAGCACTCACATCCAAACCGACTGAGGGGACTGGCTAACACAGTCTTCATTCCTGAGGAAGCTCCCTAGGTAATGCTCTGGCCTGTTTTAAGATGGTGTGGACCCACATCCTACTCTGCAACTTTGTGAGAATACTCCGAATACTTCTTGCCTTAATTCACCTCTCAGTTTTCTGGGAAACTGGTGGAAACTAGTGACAATGACAAATGAGCAGTAAAAGATTTTCATGGGGTCTTGACTCAAAAACACTACGGTCAAAATGATGAAGCAACTTGGAGGGAAAGTTATCTGCCAAAAGTATTATATTCTTCTATGAATACTCTTAGTTCATTCCTGTTGTGGATTTCTTATCTCTCTGGCTTAGGCAAATAGAGAGTACACTACAAAGCCTATAGTTGGACATTACAAATTTCAAATTATTTTGATTTCCTTAAAGTCTTTCTTTTCAGTGACTTTGGTTTCTAGTTGCTCAATTGAATAGTAAAAAATGTAAGTGTTAGGGTATAGGCTGTAACAGGGGGGTTTCTTGTTTCAGTTGGAGACTGAAATAAAGGCTTTCCTGCTGCTGTTCCAAGCATCTCCTTTCCCTTCAGGTAAGGACTTAAGAGACCTTTATTCAAGCTCATGGCTTATATTGATGTCATGATGTTCTTAGGTGGAACTGATACTCCTAACTTGCAGAATACTGATAGCTCAAGTGACAAGACTAGTGAAACCCATTAATGAAACCCATTGCAGACTTTTCTTTAATAGGATTAGGAGTTTCCTTGAGGACAGAAAAGAAGAAGAAAATGATCTCATGTAACAAATTTAACCAACAAATGATGAAGCCCTTCCTACTGGGCTGGTATTCCTAGCCAGCAAGATAAATTATCAACTCTGCAGTGGCACCTTGGATTCCTGTTTTCGTTACCACCTTTCACAATCCAGTTTTTCCCAGGGATTTGCAGATCACAAATTTACATCTGAATATGGAATAAGTGCTGCTCTAGGAGCTGTTACAGTGATTCTCTATTGCAAGAACTCATTTTTGTCTTTTCCAGTTTGCCATGGGTAATGATAGTTTTTTTCTGCTGGCTAGCACAATAAAGCTGAAGTAAAGCTTTGGGTCAAGACCCATATTTTATAGGGTCAAATTGTTCTTTATCTAGCTCAGCATCTTTGACTGCACTGCTGCTCAGGCAGAAGAAGAAGGAAGTTTGCATGTCAGGAAGATTGCTTCCTATTGCAGCATGAATAGCCCAACTGGTAGCAAGTTGGCTGTGTGCCATTAAAAATTGAACAGCCAAGTCAAACTGGGTCAGGTTTACACTTTACCAGGGTAATGCTGTCTAGTCAGATACCAGCACAGGAGCATTTTCAGATCACTCCTCAGCTGTGGGAGAAGGAAGAGAGAGCAAAGGAAGCTTGGCTGTCAGAAACCCAATTTTATCTTCTATTGTAAATACACAACTGGCAGATGGTCAGGCATTCAAAGTTGAAAGGTCTGCTAGCACCTGTTTTAGGTACATCCCTTCCTCAGTAATGGGCTGAAAATGTAAGCTGCAGGCAGCAGCCTCAACTGAGAGCTACAGCTGTTCTCCATCTGAGCTGTAGGGTGGACTATGCTGTCTTGTGAGTTCTGCCTGTGTGCCTTGCCTAAGGACAGACAGCTGGGGTTGGTATCATCACTGCCACTGGATGAGGTGGCCACTGCCCTGGCTATCAGGCCCAATCTCCTGCCCATTAAAGACAGGAGGCAGGCCTGAGATGCTGTTCAAGCAAGCTGAGCTGTCTCCATGTAGTCCACTTTACTCTCACATGTGTTACACTTGGCTTGTCATAAAACAAGTCAATTCTGAAAGTCAACTCAACCTTCCCATAGACCATGGTTTTAAAATTTACCCTTAAAAAAGCATCATTAATAGGATGGCTGAGGACAAAAGAACTAAAATTTACATTTAGACATGAAGAGTGCAGTCCCATCCACCACAAATATCAAGCTGCTGTTACTTTCTCACACAGTGGACCTTAACAGGCTTTGGAGCAGCATGCAGTCTTGCTCTATATTTGGTCTCACAGTCTGACTAACATAACCACCTACAGCCTCCCACTTGTTAAGAGGATGTGCCAGTAGCAGCTGTCTAGAGGAAAGAAAAAGCAAAAGGAAGACAGAGCAGAAGGGGAAAAAAGATTGCTAGAAAAGACAGCTGATGACACTTGAGACAAGTGATGCTATTCTCCCTCTCACAAAGGAGAGCCCCGTAACAACTAAATGTGTAACCAAAAGGACATTATTCAGGTTGTAAAGTCAAACACAGAAAGGCTAGCAGAAATAGAGGTGAGGAGATGCACAAGAAATTGGTTCAAATGTCTCCATCAGCATGGAAACAAGAGATCTCACACACTCAGTGAGGGAGATCAGTCAGCCTCCCTGCGAGGCAGCAGCAAGATGGGGAGAGGCATTCAGGAGGGCTGAAGGGAAGAAATTCTGTCTCCCCAGAGCTCAGAGCTAAAGCTGAGGGTGTGGTATCTTTGCTTCACAGATGTAGGAAACCCATAAAAGTAAAATGAGAAAAGGAGCACAAGTATTGATATCCTTGTCAGAGGGTTGTTGAAGGTGTTATGAGAATGGTTTGTAGCCTGCAGTGGTGAAGGACCTGAGAAAATGGAGGTAGAGCTAAGTGAAGGGAAGAACTAGAAGAAGTGAAACACAAAGCTTTGTCTCAATCAGACTGTATTTTTCTCCCAGTTGTGTTATGGGACTGTTTTTCAGCCTGATTGACTTCTCCTGAGTGTACTCATGCTCTCCTGAAAGATATCTTTACTAAAATAATTCCAGCCACCGTACGGAGCAGGTCTAATCAAGACCTTACCTCTTGCACCCGCTCAGACTGAGCTTCATGGGAGAAATTGTAAGTGCTGACTCATGGTAGTCATGGCACACAGATGTAGTTCTCTTTTGTGCTCTTTTTCAATCTTTTTTTCTCCCTAGAGCAAGGCTGACTCCAATTTTGACCCCACAGGGCAACCCTGACCACTTTCTCCCAGGGAGCCACACGGTCTGAAGTTTGTGACCCTCTGTCAGTGGGGAAAAGCCTCAGGTCTCTCCCACAAACCTGGTTGCAATGGCTTATAACCCACAAAACCAAGATGAAAAGGTTTTGCTCTGTAACCAGCCAGTAAAATGCAGGAGACTCCTTGGCTGGAGAGGATGAGGGAGATGTGGCTCTTCTGATGGCCTTGCCTCCAGGAATCCTCCTGTGTAACTGACTCAGAAAGGGGCAGAAGGGGCAGAACTGAGAAACTACAAAATAGCAAAGAAAAACTGCAGAGTAAGTCTTGAAAAGCTACATATTTAATTAAATTATTTTGGAGGGCTTTCAGGTTTGACCAGTGTGAGTCGGAGAGCTTTCTACTTGCTGTTATGTTAACATAAAGCAGCTCTAAAACAAAAGAAATTTTAAGGATGTTTACTATACAGTTTAGAAGGCATTCAATATTGGTAAGGTTATCAATTTTATTAATCAAGTAGACCTCCAAAATGATTATGCTCCCCTAACTCTTTGTGTATGACTCATGGCTATTTGGGACAAGACTTTAAAATGAAAAGCTGAAGACGCTTGAGAACAAAAACTCAAAATGGGGAAATTTTCTGATGTACAAACAATTGCTCCTCTCCTTTAGACAACACAGTAACTGGGGTGTTTGAGCTGCAGAAAAGACAATCATAGAATCACAAAACCACTAGGTTGGAAGAGACCTTCAAGAACATTGAGTTCGACCAGAAATTGCTCTGGAGCAGTGTTCTTAGAGATCATCCTGACCATTTAGAATCCCTTGTAGAAAGGTGAGTGATGGTCTAAGCACTAGGGTCCTAAGGAGTTCATGAGAATAAGTAAATGAAAAGAGAAAAAACTTCTTTCTTTAATTAAAAAAAAAGAGCAGAAGAATAAGAAAATGTGTTTTGCTGTTTTACCACTATCTGTCAAAAACATATGCAATTAATCTGTCATCCTCCTCTATATGCATAATAGGATCTACACAAAAATTGGCTCTATATGAAAGACTAAAAATGCACAATTAAAGCCCTAGAATAAAACAAATCTGTAAGCATCCAACAGGAATGAGTAGTGGTGTGGTTTCATGCTGTACAGGTATTGGATCTGTTAGTACAAGTCAGGCTGGAAGACCACTGATCTCACTGCTGAAATCAGGAATGCTAGTGCATGTCCTCCTCAGATGCTCATTAGTGAAACGGGTCCAACTATTTAAAATATTTCTGAAATATGAAATATTTATAATATGTCTTACAGCTGCATGTTACAGAAGAGTGGGTTGAGACAGGCAGCACAAACATGCGTCATCCCCTTCGGAGTGAAATTAGGCAGGTTTGCTTAACCTGGGGATGATATGTTTAAAATGAAGTAGCTGCAGTGTGAGGGTGACATTTGCACAACGCTCCCTCCTGATCCGTTCTGCCAGCTGGCTGGGGGTGGTTCCTCCCACAGAGCCCTGCTAACAAACACGTGTGAGCCACCATGGTCGTGAGCAGCCCCAGACATTTCTGTAGGAAATATTTCAGTGGAATTAGTTTTGCTGGTGTCTACTCTTGACTTCTGTCTTGGGTTGTGTAACCAAAAAAAAAAAAAAAAGTGTATTGTATTTCATCTGTTGAAAGCAGTGGAGGGATGGTTTCTTTATTTTTTTCTTTATCTCTTGTAACTCCACGGGAGAGGAAGGTGGATGCCTTCTGATCACAGCCCAGCTGTTAAACCAGGTGGGGCAGTGTTTGTGATCTCTGTCACCACTGCCCACCCTCGGGATATCTTCTGTTCATGGGCCATTGAGGCTCACCAGTGACTGACACATTCCATCATCCATTGGGAGATGCTGCACCCAGTGGGGAGGAGCCAACCATTCCTACCCAGATAAAAACTGAGATGTAGGAACACCACGCATCCACTGGATTCTCAGAGGAAGACTGAACTCATCTCACCACCACTGAACCTGTCTGCAGGATCATCTCTACTGGAGTAGTTGGAACAGAACCACATCTGTCACTCCAGGAGGATTTATTTGGGCTGCTTCCAACACCCTGACAACAGGGTGTCAGGTTGTATTCCTGCCTCCATCAGGGTCTTCTAGGACTTTTGTTTGTTTGCTTGTTTGTTTTTTGTATTACTGCATTTGTATTTTTTAGTATTCCTTGTAAAGAATTGTTACTCCTATTCTCATATTTTTGTCTGAAAGTTCCTAATTGAAAAATCGTAATAATTTAGAGGGAGGGGTTTTTACATTCTCCATTCCAAGGGAAACTCCAGTTTTCCCTGACAGATACCTGTCCTTCCAAACCAAGACAACTACTCATGTGAAGTCTGCCCCATACAATCCTTTTGGAACCTGCTGTGTAATAGCTTTAACAAAAACTCTCATTAAGGAATGGCTTTTAATGTTTTCCACCAAAGATCAAACTTCCAGGCAGTGTCTGCATGCATGTTTATCAGACCTATATAATTTTGGACCTGTCTGATCGTGGTGCTGCTCTCACAGGCCTTCAGGATAGATTGTACCAGGCACAATACTGCTTCAATTTTAGTGTAACTTTATTCACAGCAAAAGTGCACCACTGTTGTCAGCTGTCATTATATTTATGCTACTAGCTAGCTTTATAGCCTGATTTTGAAAAATCATCTTCATCTTCAAAACAAATAGAAAAGTTTCTAGAAAAGTCCTATAATTTGTAGGAGA
Source organism: Prinia subflava (assembly GCF_021018805.1). NCBI lineage: Eukaryota > Metazoa > Chordata > Aves > Passeriformes > Cisticolidae > Prinia > Prinia subflava. The sequence goes on along the minus strand of NC_086283.1, from coordinate 99,369,651 downwards.
CATTCTGTAAAGAATAAAGCAACTTGCAGAATTCTCTTGCAACATATCACTCTGTATTGATAAATATTCTTCTGGGTTTATGTCTGCCACTTATCTTGTATAACTGTATTTCTTTAAGAGACATTTATGTGACACCTTCTCTGACATTTTTAGATAGTTCCTATCTCCATTAATTTCATAATAGTTCTCCACAAGGTAGAAATACCTTTCTAGTTTTCACACAACTCCATCATTGTCAGTTTTACTGCAACCCATATTTTAGTTAGGTAATTAGTGTCTTGAACATAATTTATTCCTCAGTGATTTTCCATTCAGAAGTGTAAGGTATTTAAGCACTGAAAAAAGTTCAGTAGATCACAGAATCCCAAATCCAAAAACACAAGCTAACATTCTCTCATTCACTTATGTAAATTGATAAAGGTCTTTTGCATAAAATGTTCCCACTACAAGAAATATGTCAGTACAGGAAATAATTCAGTAAAGCGAAAGTCTGGCTTCAGCCAAATTAAATCATTTCTGTGATAGGATAGATTTAAAGTATTTTTTCAGAGAGGGTAATCAAAATGATAGGACTCCAGAAGACTTATTCATAATGTATTTCTTTTCTATTCAGATGTACTTTCATTACAGGCACTCATTAGGAAAATCTATGCTATATGATTCATCATATAGAATACACCATTATATCACACATTATCATATACAGAAGCAGCTTGAGCAGTGTGTTTCATTATTTGCAAATGTTGAAATTACTGACATCCTGCATGTGTTATTAGATCAGGTTTTCAGTTCATGAACCAGTGGGCAAACACATGTAGCTCTATCACACTGCATGAGCCTAAGAGTGTATTAATGGGACAAATTTAGTAAGAAGTTGTGTATTAATTTGGCTGCCTCCATACCTTTGTAAACTCTGGGCCTTTCAACATGTCACTACTGTCACAGAAATTCCCCCGGGAGCATTTGAGAGACTCTCCTTCTCATCTACTTAATTTCTGATCATTTGAAAATGTAAGTGAAAACTTAAATGAACATGGCTCAGTTTTGACCTGAGTTCAAAAGTTGAAGAGGAAGTTTGTGAAAATTACCAAAAATATTTTTAATCATGTTTTTGTGACTGACAAAGGAGAAACTTTGACATTCACTGATACTGAGTCACATGGGAATGAACTAAGTCACTTTCCAACATATCCTCATCCTCCTCATGTAGAGGTAGTTGTTAATAATAGTATCTGTTACCTACCATCAAAGCATCAGGGAAAACAAAAGAAAATGGGGAAGGGAACAAAGACTTAGTCCTGGTGATTTTTTAGCCTCCAGCATGTATTTCTAGTGTTTGCATAAGCCTTCTTCCACTTTTTAAGGCATATACCTCTGAGAATTAGAAACAGAATGTTATTATTTGAGTTATGTTACAACAAACATTCTAATTGCTTTCTTTATGCCCAAAAAGTCTGAAATGCTCTCTGTGAAGTCCGATGATGCCAATTCAATCAAGATCTCATTCAAACAAACAAATTCAAGAGGTTAATTAGTATTTAAAAGTGACCTTTTCCTTTAGAAAAAGTAACATTAAGTCTCTTATTCCAATCTTCTGCTTATTCCTTAAGCTATAATGATATTTACATTTTCTTAACTTCAATCTTACCATACAGTTGGTTGTTTTTTTCCTCTCTTTTTACATGATGCAGTTCTTAAAAAAATCTCTAAGAAAAAGATCTTTCTCTTTTAGCTTGTCTGAAGCCAAGTTGACAAATACTGTAACTACTCCAGACAATTTTTCATGTCCTCTGTGTAGTCTGTAACAATAAAATTACCTCTTTGCCCTAGAGGATCTGGCAGCTCTTCTGCTCTTGTCTTTGAACTGGTACTCCATCATTGATTTTGCCTTCCCTTTACAAGAACCACCCTTCAATGGTGGTCAGTGGTTGACCTTGTCAAACCAAACCCATGAATTTGCAATATAAAAAACCTAGAATGCCGTATCCATTTCAATAAAAAGTACAGCAGCTTCTCCAGTACATATTTATTTGCTTAAATTAATACAATACATCATACATACTTTTACTATTGATATAGAAAGCCAGAAATTAAGGATTCACATATAGTTCATTCACTTCATGAGCTGTGGCTTTAAATAGGCACTCAATGTTCTAAGTGAAATAAATATGCATCACATTATTTGCAAAATCTGTTAGGAGTACAAAATGTTAGCTCTGTTACATCTTGTTCAGCTAAGCAGACGTGACGTTTTCAAAACTGTTAATAACTATTAAAACTTCCAGGAATAATAAATACAATACTTATATTACTTCTTAACTGTACACTCAAAACAGCAGAGTCCAGCAGCACCATATGAAGAGAGAAATCAAAGAATAGGTAGAAGACAAACACAGAGTTGTAAAAAGGTGGGTGCAGTAGCATTACTTGATCTTTCCAGTAACTTGTTTTACAGGAAACAGCACAGGATAATCTTTAATTATGATATTATCATAAAGTATTTTACCCTTTGAGCTTCTGAACACAGAGCACCTGTCTTTGCTGTCACAAACTGAAGGCTGTCTGGCAGCCAGGAAAACTCAGTTTCACAAGGAGAGGGCTCAGTCCTTGTGGCCAGACTGAAAACACCTTGTTGCACAACTTTGCTTTCCCTGTAAATATGTTGTCTATCTTCACCCTTAAACTTTACTAGCCCAGATTTTGGCTTTTCCTCCACTTACTCTGTACTCCAGTGTGTCTTGCAGAACTCTCTCTGCTACCCTTAACATCAGAAAAGCCTCTTAACTTAACAAACCACATGCCTTCACTTGCCCAGACTCATTATGGTAGGGCAGATTTATCTTTTCTCAGCCTGACTTCTGGAAGAATCTCAGCTATGCAAGTTTGTAGCCACCCTTATTTGCTGTAATGCTCTCTGAAAGGATGAAACAAGGCTGCATAAACAGTGCAGGGAAAAGGTATAGATGTGCTTTTATACGAGGTGGTGGAGACTGGGCTTTACTTTCATGTGTCTCCATAAACTGAAAACCAAAATAACAGTGAGTAATAGTAAGATAAATACTTTTTTTCCCCACAACATAGATAGAAGACAATAGATAAACTCACATTAGGAAGAAAAAAAAGAAGAAAATATATCCCCCAATGTCCAGGACACAGGCAATGTCTCTACTGGACTTCTGAGCCTCTATACAAGGCAAAATAAGGAAGCTAATCCCTTGAAAATTACAAATGGGAAATAGCTTCATCATGAGAGCAAATTTCTATAAAGCATTTTCAAAGCTATTAAAAAGCAAAGGCTGTTACTGTCTGTTCCCAAAGCGGTGCCAATGTAAATAGTGTGAAAATAACTTATGTTTGAAAAGCAAGGTGCTTCACAATGAAGGCTGTTATTTCACTTTTAACTTGTCCCTTGAGGCTTCTGTGTAAAAAGTGTCTTAGATCCATTTGCATTATGTTCTACAGTAGGGAGGACTCTCATCTCCCAACCACTTTGCTTGGGTCACTTGGTACTGCCTTCTTACCTCAGTAACAATTTTGTTTGTAATTTCTCTTATTGACATTTTACAGGTTTAAATGAGTTTTTTACTATTCTGACATGAATTAGACTTGCGTGTTTGAGAATTAGCTTAGTGTGACTTTGTGACTGGGCAGAATCTCAGAGTCTCATTGTTAAGAAATATTCTGCTTTCTAGAAAAATGCAATGGAAAGGGGTTCATATTATTAATTGTTTGCAAATAGTATTGCCATTCTGGGACTCTTTTCCATCTATCTGTACGTGTGTATCTCTCAGGGGCTTCTGCTCCAGTGAGAACTGCAGCTGTAGAAGTGGATAAGTTGACTGTGAGTGTGGTTGAAGGAGTTTGGATTAACCATTTAAACAACCCAGAACTGTCTGCAGTGATTTCCTTTCCCAAGGACACATCTGGCACATTCTCATACAAGGTCAGAAAGGAAACTCTGGACTGCATGCTTCCAGTAGACATAGTTTTTGCAGCTGCAGAATCACTTAATCAAGGAAGAATTTAGGTAAGAAAAGATCTCTAAAGTCATTAAGTCCAACCTTTGACCAGTCACCACCTGGTCAATTAGACTAAGTGCCACATCCAGTCATTTCTGGAACACCTCCAGGGATGTTGTCTGGCTTCTTGCCTTTCTCTGGGCATGCTAAAGCACTTAATGTCTTGCTTGGATTGAGGAGCCCAAAATTGGACACAGGATTTGAGATGTGTCCTCACCAGTGCTGAGCACAGGGGGACAATCCCTGTGTCCTGCTGGCCACACCATTGCTGGCACAGCCCAGGGTGCCCTTGGCCTTCTTGGCCACCTGGGCACTGCTGGCTCCTGTTCAGTCACTGTCACAGCCCCCAGGGCCTTTTCCTGTGGCAGCTTTGCAGCCCCTCTGGCCCAGCCTGTGGAGCTGCCTGGGGCTGTTGTGAGCCAAGGGCAGGAGCCAGCCCTGGGCCTTGTTGAACCTCACCCCGCTGGCCTTGGGCCATGATCCAGCCTGTGCAGAGCCCTCTGCAGAGCCTCCCTGCCCTCCAGCACATCAACACTCACACCCTGGTGGTGTCACCTGCAAAGTGACTGAGAGGACTGTCCATCCCCTCCTGCAGATGATTATTAAGATATTAAAAAGGGCTGGGCCCAGTACGGAGCCCTGAGGAGCAGCATTGCTGACTGTCTGCTAACTGCACCTAACCCCATTCACCACCACTCGCTGGGCCCAGCTCAGTTTTTTACCCCCATGAAGAGTTCATCTGCCCAAGCCATGAGCTGCCAGCTTTTCCAGAAGAATGCCAGAGGAGATGGCATCAAAGGCTTTGCTGAAGCCGAGTTAGAATACATCCCTTGACATCAGTGGCTGGGAGCTGAACTCTGCTGAAAATATCTCCTTTGCTCTATTTGTCCAATTGATACATAATACTTTCTTTCTTTTTTCCTTGATGAAGATTGTCTAGCTGTCACTCTTCAGTTAATAGACAAGACTTTGCAATGGAAAGGCTGTGTACTTTCCTGCTTTACACACCACAGGAGTGAAGGACTTGCTAAGTTCTGGCCACCTGCATGATCACCTTTCTAGAAATTGCAAAGATGTTCCTGATTCCTTGCTTGTTCTTCTTGTCATGGAGACTAATATGTCTGGAAAGGTGGAGTGGACTGATCTTGAACCATGCACAGCTGGAAACTACACCACCAAGAAGGAGATAATTCTGAGGCTTAGCAGCTCCCAGCTCTTGGCTGCATACCTGCTCACATGGGAGATTTTGTCTGGCAGAAAACAAGCTAGTGGCAAGAAGTTAACTGAAGGAGCTGCTTCCATTCCTGAGGGATGGAATCTACTACACCATGTTGAATTTCAACCTGATCATTTCCCCTGTGGTCCAAGAAAGAATACACTTTAACTCGTTATTCTAAAAATTTTCTTTTTTTTTTTTTTTTGCTTGACCACAATGTCTCCCTTGAAAGAGAAATGGCTCCTGTTTTAATAGGCAGTGTCTATTGTTAAAAGCAAGGAAGAAGAATGTTTATGACAGAACAGTTCAACCCTGAAGAAACATGACTATGTACTTCTAAAATACACCTCACTTTCAAAGACATTTTAAATTCTAGGTTTAAAGTGACCTATCTTCCAGTTCAATTTGGCGTAACAGTTTTATTTTAAAAAATATGCACATCAGACATAGAGGTAGTTTGGAAGACTCACCTGGATGGGACTCTTTCTTTTATCAACAACTTTTTCTGCATGAATTTCTGCATGTGTTACGCCACATTTGAGCCTTAAAAAAGGAAAACACTGCCTGCAGCCTTGGACTACACAAATCCATTTTTATACGAGGAATAAGGACTTAGCCCTGTGAATGCCGATCAGCTGGTAGGTGTGAAGATCATTAATTTGTAAGATGTGTGCTTTCTTATAAGGGCAGAGAGCTGCAACTACGTGATTTATCTTAGTAAGCCATAAGTAGATGACTATATTTAATTATAATTTGCTATATAGAGAACATGATTGCAATGCATTTCAAATCAAGAACTTGGCAGGTAAGGGAAGAAGGTAGTAATATCTGGAAGAGATCTACCATAATATGGATTTTAACTTTTTAAGTTGGGATGTCTGAAAGACATAGGACAAATTTTGTGATTAATTTAATTTTTATTTCCATGTGAGCAATAGGGTGGTGCAGGGCTGTTTTTTGTCTTTCTTGAAGATGCAGGAACTAATATGCTGTTCAGAGTATTCATGCAATCAAAAGTTTAATGGGATATGCTTTTTTCATGCTTGTTACAAACTTATAATAGTATGGGAATCAGAGGATGAAAAGCTGGGTTTGACTCCATGATAACAGCATGAGTGAAATTTATCTAAAAGGCCTGCAGCTTACTGCTCAAGTTAAATATGAGAAGATTTCTGACCCCAGTAAGAGGAAGGTTTTCCTCTGTGAGGTACTGCTTGTTGTATAAGGGGGATTTTTACCTTCTGAAACAAAAATTGATCAGATCCATGTATTTCAAAATTAACCTTACTAGCCACGATAAACTGAAGAGGTAAATGGCAGAGCTGCATAATTTTTTCACCTAAATGACTCATACTGTGTTATGTGTAACTATGGCAAGATTGTGAATGCTGCATGCTGATACTGCCTAGTAAATGTATTGGTCTAAGAAGGCAGTAGAAAAAATGTCAACACAATCTGTGCTTTTTCACGTCAAGAATTTCTGAATACTCCCATACTGGCTGAATCACAGCAAAGCACGAACATTCTTTGTGCCAGAGGACCAGCTTCTGTAATAAATTCCAATCCTTTCAAAGCCTTACAAAACTGTCTTTTGCTACCTCCCAAGACATTAATATTTCTCATTAATTTGTTTCCCATTTCTCATTGTAAGTATTTGAACTAAGAGTCACTTCAGTAAATCAAAATGTTTGGATTGTGTTAGTTCTGAATGTCGACAGCATTTTCATGATGCCATGTTTAATAGTACTCTGGTTTATAATGTGAAATACTTTGTGTTTTTGGATATTTTTGAGGCATACGGTTAGAAGTGTTCATATATATTTAGTCAGATAATTAATCAGATGTTAAAGTATGTTGCTTTCTGCTAAGTAGAAAATTGCATGTAAGTATCTATCCCCATATAATAGGAAGTAAACTTCTGTACCCAACCCATTGTCTGTTAGACATTAAATGGATAAATATAAAACTGTTATTTTTCAATATCTATTGCATTTCTTGGTGACTTTGAGCTGCTTTATTCTTGTCATGTATGTGTTTTACCCTAAATTATTTTTAATAATTTGGCTTATTTATTTCTAAATACTACTACAGACTTCCAGGCTGTAATAGATTACAATTTGTGTTAAAAATCTATCTGGTTACCATTTTCCAGCTGGTTTAAAATGTCCATTTTAAATGCCTATAAGCATTGTTTGTTTTTCCATTTTTCTTTCCAGCAATTCTTTCAAACTCTTGTTCCTGTGCTTGAAATACAAATAATCAGAGAGAGAGTGACCAAGTCTGGCCTTTTCAAAGGATCTAAAGCTGAGATGTTCGTTGTTGTCTGGGAGCTCTCCCTCTCCAGGTCTCTCCTCTTTGTCTGAATTTCCTATTCTCTTCCCCAGTCCTCCCTCACTTAACACCTCTTCCTTCTCATTGCAGTAGGACTCTCTGAAGTCCTTCACCACGCACTCAGGCTTGCCAGAGAGGTCTTGAGCCATGTACAGCTTGTTGTCATCCTGATGGTACGTGGCAGGGCTGTACTGCTCTGCCTCATAGCAGTTGTCTTCCTCTTCCTCCTGGCATGAGCTTCCCTTGGCACTCTCGCCATCAGAATGAAATGAGATCCCCTTCCCTTGGCTTTTCTGGGAAAGATCAAATGGCTCTTCCTGTTCCAAGCTTCTCAAGACATTGGTCTGGGCCAGAGCAATCCTTCCTCTTCCAAAACCTTGTTGTGGTTCAAGGGGGAGGAGAAAAGGAAAAAATTATATGTAGGAAATTTTGCTACTTGATACATGGTTAAAACCCAAAATCTGAGGTGTCTTTGTATTTCATATTTTACTTTTGTCTTCCATCCAGCTATCTCCAAGTACTTCACTGTTTATGTCCCACGGCATCTCCCTCAAGATGCTGCTAAAATGAGTGCTATTGTATACACTTCACAGCCAGGTTAGGACACACAAAAACAATGTTTTATGCCACCAGATTCTGCATGATGCAGCTGGGAAGAAAACTGAAATGGTCTGGCCTTTTGTAGACTGAATGTAGCCAATCAACCTCCTTCCTACTCTTTTTTAAAAGAAAACTTGGATCTTAAGCATCACAGTCCATAATTCAAGTCCCAGGTTTTGTATCTTATTTTTCTGAGGAGAGGAAGAGACTAAAAACATGGTAATGTATTTGTTCTGTGGACGCTGTGGTTAAAAGTTAATACTTTAAATATTAAAAGAGAGTCTCAGCAGTCTATGACTCTTCTTAATTTTTCCCCTTTCATCCACCTGACTTCAGTTGAATGAGAAATCAACGCAGTTGGTCCAGTCAACTTGAGTTGATTGAGAAACAATAAACTGAAAAGCTCTATGCACCAGACAGTGGTTCAGCTTCAGGAAATGATCATAAACAAACAATGATTTAGAGCAGTGAATATAAATATGCATCTAATCCTGGATCTGGTTTGTCTTAGTATTTGTCAGGGTCTTCCCTCTTGCTGGAAATAGAGATTATCCAAGAGGCATCTGTGGACTCAGATATGCTCTGAACATCATTGGGATATGTTTCAAAGAATTCAGATCCTGAAGGCATGGGCCAGCTTCATTAAAGACTAGTGACAACACAAGGTGAGGATTTCACCCAATAGCAAACACCCATGGAAATAACTATTTTCCTTGCTTTTGTTTCCTTTGTTTTTTATTTTCCCCTCAGTAATTGAATTCAGTTTCTGAAGGATATATGCAGTCTCACTAGCTAGCAGATGTTATTTTGGAACAAGGTGTGTTTGTTAAAAGGATTCAGGTATCAGGCCTCACAAATTTTCTTGTATCTAATAAGCCTCAATCTCTCTACAATGAAAAGCTCCTAGGCAATCTCCAGTCATGAGCACTTTTCTGACTAGCATGATGCTAGTTAGGAGATTTACAGAAAAAACACTTATTTCATTAGCCATTAGGATCTCCATGAATTTAACGCCAAATGTCATTAGAGTAAGTGTTTTACACATGTGCTAAGCTTCCCTAAACCTTGACTATGAGAATATGCCCATTAAAGAATTATTTATCTGCGAAATGTTAGAAAACATATCTTGGATACCCAAGCCCTCAAAAAATTCTCCCTAATTCTCCCACTTCTTTAGAGAGCATTGATCTGTGTCCACTCACAGGGATGACTTCAGGAAGTACACATGTAGGTGGCAGACAGGAAATAATTTGCAGGATTCCCTGGGGAGTTAAAAATCCTTATACTGTGAGCATTATACCTTGAGGAGTATCCCCTCCTGTTCATGTGCTTCCCTGTAAATGGGATCTTGAGCCTATGGATTCATCTGACACCAGCTATGGCAGCACAGCACAGAATGACCACAGCTCCTGGATACCTTGGACCTACTGAGCATTCCACCCCTGTTCCAGACTGGAATCCAATAAGCACTGAGAAAGGACCATAAGTATTCCAGACATTCTTTTTCTGTCAATTTAAATTAATTTATGATTTATTTGGAACATGTAACACTGACATGTAACGCTATAGTAAAACAGCTAACAACAGCTTCACAGGCTTATGGGATTCCATCTCTTGCAATAGCATTGGATCTGTGGCACAAATCTGTGGATCTGTAGTACAAAGCCCATTTGTGTTTACTGATATGCATATTCAGATCTCACAGAGAATAATCGTGCTGAGAATTATTACCTTGAGAGTGAAATCCTCTTTCCATGACCCCATGTTTGACCTTCATGTGCCTGGTTAGGTTCCCCTTCAAGGTGAATTTGCTGGGACAGTAGAGGCACTTGAAAGGCTTACTATCCGAGTGCAAGTGCATGTGTCCCATCAGATTGTGCATTCTGTTGAACTCCTTTCCACACAGCTGTAGAAATGGTAAAAATGAAAATTATTAGTTTGAAGCACTATTTTCAAGGACATCATTTTTAAAGGATATAGGACCTACGCTTTTCAACTTAAACCCTGGCAGGTTTTGGCTGCAGTATGTTTTTCGAAGTTCTAGGCAAAAATCCTACAGGCAAAAATATGTGGTTGAGTATCTAAAGCATTCTTAACTGCTGATATTTTTTAATATTAGTGACCAGCATACCTAGGCAAGGATTCCTCAAAAGTAGTCAATGGTTTTGTAAGGAGGGGAAAGACTTAGGGGAGTAATCTGACAGGCTCTTAACTTGAATGAGATTCAAAGTACAAGTTTCTGCCATGGTGAAGAGTCCATTTGTAGTTTAGTCATCTAGTCTTTAATAAAGAACAATGTCAAGCAGAAATGGAATTATAAAATAAAACCAATTAAGGGTTTCTGTAAAACAGTCAAGCAAAATTTTTCTTCTCTTTAAATGGAAATTAAATGGCTGCACATTTTGCTTAAAGTTAGACAAAGCAATTCCTTGTTTGTCTGTGTTTCTTGTTCACCCCTTTTTTCCCTTTTCTCCTTTACTTTCATCATTTGTTTATGAACTCCTGTGTTTCAGTGTCTCTGGTGAGTAAGCTGCAATTTAAACAGTCGTGGAGATGGAAGAATGACTCAGCTTTCCCTGAAGTATGTTCCTGCCAGCTCAAGTCATTGATCGTGCAATTTTTCCTTTGATGGAACAATAAGGGTGGGTTTTATTCATTTTTGTTTATTTAGATGGGTCCTATTGTAGTCTGGACTCTTATATATTCTTATGACATGAGTTTGGCACCACTATTACAGGCATCCAGTCTTGTCTTCTGGTCTTTCCTTATCAGGATTTATAATTTTATTCATATTCAAGTGGCTATTTCCATCGTCTGCAAACTTCTATGTTTGCTTTCCACTTTTTTTCCCCCGACTTGTTTTACCATTGGATTTTAATTTTTAAAAAATTATTCTTATTACTATATGAACCAGAGTCACCATTACTGAGCAACTGAAGCCTTCATCTGGCAGACAATTACTGAATAGAAATTACTAAGACTCCACCAGGGGTTTTTTGTATCATCTGAATTCCAATTTTATTTATTTGGGTATTACAGAAGTACTGATACAGAACTTGAAGATATAAATTCAGAAAGTCATCACGTGGAATATCTGGATGAATTATAGATAATGAAAGGATCCTTGGAGAAACAGTACAGTATACTTCGTGTTTTAAGCCCTCTCTTGAGGAAAAATTGAATCAGTTCATCAATACAAAAATTACTGGGTGTACTGTTTTAAAATAAAAACTAGGGCTGAGTTAGTGCTGCAAAAAGAAAGAGTCTGAAAACTTGCTTTTCAGACAACTGTTTGCTTCAGCTGCATATGTACAGTTTTTTGTTTTTCTGTCTGTGATTTTACTAAAATGAAAACTCTGGCAAATAAATTTGTCAGTAAAGTGTTAGACAAGACAGCTGGTGGGGAAAAATATAGCCATGAAAGCGAATAATAATTTTTAAAGGCACGTTAGTTGTTTCCAAGGGTCATCCATCCACTGAGGAAAGAATACTATCTTTTTCAAGTTCAAAGAAAGATGATATGCAGGACTATTTACATTCAGAGAAGTGATGGAACCACAAAATAGCTCAGAAAGTGCTGGGAGGAAACAGATTCTTGTCTGCTACGGAGAGTAGTAACAAGCACAGAAAATTTGCAAGGAGATACAGCAGTAACAGCAACTGGATGTATCTTGACTGCTACTGGAACCACCTGTAAAACAAGATTACTCTTGCTACAAGAATGTCAACAATAATATCTCTCTAGCACCTCTTTGCTGAAGACTTCTGGTTATTTGCTTTTACTGTGGCTGACATATGTTATCACCAGAACTTGCTTCCCTACAGCCAGGTCTTCTCTGTCTGAACTGGAAACCAAGGAAAGTCATGTTAAGTAGATGAGTGGCTTCAGTACTGCATGCAAACCCTTATATTTATAAGGTCTTGAATATTAAAATTTATTTAGGAGGAGCATTTAGTTGGTTTCTGTCAAGGCAATATTTGTTCCTCTTTCTTTATACTGAAAAAAATATGGACTTGGTAAAGGATAGTTCTTTCCAGCATAAAAGTTCTGTGTCTATGACAGGTTTTTCTTTTCCCAGAGTCAGGCACATCTTAGAGATGTGTAATGTGTTCTTGTCCTGAAATCTCCTCTGGGGACATGAGGAAATGGTACTAGAGTGCAGAGGTGTGGCAGGAAAATTAAAGAACTGCAGATATGAAAATTGTTTTTCAGAATGATGGGTCTCTGTGGCATAATCTCTGTTTTACTGGTCATTTAAAAAAGGCATGAGACACCTTTCAGAAGAAAATCTATGATCCAGACAGAAAAGGAAGTTTGAAAGACTGCAACTCAAATCTAGCTGGAGTACACAGCTAAAGCTCAATGAAGAGCCTGAGTCTGCAGATCAAACTAGGAGATTGTACAAGATTTTCTTTCTCTCTGACATGACAGCCTTGTGAGCAGAGTGTGGAAGGTGACTCTGAGACAGTTGCATGGGAGGAGCTCCAGCAGAACCCATCTCAGTGCACCAGAGCACTCAAGGAGATGAGAAGTTTAAGCAGAAGAACTTGTGATATCAGGAATAACATGGTTCACTTGTAGACTTTCTGTTAGGCTGTCTACTCTAAACAAATTAAAATTAAAGTCTGAAGAGAACATCTCAGCTGCAAGCCTGCTGAACAGACCTTGTTGCACTGGTGAAATGGACTTCAGTATAGTTTGCTAGAAAAGCCTACATTAGTTCAACCCTAGACCTTGTCCTCCTAAGCCAGTGCATGAAGTATCATCCTTTATTTGTCGCCTGCTTCTTCTCAAAGTACTTCTCTCACGTTTTCTTTGATTTTGACTCCTGTTTAAAACACACATTTTTTAGATGGGGAATAAAGTGGTGTTCAAAACACCTGTCGCAGATATTTTCTGGGCTGGAGAAAAATCCATTGCATCCTTTACTGGAGGTCAGAAACACTGATTGATTACCTCAGCACTAAAAGCAACTAAATTTCATGGAGCCTTTCTCTACAAATCCAAATTACTACTGTTGCATCAGTTGGTGGAATACCTTCACAACCCTTCAGGTTTTTTTCTTAAGCAGAAATAAACAAGACAAAATGGGCTCAGGCCTTTAAAAGCTACAGACAAGTTCACTCCTCAGAGGAAAATCAAACAGAGATCCAGGCTGCAGCTGGATGAGGAAACAGAAGGGACAACTATTTGTTACTCCCTCACTTCTGATAGTATGTGCTTAGCTGTGATTAGACACATAGGAAAGCTCATGTTTTCTTTTGCTGTGAGAAAAAGGTAAAGAAAACCTTGCATGTGGTGAAGTATAAAGGCTACTGCTGTGCTCTCTTTCCCTTGCATTCTTCTTCTTTTTTTTTTTTTTTCTCTTCAGAAGAAGGGTGTTCCTTTCCTCAAAGAAAGAAGGAGAGGGAGAATGACTGTAAACTGTCCAAAAGGACCGTGAGAAAACAGGAAGCTTTGAAAAGTACAAGAGAAAGCAAGATGAAATCTATTTGCAGGCAGTTCCCCGGGGACATGTGAGCCATTGTTAAGCAGGCTGTTCATACAGCTATATCCTTCCTTCTGCTGAGGAGGAGCTTGGTGCCAAAAGGCTGCTATCTGGTCATTGCCTTAACCCTCCAAGTACCAGCCAGGAATATTTGCTTCCAAGAGTCTTTGAGGGCTCTGTCAGGGAGGTAATGTTAGGACGATCCTAATGCAAAAAAGCAATTCCTGGTTCTGCCTCTGCTCATTGTTGCAATCTTCGCTGTCAGGGGGCTCTGATGTTGGTTCATGCCCCTTCAGCCATATGAGAAACAGATTCTCTGTGCTCACTTGTTTCTTTCCTCAGAGGAACACTGGGTGGGGACAGAAAAGTGAAAAAATAAGAAAAACAGGTGTTCCTGTAGAGCTTTTGTTACTGTCTGGAAAACATGCTGGTGATACTCCGTTTCCCAGTTCCAACTACTGCCCTCTCCAAGTTTCAATAGCCTGTCATCATCAAACACTGAGCTGAACACAACCTTCCAGCTAATCTGCACGTACCCAAAAAGCCATGTGGATCCACACACTGCACCCACAAAATGATCCAAAAATTGAGTTTCTTTTCCAAAGTTTGAGTAGCCAGAGCAGGACTTCAACCAAATGGGAACAAAAAGGCAGGTTTGCAGATGTTCTCAAAGAACGAAAACCTGGCATGTTACATTCTAAGAATTTCAGTAAAATAAATTCTTCTATCAACGTAGAATAATGTAAGCACTACTATACAAAATACTATTTTCATAAGACATAAATTAAAATAGAACATTGAATTGGAAGAATTCTCTGCTGGTTTTTCAAAGTAAAAATTTTTAAGTTAACAAAGCAAAATGATGAAGTCAGAAAGATTCATTTTGACCTTTTCTTACTAAAACTAGCACTGAATATAATATATTCCCATGACATTTTGAAATTCTACATTTTTTTGAGACAAAGTAATTCCGTTTAGAATTTTTCATCCACCTCTGCTTTTTCAGGAAATGTTCCTTTTAAGAAAATATTCAATACCATAAAGATGTAGGACAAAAGAACTCCAGAAATTGCTTCCAAATCAGTCTTCAGTCACTTATACATAAGCTGGGTAAGATGCTCCACTCTGTATTCACAGCCATCTTAGAACAAATTAAAGTGGGGGAAAAAAATCTACAACCTTTGACTTCCTAAGGTATGACTACAGTTATGAATCAGACAGGCAGCAAAAGAACATAAGTAGCATCCAATACTGAATAAGAACATTGATATGAATAATTCATAAGGAATATATTAGAAGTAAACAGGGTCAGTATAGTCTTTCAGGTTTATGGAGAGGGAGGAGAAGAGAGGATGGAAAGGCAATGTCAGCCTCCAGTGCTGGGGGGAAGTAGCAAACTGTAATTTGCACAGGATGGTAGAAAGGCCAGTTATTCTCAGAGGCTCTTTTGTTAGCATACTGATAACCTGCCCTGAATTTCTGTCTGGTAATCACACTTGGCCCATTAAAATCCCTTCTGCAGTTTTGTTTTGCTGTGGATTTTTCTGACTCCTGTCTTGAACTGTTGCATAGCATCAATGTGTGATGTGGTGGCTGCTGCTTTTCCATGATCTTCTGCAGGGTGCATGACTTGATTTCTGCTTTTTGCCAGAGTTTCAATCTGTTAAGCATTTAAACTTCTGCTTGGATGGTTGTACTAAGCAAATGTCGGATGTGTTTATTGTCCTAAAATATCTGTGGCCCTTAAACTATCACAAGGCAAAAAAACACCCAAACTATGTGAGGATGAATGATATTGAAGGGAAAGAGAGTAAACCACAGGCATTTACCCCCATTATTTTATGCTACATAAGCAGAACCTGGATAAAGAAAGAAAACCAGACTGGATTATGCTAATTCTCAAATGCAACTGCAGTATATGTTAGCAAGTTTTTCTAATTCTACCATATCATAAGATGATAAAATCAGAGAAATATGTTGTAGGTTACTGCCTCTGCCACCAAATGCACCTACCTTGCATTTAAAGGGTTTGACATCAGAGTGAACAATCATGTGGGCCTTGAGAGTCTGCTTTTGCACAAAGCTCTTGAAGCACAAGTGGCATTGGTAGGCTCTGATATTGGTGTGGATCAGGACGTGTCGCTTCATGTTAGCCAGCAGGGTAAATTCCCGGCCGCAAATTCCACATTTGTGCTCTTTCACACCCTGGAAGAAAAGAAAAGTTCTGTAGATAGAA
The DNA here is from genome assembly GCF_021018805.1 of Prinia subflava. NCBI lineage: Eukaryota > Metazoa > Chordata > Aves > Passeriformes > Cisticolidae > Prinia > Prinia subflava. The sequence continues at coordinate 99,353,760 of NC_086283.1, read as the reverse complement.
AATTTTCCAGGTAATTTAATCATCAGTACAGCAACTTATGAATTATTCACTCTGCATTAGCAGAGTTGATAATAAATTATTTAATTTTTGACATTTTTCAAGGTACCTAAGTATTTTCTCCTGACGAATCCTTAAAAGCTTCTGAGAATCAGAGAAGTAAAACAAAATGTAAGCTTAATGAAATAATGAAATCTGTTTACAAATCAATCAGACATAATCAGTGTCAGAGCTTCCCTCTCCTGCTGTGCTGCTTAAGTAAAGTATTGATCAAACGTATACAATTACTGACCAAGAATAAATGCCCACAAGTTAAAAGACTGAGGTAGTGCTTGCCTTTAGTAATTGAATGTGACTGGATTACAAAAAAGGCACAGGGTTATTTTGAAGAAAGTTATGGAAAATAATTGAAGTAACTGAGAGTAGTCAAGTAATATCACCAAATAAGATTATACATCTTACATTTATTGCAGAGAGAAAAACATGTTTATTCTTAGTGGGATTTTCAGTAACTGTAATGGAATGATTTAATTTTATATGAGGTTTAGAGAACACTTCTATCACTTTTTATGCTATCCAATCAATTTACTACTCCGTAATTCAATATTCTTGACCACCCTGGTGGTCAGTCAGCTTCTCAGTGATTTAGATACTATGAAAATCAAAGAATTTGCTACTAAACAGCTTAAGAGTTTAACCTGCTGAAGGTAATAAGGATTTACTAGTGAGGTGCTGAGAGCAATTACTCCTTCCACAGGCCTTATTTTAAAAGATGTGAAATGACTGTCAGTGTTTCTCACAGTTAATTACAAAGCTAAACACAAACATCACCAGCAGTTTCAAGTGTCTGCTCATCTGATATGAGGCTGCATTTAATGGCTAAGTGCTATAAATTGTATTCACAGCTGAATCCACCTGAGGCTGTGGAGGAAGAAGCAGAAGCTCTCTAAGGGCTCAGGGGCATTTAATTTCCTGTGACAAAAAAATTCCCCTACAAAGTCTTCAATTAGTGGAATCTTGCATGGTAAATCTGAAGACCAAGGAATCTCCAGAAAACTAGAAATTACAAACATGGAGCAGAAAAGAAAAAGCAAATGTGGAAGTAGAGGTTGTCCAGTTTTCAAAGAATACGTGACTATAAGACTCAAGTGCTGTAGTTTTCTGTATTTTTAATGTTTTTCAGGTAAAAGCCAAAATTCAAATGTTAAAGGAAAAATATGCAAATGTATGAGCAAACTTTTTTAAAGTGAAATGTTTTTTACTTGTTTTATTATTTTTGTAAAAGTGGATAGTCAATTTCAGTGCTTCTTGAATAGAACAATTACATTGTTCCTATTTTTGAAAGCAATCTTTTCGGAAATTTTCCAAAGCTTTCTCCTACCTTAAGTTGACCCTGCTGTCACCACTGTCAGCAGTGGCAAGACTGCCACTTGGTATGAATCAGCTGTGATTATGATCCTCCTTGTCCATTTCTATTAACTCATATTCTGGGTAACATAGGCACAAAGGGGATTTTTTCTTAGGGTTACTTTGTTTTTAAATGTCTTAGTACAATGATTCTTCAAAATCTGATGAGTAATAACATACTTTTTTGTTGTTGTTGTTGCAGTCCACTACAAACCCAGGTACTTTCTAATTAAGGGAACAAAGTATCAGAACTGGCTATCAATAAAAAAATCTTCTAAAATCTTGGGATTGGGGAGTGGTTATTCAGCACTGCAAAATTTTAAAGAAGGTCATTCCAAAAAAAAAAAAAGAAAAACAAACAAACAAAAAAAAAAAACAACCAAGAAACAGAGAGATGTGACTCCAGTTTGGGAAAGTGATATGGGGATTTAATTTAATTCCTGCTTATAACAAAGTTGATCCTGTGTGTACTTTTTTAAGGCTGACAAAAACATCTGGCTGACACAACTGCCAGCAATGCTGGGGTTTCTGCTTAAGCCTCTGCAGCTCTACATTTCCGAGGAGGTACCTGTATGTATCTTTAGTAGCCTAAATAATAGTTTTGTGGTACCTATAAGTACCTTTAGTGGCTGTAATCATCGTGCTGACTTCAGAGGCAAGGTGAGAGCTGGCTTACCTTGTGAGTCAGGGAGTGCTGCTTCAGGTGGTGGGGCTGCACAAACTCCATGCCACACTCAGTGCAGATGTACGGGCGGATGTCTTTGTGCTTCATCATGTGGTTTTGCAGCTGGCTTGGGTACTGGAAGGTCTTGTCACACTCGGTGCAGTTGTACTGTATAGGCCCACGGTGCGTGGTCAGGTGTCTCTTCAGCTGGGCCAGAGTTGGAAAGTCCAGGCCACACTCCACACAAATGTTCTCTCGTCCGCTCTCGTGCTTAGACTCGTGTGCCTTCAGCTCGCTGGGGTAGGCAAAGCCCCTGCCACAGATCCTGCAGTTGTAAGGTTTGATGTCGCTGTGCTGCATCATGTGTCTCTTGAGGTGGCTGGTCTGAGTGAAAGCCTTGTGGCACACCTGGCACTTATGGGGCCGAGTGCCCTGGTGTGTCAGCATATGCGTGTGCAGGTGGCTCAGCTGCTTGAAAAGCTTGCCACACCGGGTGCAGGCATGAGGCTTAATGCCACTGTGACCCAAGATGTGGGTGACCAAATTGTACTTGGATGTATAGGACTTCTCACACATGGGACACTGCCAGCGTTTCTGTTCACCCCCCACATCAACATAGTAGCTGTCATCTATCTGAAGGTTGACATCTACTCTTTCCACTTTCTGTTTGTTTTCACCACTTTCTCTTACTTCAGCCCTCCTGAAGGGTGGTTCTGGAGGTCTTTTCATTTGGAAAGGGTTCCTGAAGTGAAAGTTTGGTGGTACAATGAAAGGAAACATCAAGCCAGGGTGGACTTTAGGATAGTAAGGGTAAGGAGCTTGCATGAATGCTGGGCTACTGGGCCATGCCACGTTAGGCTTCACTGGTTCTTGCTTAATGGGCTTGGCTCCAAAATGCTCCAGAGTTCTGTAGAATTGAAAGCCAAAGTTGCACAGGTCAATCATCTGGGAACTGTACTTGGGCTGAGCTGGCTGCTGGAACACCAAGGGGAGACTGGAAGAGCCTATGTCATTGTGATCCTCAGGTCTGTCTGGTGATGACGAGGAATCCTCCAGGGTGATGGGAGGAGGCACTTTTGTTGGCATGCTCTTGCGTTTACGAGACCCTCCTTCCAAGGACCCCTGTAACGCTTCCATGTTTTCCAGAGGAGGAGGACCATAACGGAAATGTGAGAGGTGTGCTCTGAAATCTTCATCAAATGGAGTTGTTCTGTGTGCCTTTGCAACGGGGTTCAGTGGCTGCAGGCAGCGGGAGAAGGAAGAGGCTTGGGTATTGTCCACATTAAAACTTGTTTCTTCATTCTTCATCATATTCAGTTTTCTTCTCCGTGGCCCAAATTCCTTAAAATAAGCAAAAGAAACCTAAACCTACTGATTTTTTCCTATTCGTCTGGATTTACATTCTATTGACCATTTTATTGTTTTGAAGGTTGTTAGGCTTATTAAATAAATACTGCTAAAGATTTCTTAGGTCCATATGAGACAAAGGCCTTTTGAAGTGGAATCAACTTTGTAAGTGAAAAGCAAAAAAGCTTTGGTCTTCCTGCAGCAGATTTGACCCACACAACACTTTTACAACATAAACATTCTGTACTGTGACACACCACTTCACAGATGAATCAGTATGGCAAGGTTTCTGCCTAATTTCATCCAATCAGTCTGTTTGTGGGCAAAATTCTGTCCTTGGCCGTGTATGGGCAGGCTCTAGAAATTGGCGGTGCATCTAAAGGATATGGCAATACAAACAATAATATGCACATTTATTATGGTTGTGACATGAAAAGCCAAAGCCAAGAAATGTTAAACTTCTTTGTATCATTAACATGTGCTGCTGTGAGAGAAAACAATGGCCAAGTGATCTAAGGACACTGTGTACCATCAGGTTTTGCGCCGTGTTTCCTGGCTACTCGCACTTTGTATTGTAATAAGAAGGCGGAGATTAATTTATTTTCTTTGTTTTAATCACAGAGATATTTGCCTGGCAAATCTGGGGGAGGAAAGACATTTGACAGCTCTCCAAATCACATTCAGTTTAATAGGCTTCATCTAGGATTTTGTTTGTTTGTTTGTTTCTGAACAGGTGGGCAAAATCACCACTATAAAACTAAATATAGAACTGATGTCAGCAAAAGTCCTGGGACTCCAGAGTAAATAACACCTAAAAATGCTCTGAGCATATCTGATGATACAATGTGATGAGGCAGATTAATAATTTTCTTCTGGCAAAATTTTATGTTCCACTAATCCTACAGGGAACTTCATCTGAATGCGTGGTTCATCTAAAACATTGGTTATAAATTTTGGTTCATCTTAAATAAGGCTTCTACCTTTTTCCTTGTCCTTCTAGAGTCACAGAATCAGAAAACTTTCATTAGAAAAGACCTTTAAGATCACCAAGTCCAGCCATTATCTGCCAAATACACCACAAAAACATGACCCTAAACACCACATCTACAGGTCTTTTAAATACCTCCAAGGATGGTGACTCAGTCACTTCTGTGGGCAGCCTGGTTCAGTTCTTGACCAGCTTTTCTGTGAAGATGTTTCTTCCCTGGAACAACCTGAGGCCATTTCCTCTTGTCCTGTCACTTGTTACCTGGGAGAAGAGGCAAATACCCACCTGGTTACAACCTCCTTTCAGGCAGTAGTAGAGAGTGATAGTGTTAACCTGAAGCTTTTCTCCAGGCTAAACAACCCCAACTCCCTCAGACACCCATTACAAGTCTTGTGTTCCAGACCTTTCCCTGCTCCACTGTCCATCTCTGGACCTGCTCCAGCCCCTCAATGTCTTTCTTGGAGTGAGGGGCCCAGAACTGCACACAGGATTTGAGCTGCAGCCCCACCAGTGCTGAGCACAGGGGGACAATCCCTGTGTCCTGCTGGCCACACCATTGCTGGCACAGCCCAGGGTGCCCTTGGCCTTCTTGGCCAGCTGGGCACTGCTGGCTCCTGTTCAGTCACTGTCACAGCCCCCAGGGCCTTTTCCTGTGGCAGCTTTGCAGCCCCTCTGGCCCAGCCTGTGGAGCTGCCTGGGGCTGTTGTGAGCCAAGGGCAGGAGCCAGCCCTGGGCCTTGTTGAACCTCACCCCGCTGGCCTTGGGCCATGATCCAGCCTGTGCAGAGCCCTCTGCAGAGCCTTCCTGCCCTCCAGCACATCAGCACACCCATGCAGCTTGGAGTCATCCACAAAATTAGTGAGGGTACATTTGTTCCCCACATTCATCAATAAAGATATTAAACAGAACTGGCCCCAGTACTGAGCCCTGGGGAACACCACTGGTGACCATCTGCCAGCTGGATGTAACTCCAGTCACTGCTGCTCTCTGGGCCAGGGCATCCTGACATTTTCTTACATGGGGAACAGTGCACCCATAAAGCCATGAGCTAGCTGTTTTTCCAGGAGAATGCTGTGGAAAAAAGTGTGAGAAACTTTGCTTAAGTCCGGGAAGACAGAATAAATACATGGTTTTTCCTTCCTCCACTCAGGAGTCATAGAAGGCATTCCTGCTGTGGAATTAGGACTTGCCTTTCATGAACCCATGGTGGCTGAGCCTGATCCCCTGCTGAGCTGTTCTGTAGGAGCTCTGTGATGGCACTCAGGATGAGCTGCTCCACAACCCTCCTTCCATCACTTCTTGTACGTGGGAGTCATATTTGCCAGCCTCCAGCTGGCTGGGACCTCCTCAGACATCCAGAAGTGCTGGTAAATTATGGAAAGTAGCTCAGTGAGCATTTTCACCAGCTCCCTTGGTACCCTTGGTGGATTTCATCAGTCCTACAGAGCTGTACGGGTCTAAGAGTTGTAGCAGGTTGCTGACTATTTCCTTTTGGATTATGGGGCCTTCATTTGGCTCCCTGTCTCTGTCTTCCTGCTCAGAGGCCTGAGCATTCTCAGAACAACTGGTCTGACCAGGCTGAAGAAAAGAGGACACAAGTACTTCAGCCTTTTCTTCACCATTTGACTCAAAGTTTCACCCCACATCCAACAAAGAATGAAGATTCTCCTTGGCCTGCTTCTTGACGTGAATGTACATAGAGAAACTTTCTGTTATGTTTTGTGGCAGTAGCTGGATTAAGTTCAAGTTGGGCTTTGGCCTCTCCAGTTTTCTCTCTGATAAGTTTGCAATGTTCTTGTAGCCGTCCTGGTCCTGAGGGATGCACTTACATGAACGTGTCTGTTTGTGTGCATGTATCTAGCCAACCAGGCAAAGGTTAGGTTGGAAAACTAGACACATTTTCCCTCTATCATCTGTGACACGTTGATTCTATTTATACCATCGTTCTTGGAAATGCTGGGTGGAGAGCATGAAGGTGAGTGGAGCACTAAATACACTCCTATTTCTATTTCAGGAAGCTCCGTGCTGGATAAGCCCTCTTCTAAAGATAGATGAAAGCACTTCTCCGTGACCTAGTTAGGCCATGGGCAAGAGAAGGCATCTTAAACTTTCTGCAAACAGATTCTTTCCTTCTAATAGTGTAGACTGAGTAATTATCTTTGAGATAAAAATGTGAAGCCAAAGGCTCAGTGACAAAACTCTAAGATGGAAAGTTTGGACAAAAGGATGAAACAACTCACAAAGAAGGAGGACTAACTGAAGTAAAAATTGAAGGATATCTAAACTTATGATGCAAAAACCACATTGGATAGAGAGAAAAGATAAAATAATTGCTTGGACAAGTATCTCATAATTATACCATGATATTACTTTCAGTTACTAGCGCACCTACTGGAAATAGTGCACATATGTATACACAATGTCAATTCAGGTAATCATGATTTGGAAGGGACCCACAGGGAATCATCCAAGTTCAGCTCCTAGCCCTGACAGGACACCCTCAAGCATTACTCCTGAGAGGAGTACAGTACTCCTGAGAGCATTACAGCCTGAGAGAGTCATTCAAATGCTTCTTGAACTCTGTCAGGCTTGGTGATGTGACACTTCCCTTGGGAGCCTCTTCCAGTGCCCAAACACCATCTGGGTGAAACACCTTTCCTTGATATTCAAACCAAACATCCCCTGACTCTGTATCAGACTGTTTCCTCAATTCCTGGTCACCAAAGTTAAGAGATTTGTACCTTCCCTGCCTCTTCCCCTCATGAGGAAGTTGCAGACTGCAATGAGGTCTCTCCTCAGTGTCCTCCAGGCTGAACAGGACAAATTACCTCAGCTTCTCCTCATATGGCAATCCCCCAAGACCCTTCATCATCTTCATTTGTATCCTTCATGTAATGTGGTACCCAAAACTGCACACTGTGTCTATGTGCATGCATACATGTATATGTCATATATGTGTGTATGTTCCACCACAGAAAATTTTTACTGGGAATCCATCCTAATGCTTCCTTGTCAGGCTAGCTTCCTGGTCAACATAAGGAACAGTTAGATCTCAAAAATTCTTTGGGTAAAATGGTTTGGCCTGAAGAGGGAGAAGGGGAAGGGAGTTCCCCAAATATTGAAAAATTCTCAACTTCTTTCCAAAAGAAAAAAAAAAAGCTTTTAAAAATCCTATTTAGCAAAGTAAACTCACACAATTTGAACATAACGCTTATAGATCAAAATCTTCTCAATAAAGTATGTGCCTCAAATATCTTTTAACTTTGTATCTCATTTTTCCCCAGCAATAAGAATATAAAATTCTTAAGAAAGCCCACAGCAACTGAAGACCCAGCTATGTCATTTACAGCTTTTGTTGTATTATTGAAATGCTGCCTAAAGTACACAGAAGTGACAGTGAGTTGTTTCTAACTGCTCACTTGTTTCTTGGCTGCCTGTTACTCCCTTCTTCCACACACAGCTTTGTGAAAAGTTTCACTCTTTCTGAAACACAGAGCTGTAGAACTCCTTGAAATTACTGGAAAGAAACATTTTGCTTGTACTACTAACCTTTGACTGCTGTCACTGGGCATGTGGGCTTATTCCACTGGCCACAGCTACAGGTATCACAAGACCAACCCTACAAGAGAAAGTATTTATAGTCAACAACCACCACAATCAGAACATGCTCTATAATCCAACACAAGAGGATTTAAAGGAAAGGGGAAGTCTAAATATGGATCACCTTGCTGGTTTTTCTCCCCCTGAAATCACCGTGATACATAAATTAATTATTTCTTCTTTCGTTCTGCTGGCAAAGCCTTGCTAATTTGAATGGGGGCACGGTATTAACTATGTCCACAAAATTAACTAATTCCACAAAAACATGAGTTCTGAAGAGACAACAGGTTTGAGCCCAATGCAAAATATGGTTAGGGAACAGTTCCTTGTTCTTTAAATAATTTCAGCAGAGAACTTTAAAATTTTAGTACAGGTCCACAGTACTCTTTTTCTACCTGGCTCTGGAGTAGCAGATGACATTTTTATACCCAACAGCAAATAAGGCAGGGACATAGTTTGAATTTAAATTTTTTGGCATTATTTTAATATTTATTCTTATTTAAGTATTTTTATATTCAAATTTCACCTGGGGACCTTTTGAGTTTTCCATATAAGGACTTCAAAACTTCTTCCTTCTGCAGATCCTATTATTTAAAATGCAGTGCTATGTAGTGTGATCCTAAACATTGGATGGTCATTGAAATTTCTAGCTTTTATCAGTAATATATAAGCCACTATGTTTTGAAAACCTGGTCTGGAAACTCACTGAGACAGAATTTTCCATGCTGTATTGGCCCTTAAACATAAGAATTCCCCCCAAAACTGAGCACTTCAGAACTAAAGCCAGTTTCTGAAGAAGAGACAAGCACCCTCAAATTTTATTTCTTTATGTAAATGGAAATACAGTATTTTGAAGAATTGAATCATCAATTAACTCCTCCTGTTCAAAACAAGAAAGAAATGTTACAGTGTGTTGAGATAGTTGTTAAGGAATTTCTGAGATAGAATATCTATGCAGCAGCTAATAATCTTGTTAATTCCCATGAAAGAGGAAGAGGGTTTAATGCAGAATATAAATCACCCTTTGCTTTCTCATGTCCACTCATTTCTAAGAGTTTTCTAAGAGAAAAGATTAAAGAAAGTATGTAAATTATGCTATTCACTCTACAAGAATATATGTTGTTACAGTCTCCAGTTAATACCCAGTACTGGAGTCAACTGCAAATTTTCTTAAAAATTCAGTAGCATCAAGATTCTGCTTCCTGGATGAATGTACTTTCTGTCTATATACTAATAATACGTCCAGCCATAAAAATGTGAGGTTATGAAATTTCTCAAATTTAAACACAGACTACAACTGTTCTGATTTTTCTCCTGGCCAATAAAATCATAAAGCCAGAAATAAGGCTAAGATGACTGAAAGTGACATGACAAAGGTAAATGGGTTACTTAATTAGGAGGTTTGCTTATATTTGCTCTTTTAGTGGACAATGAAACAGACAAAAGTGGAGGAAGTCTAAAGGGGGCCAAATTGGCCGAACAGCTCCTCTTATCTGGAAGAGAAATTCCATTTTTAATTGAACATGTAGGACTGTAGAAACCATGACCTGTAAGAGTGCAATTCTGGTCTCCTGTTGAGGCCTGAAATATGGCCATCTACAAGCAAATAATTAAATCTAACAGCTGTTTCTTTTGGGTGTGGGAAAGATTATTGACAAATTTAACACTATTATGCTTCTTGAGATAAAGTTGAGCAGTTGGTGAGCTTCAGCTTTATTGAGCAACCAGCTGGGTTTTTTCAATCACTGATTCTTGTCAACCGTTATTATAGTGATAATTATCATTATTTTAATAGGTTTAATGAGCTCTCAGTCTGCTCTTCCAAATATGTTTTGGTTTTAAATGTATTCAGTTATACAGCTGTTGAACTAAGCAGCAAATTATTTAGTTTTCTCTCATTTGCTATTTATGCAAAACTTGCATCTGTCTGAGGATCTGACTGAGGGATTTTACTATACTGAATTAATTTCATTTCAGCAGAGAAGTGCTCCCTACTGAATCTAGACTGTGTTAACTTATTTGTCAGACTTTGAAAACACCAAGAACACCTGTACTAAGGTCAAAATGTCCATTACTGTTAACCATTACTGCTAACCAAGTATTTTTGGGTAGCACATATCTGATCTCTCCTTACCATTTTCCCTGCTGTTTTCCTTCAATGAAAGCGTGGATCCTTCTAGGCAGAACATAACAAAACATGTCCAAACCCACATCAGAATTTCTCTAAAATCAGTGTCAAACCTACTATCCTATTCTTTAGAGAAGCCAGTGCAAGGTGTACTCTCCATCCATGTGCTCCAGGTACAAATATTCACATTTCAAGCAGATTATTTTGAAAAATGGACCCCATTAACATATGTCTAGGGTATGCTAATAAGTTCAATCTGAGTATATGAACTGTGGGTATATTATATATAAACTAAGTATATATTAAGACACATTAATCAGCCTTCAAGTTTCTATGCTACAATATTTGAAGCTAACCTAAAAGATTATTTATGTTTTAAATTAAAAGAATGCTTCTTCTGCCATAGTGTGGAGCTGGGAGAGGACAAAAAAATTGAACAATCTTGTGAAATTTGGACTAACTTGGAAAAATAAATATGGATTTACAGAAAGTATCCAAAATCAATGAGTGTAGATGTTGATGAGGAGACACAAATATAGTAGAAGCTTTTAGAAAAACAACCTGAGCTGGGAATAATAGCCACTGAGTTTAGTCAAATCCTTTTCAATACCACTTATTTGTTTTCTCAGTCTCACATGTATGTAGATCCAGTGTCAAATGAAGTCCATGATTTAACCATTGACTTAATTGTCTAAGGAGATAAAGTTTCTTGCCCCCTGCCTTTTACAAGGGATATATCTGCTGAAATGAAGAGCACTATCAAGATAAAGATACTGCGATAAATATTCCTCTTCCCTTTTTGGATTACTATCACTAATAGAACTGGAATTGTAAATAAGTAAACAATTCTTCATGAACACGGTCTGGAATGACTGAAAATGAGAAGTGGACCAGATCAGGTTTTTTCTTCCTACATCAGTCTGATAGCACTAAGAAGATCACTGTCTTTTCACTTCTCCCTGGGAAATTACCTTCATCTGCTGGTAGTACGCTTCAGGATAAAACTTCTTCTTTCCATCAAGAAATGTGGGGGGTTTTTCTCAGTGAATTCTTGGTAAAAGAAAAGTTATAACCTATATAATTCTTTATAGGACTAATCAGACCTCACTAAGGCCTGTGGGAAGACTTCCAACAACATCTGAAAGTACTTCTCACAGTTTGCCTTATTATTTGTTATGGGTTTTGTTCCCCAATGAGACAGGAACCTATCTATTCTTCACCTAAATTAAAAAAAATACTTATATCATCAGAATATATGTCAGCAGGTGGTAACCTTTGCTGACAAGATGAAGGAAAATCAAAGAAAGGTGATTAAAAATCTGACAGCTTGACATGACACGGTAAACAGATACAACAAGTAATGAACTTTCAAGGATACCTTATTTTATTTTTTTTTCCCTTCATTTGTTATTTTGGTATCCTCCTAGCTTCATGTTTGAAGTTCAGTCATTTTAGATATTTCTTCTGGTATAAGAGATTCCTATCCAGCACAGCTGCATTAATATTGCCTGGGAGGTGTCACCAATACAAAGAAATGGGTCTTCTCACAGAAAACTGTGCAGTAGAAACACTCTTCCTGCAATGTCCTTGCTTCTCCCAAATTTTAACATTTTAACTTGTTTTCGTTTGTTTGTTTGTTTATTAGCAGAGAAATGCATAAGTTTAACATTCCCATTTGCCAGCACTGACTGTAGTCTTTGAAATCATCTTGGATTTGTGTGTAACTTGTATTCACGTGCTTCATTGTTTGTATTCATTTTTACAGAGCAAGATACTATGAGCACTTTCACAGAAGTTACTTTGGTATTCATTATAATAGAGGAAATGCCTTAAAATAGTATCAAAATTATACATGTTCACTTTTCCATAACTTACAGATCATTTTTAATTTGACAATTACTGAAAGTATTAAACTAGATTTTCAGATTTCCTCTGCTGGAAGTCTGGGGCAGTCCCACCATGCAGCCTGCCAGAGCTGGGGTACTGTTTGTGGCATCAGATGTGTTTATAGGGTTTATAGCACAATTTGCTTTTCCATGTTTGCATTGATTAGACTTAAACCAAAAATAGGTTGACAGATGCTGTAGTGAGGTAGCTGCAGATATACTTCCTCTCTCTAGTGTGAGTGCTTAGTTATCAGTTTAGCACAATGATTTGCTATCCCTTTCATTGCTTTTATGTGTGCTCTGTCTTTATTCTAGTGACACCTTTGCTATCATTCTCTCTGTTCTTCTCTCTCCTAACAAGGGAGTGGATGAGGGTGACAGTGCAGTGTGTCTGGGTTACCCACACATCATCTACCCTAGGGGCTTATTGGCAATGCCTCTAGCAGTATTTAGCCCTGTGGGCCTCTCTCTCATGAACAAAGTAGTTTTTGAGTATCGTTTAGGCTGCTGTTTTGGTTATTTATTTTTCTTTTTCTTATCCTCCTTTCTCCTTTCTGGTTTCTTTTTTTCTTCCTCTTTATGAGTTTTTGTAGTTCTTCTCTTACATGTTCTTCCCGCTTCACTTCTATATTCCATCTGTTGTTCACTCCCTCTCTGCTTCTCTATTCTGTTTGCTGAAATGATCAGCATAATGAAATTAATGTTAAGTCAACAGACTCTGAAGTGTTAGCTGTTCACACAATCACCCCAAACCACAGCCACACACGATGGGAGCCTGCAAGGCACAGCAAATTATACAGTCTAAAAGTGTGTAAGGGAGGCAAGATTTTATGTCTTCAGCTGAGCACCGGCATCTGCTTAATTTGCTGACACTAGCATGGAATTCAAAGGTGCTTTGGAGTGCAAGGGAGAGAGAACAGCTGCTGGCTGGCAGATCTCTGGGTCCACAGCCCCATCCCCTCCCTGCCCACAGCAGAGTGGGCCACAAAAACCTGCCAAGTGTAGCTTAGAGGAAACAGAGCCTCTGGTGAGGCACAGGAGGATCTAAAACCAGGCATGTCAGCTCAGGCTAGCAGTGTAGCTAGCCCAAGACACAGTCTTGTGAAGGATACAAGAAACAGGAAGGCGTGTTATGTCAACTTTCCAGCCTGATCTTCAGGCATCTTAAAAAACTTCCTGCAAACAGAGTGTAACCTGAAGTTACAGCTGGGAGGAGTCCAGACTCCAGAGGGATGGAGTCTGCAGCCCCCAACAATCACATCTGACTTCCCTCTGCTCCCTGCCCCTTGGCACTTGCACTTTTATTAGTCTAAAGGTCCAGCCCCAAGGAAAGGAGACCAAAGTCACCAGCACAGGCTTTAGCTAGGACATTCCCCTGAGAGCTTAGAGATATGGGTCTAAACTCCTTGGGAGGAAAATAAATCAGTGTCCCATCTTGTGGCTGTTGTATTTTCCCCCAAATCTGACGTTATCAGTTACACCTAAGTATTCTTATAGGATTTAGTTTCTGAGAGCATTTGGGCATAGGTATCCTGAGTTTTCAGACCCTGCTCAAAGCTCAGGGCTGACAAGATCAGGTTGGCTGCAATGGTGACATTTGCAGCACATGCAGTGGAAGAGTTTCAAATGTGCAAACTATAACTGGTGCCAGCAAACAGGGTGAAAATGCAATTTGATCTGGCCCTCTAATGACTACTAGGCATTGGAATTAATGATGGATTGGCCAGCTCAATTAATTACTCAACTAACTCTCATCCTAAACAGCCAACTTAGTTCTCTCTCTGACATCATCTGTGTTGCACTGAAATGATTATGGAATATCTGGGGTGTAGCTGAGAACAAGATTTGGGATTAGACTGCTGTGAGGTGATGACAATTAGACAAATTTCTTCCTTTTCTTAAGTGGATAAGGCAATCTCATGTCATAGGCTGGAACCAAGGATGTGTCCCAGCCTTTATAAAGTATGTGGAGTCACTTTAACCACTGTTTATAGAAGTCCTATCACTCCATCCCTGTTTCCTGTCTATCCCATATCTGCCACTGTCAATTAAAATAATACATTTTTGGCACTGTAAGAATCCTATGTATTAAATAGCTTTTCCTCTGGAAAATTATCAAGTAACATCCATGAAGCTTTAGGATTTTTTTTCTCTCCATGCAGATATAAAAAGAGACAGAGTGACTAGAAGAACAAATGAATAGTATAAATATTAGGAAGGATTTTGTAGTAAAATAGTGATGCTTGGTAGAGTGTAGGGTCCTTACAGAACACTTTGGGTATAATCTTTCCACCTACAATGCACAACCATTAAACACTATAAACAGAACAGAGAGGGTTTGAGCTGTTATTTTAAGAAAAGCGACAGAGCCATGAGGAACATCCAAAATTAGAATTATCAAAAAAGCATGCCCTTCCATAACCCTTGTGCTGTCCTACTCAAGCTGTTATTTTGAAAGCAAACCTTTCACTGGCATTCATGACCTTTGAAAAGGAAATACACTGAGCTTTTCTTCCTACTATAATCCTAGTGTCCTTATCACCTATATGGAGGCCAGAGAGATGGTCTGCTCTCCTCCCATCTCTTTGTTGTCTTAGAGGGTAGCTGAGGACCACCTCCAGCTTGTTCAGCTTGGTTCTTCAAGCCAGCCAGCTGCAGTTAATGGTACCTCATGGGCATCACATGAACCTCAAAAAAGAAAGGACCAGATAAAATGTGCACACACGATTGGCAAAGGGCCAAGGGGGAAAAGGATTGCATGGAAGAGATTTCGTAAAAAGCTGCCAAAAAAGATTAAGTTTTAATGAAAAGCTAGGTTTCTTTAAACATGGAAGAGCATTGTTAGTCCTCAGCAGGACCATTGCTTTTTGTATTTATTTTGTGCTCAATTCCTTGTTTCACACAATTCAAAACTCATAGTGAAACTGAATGTTGTTAAAGCAGTAGGTACCGTGTGTTTCAGTAAGACATTATATCCCACAAGAACTGAAAGAAGAGGATTTCACCCACAAAGTGACAGAAGTGAGTATATATTTATGTGTGTGTGTATTTATAAAAACATATCGGCTACCAAACACTTCTCTTCGTGTCCAGTTGTTGAGAGTTATGACCAGATAATGCTTTCCTGTTCATTTAGGAAAGATGTATAAATTTTTTTTAATTTCAGCTGAAGAATGAGCAGATTTCTTGCTGGAAAAGCTCCTTGGCTGTAAAGACTGATTAATCCTTATTAGCTTCTATTACTCACTTGTAATTAAGCTGGCTTAGTAATGACTTAGAATTTCCCTCTGAACCTAAGTACAACAGTAAAGGAATTAGACATATCAGTGCTGTTCCTAGGACACCACTGCGTTTATTTTGTTGAGACCCAACAAGAGAAAAAAAGAATTATATCAATAAGACAGCATTTACAAAGGCTCTTAAGGTAAATTGTTGAGGCATTGGAAGGAACTTATTTTAATGTATCTGCATTGTGATTAGGGAGGTCTACTTTCCAAACTGCCAGAGCATAAAACCTCTGTTAAAACTTTTGAACTGTACTGAATATGTATTTATTGTCCAGAGAAATTATTGCTTGCACATACATCTCACAATTTCCGCCAAAGAGGGTTTATTTTTAAAAAATCATTTTATTTAGTTTGAAGAGAAATGTGTTTACTTCTTCAGTTTCCACACAGTGACATTTTTGTCTGATCGTATGAAGTACCTGCAAGAATTAAGATACCTTGCTGTCTGCCTTTGCCCTTCATTTGTGGTGCCACACTTGAATCTTGTCCTTGACTGAACAAAAAAAAAAAAAAAAAACACTTTCCCTCTCTGATCCCCAAAACACATCCTACATATTGCTCTTAATGATTTTGGTACCCCGCAGAAAGTTTTAAAAATAAACACTGGTTTGTTGCCAAAACTACAGAAAATCTGAAATTCAAAACAAGTTTTGTCTTGCTTACGCAATTTTAATGAATTAGAAAACAAATTTCTTTGGTCAATATAGCAAAAAATTCTTGAGGTTAATTATTTTAAACTAAAACATGTTTAAAATGCTAGTTCTACTAAATTCAATAAACTAGCATATTGAGTAAGAAAGACAGCTCAGACTTAGCCAAGTATCACCAGCAGATACTGGAACAGAGACTAGAATCACAAATAAATAAGCAATTATTTTTTGTCAAAAAAAAGTAAAAAAGAAAAAGGTAAAAAAAGAGAGCGAGAGAGGGAAAGAAGAAAATCACCATAGTTTGAAACCTGAAATTCTGAACATTTCCCAAACCACTCGAGTACTAATCCTTCACCACGAGTGATGGCAAAATCTTGCTCTGGGTACTAACTCAGTTCGGATTTTCATCACAAGGAAAAATAAACCAAAAAAACCATCAAACCACCATGACTCTACAGCGTGACTAAGAATGGCCAACTAGCATTATAAAATGACATTTTGTGAGAAATCACCTTATGTGTTAATATAACTGTCTCTACCAATCCCTGCCCACACCTCCATGACCCCACCCCCAATCATTCCTTTTCCCTGGAAAAAACAAGTGTCACCTACAAAAACCTGGAAAAGTTAATAGGAATTATTGCTGTCTTTTGGGAGGAAAAGCAGGTAAGGCTCTGGTCTGAGCATGGGAAGATTTTTAGTGAATTCTGTCATGACTTACTGTCCTAACCAGATTCACTGCCTTACAGTGGGAGCCTGTTTGTTGTTTGTAAGCAGGAAAGACACTGGCCAAAATTCTTGCAGCAAATCATTAGGGTGAGCCCTGAGTCCTGATCATTGTCCTGCAGAATCCACTGATAGCCATTCAATTGCATTCATTACCTGTGGGTAAAGTTTAGGTGAGGTTCACTTTCTGTGGGACGTGAAAAAAATCAGTTACTGTGTTTGGAATCAAAGATTGGTATTTCCATTTTTCTGGCAGAGGAAAAATTGGTTTGGTGGTCAGCATTTCCCTGATATATGTGACTCTTTCTCTGACATCCTGAAAAAATGCTGTCTATAGACACAAAACTCTTCCAGAAATCTTGGTGACTTCATATTGTGAGTGCAGCATTATGCAGGAAAACTGTTTGATACAGCATTCCTACTGGTGAGATTCCTTGCTCTATGGTTTTATAGAAAAAATATTTTCCTGCTCATTTATAAATGGATGGATTTAATTTCTGTGAACTTGTGAACAATTTTTTGTCAGCTTGCTCTTCCAGGAGTTCCTCTACAGTTTTCTGGAATTCCTGTCACAGGACAATGGTTTAGGACAAATACAGGATGATCTTCACAGCTTCAGAAATCTGCACTAAGGAACTGACCCAGCATGGGCTGGTGCCTACCAGACACTTCAAAGAACTTTTGCTGTTCCTTAGAAGCTGACAGATGCCCTAGAAACAGGTGATTCCTTCCCTTTCCACCTCCTGATATTGTTTTCATTACACATGTACTCTGAATGCTTTTAAGGAAAAGCAGACAAGTAGAAAAATATTATGGTAACTGGAAGTATTTTATGACAGATGCCACCTTTTCAAATAATGCTTTCAAATAATTTCTTATTTGGAGCTCAGACACAAGGCTGAAACACTACATGCTTTGCAAAGCAGCTCAGAGAAACAACTAAACCTGAAACAGTCACTAAATTCCAACACATCCATCCTGGATACCTTTTGATTTGGTTTAAATCCAGTATATTGCATGTTGGTAAGAGCACATACTCTTTCCAATTTACAAAGTCTTTAGTGGCAGATCCACAACAGAGCCCACCATGAAACAGGAGGTCATTCATCACTGCAAAAAGGGTCTAACAGTTACACTGCAGCCCTAAAATGGGAAGACTGAAGTATTAATGGCTCTTTCACAACCAGGAACAGCAACAAACGAATGAAAAGAAGGACTAGAAATCATCTTGCCCTTCCCAACCTTCTGATAAGCCAACACACTTGTGGCTTATCAGAGGGGCTGGTGTCAGAACAGGAAGGGGTAAAGCCACCTGCTTCTCTCCCAGAACCACCACAACCAGTCCTCCCTTGTGGGAAGACCAAGATCCTTGAATTCAGGGAAATTAGGAGATGTCTGTTCTTCATCAGGCCTCCAGACAGAGGACTGTGTGGGTGATGCCTCCTGGCTGTGCATTAGCATCTTTTCTACTAGAGCATCATTAAAAAACACAGTTTAAAATAGATGCTCCTTCTCACAGCCTTGCTTTTGATTTCAAATCAGTTATACCTGTCTCAAGCTCTTTGGAAAAGGTGGTGTTATCAGTGCAGGAGACTCACTTCACCTTGTCACTTTTATAATTAAACCCATCTTCAACTTTGTATTTTTTGGTTTTCTCTGAATTCTAGTGCTTCTAGTGGGCATATGCAGATGAAAAGTTGGGTGTTTCCAGGTTTAGTTTTTTGAAGACTGACAAGGGGAAAAATAGGTTTTCAGGAAACACTTTTTACCCTAAAATTTTTCATTTAAATCAAATTAATTCCTGCAGAGGAAAATGCAGGAAATGTGTTAGTATTTTAGCTTTCATGGTAGAAGAGGGAGGAAGGGAAGAGAAATTAAAAATGGAGTGGTATTTTCATCATGCATTTAAATCATTAATAACAGGTTTTTTCTAACCAAAAAAGCAGGAAATTAGAAATGAAAGAAAAAAAAAGGCAATTATTCACATCATTTCTTCCCATAACCTCCAGAGCACAAAAATATTTTTTTTTGCAACATGATTACTTAGCTTAATTACTACCAATGACATTACAATTTTTTACAGGACATTAGAAATATTAGTTTTGGAAGAAAATGCTGTGTTTCACTTATCAAAAGCAGAGTAAACATATAAAACCATTTGTTTTATAGAAGCAAGTAAAAAAAAATTACGTTTAAAAGGAATTAAACCAAGCATTAAGTAATATTTTTTCACTGGATTGTTAGTATTTTAGAAGTCAAGCAAGAAGGACTAGTCCCTGTCAGGGAGATATAAACAAAAAATACACAACTAACATGCAACTCAGTGCATGTTCCAAATAACTGCTGAGGATTAACTTAGACTTCTTCATTGGATAAAAATCTGAATATCATTTATAAAATGCAGTTTTACAGCACTGGAAAGCAGCAATCTCAATTTCAGAACAACAAATTTTCAGAAAAAAAAGGATAATCCCAATTAAATTTTTGTCTCTTTCCCCCCTCCCGACCCCTGAATTTGTTTCTTTCTTTTCAAAAGCTTTGCATTATTTGTGTCTCTATAATTCTTTCTGTTCCAAGATGACACTCCTTTCTTTTTAGTGATCTTCTGAGATTTTGAGCTAGATCATGGAAAACTACTGCACTTAAGTGGAAAGTAACTCTCTCCTTTTAATAGGTGGTTGATTTTTAGAAATTTGTTGGGTTACAAAATTAGTCCATCAAACAAATGAATAATTTGACAACAACCTGTAGCAGTCTCACAGCACTTATGAGGTCTGTTTGAAGGAGCAGCTTGATTTGATCTGTTGGTACTGAAGGACATGCCTTGGTGCTCAGAAACTATGGATCTTTTTTAATCAATTAATAAATAAGATGTTGCCTTTCACACCTTTGATTTGTGTCCTCTAACCACAGCCACAGAAAATTCCCATTACCTTATGCAGCCATTACTGCTTTTGTTTCTTATGGTGCCATTCTGCTTACACGTCCAGAAGAGTGGAGCAGTCCACCCAGAAATCTTTCTGCACCACTGTGTCTTTGCAATTCCAAAGATTGAAAACAACCTTAGTATTGTCTGGGATCCATACTCTTCTGTCTCAGTGTGTGGGGCTTGTCTTGGGTTGCTTCCATCAATCTTATCTTGTTCTAAATCCTGAGTATCTCTCTGGCACGACTAGAAACAGCACCTTGAATACACGACACTACATTAATCTGTGAGATGCACTTCTCATCTTTCAGACCACCACTATCTGCTCTGCACCCAGATAGTATTAAAAGAAGGCTCATGTTGATGCACTTGTTTGTGAGAATGAAAAGCAATTAAAAAACCCAACACCCTAAGATTCAAAGTTCCAAATTATCTCCTGGTCAAAAATGTACATTAGACGTGCCAAAATGTTACTAGGAATGCAACTCAGTGCTACAAAAGTCTCAATAGTTTACACCATTAAAGAAGCTGGTCTTAAATATAAAAAGGCAATTGACATTTACAGAAATATTTCCCTTCAGTTCTATGCTTTTTGAACCAGACCTGTTAACTTGGGGTTTCCACGGGCTACCAATTGTTTCTGTAACCTCTCTGCCATTACTGGTATAACTTAAATTTTCTATTTCCGAACAAAAGCAACATTCTTCTGTATTTTATTTCATTATAATTAAGAACACATCAAATGGAAATAATGACTTTAAATAATTCTCTGAGTAAATACATACACTGACTGACAATTTACTTATTTATGTTATATACATAAATATGGCTATCAGCAGTAGAAACAGTGAGACTTTAAACAAAATAAAGACAAACTGTCTCTTTTTATTCTTGCCTTCTTGTGTGAATATTTTTATAATTTTAAGAGTTGAGTCATGAACCATTAACAGTCCAGTCTCTCACAAACATTGGGGTGAATAACTGAAAATTCATTGCACAAATACTTACTTTGTGCTGTAAACTAGTTGCAAATCTGTACCCAATACTGAGTCAGATTATATCTTTCTTTGCTGTAAATATCTCAGTGATGTAGGAATAACATGTCAGCCAAAAAAATCATCTTCCTGATACCTCAAGAAAGATATTAGTTCTGTTAAAAGCTCCTGTTGTACTAAATCATGTTACAGTGGTCCTGGCAATAAATTATACAAAGTGAAAATAAATAAACTACAAAGCATTGTAAAGTTGCATTTTTAAAGGAAAGTAAACCTAATAGGTAAAATATAAGAATGAAATTCAAAATTCAAGGCCCGTTTTTTACTGTCAAATTAATAAACTCTTAAATAAAATAAAAAAATGCTGTCAAATTTTAAAAAAATTTAAAATAAAAATTTACTGTCAAATTTAAAAAGCTCTTTCTCTGTGTTTATTATTGGCATCTGAGTTTTAAAACAGTATATATTGCTTTTGTTCACCTACCATGATTTAAACAATTTTGTTAATATTTATGTATTTCAGACAAT
This sequence comes from Prinia subflava, assembly GCF_021018805.1. Taxonomy (NCBI): domain Eukaryota; kingdom Metazoa; phylum Chordata; class Aves; order Passeriformes; family Cisticolidae; genus Prinia; species Prinia subflava. The sequence continues at coordinate 99,332,631 of NC_086283.1, read as the reverse complement.
GTCTCAGAGAAAGGGTTTATTGTATACATGATCTAAATCAAGAATACACAAATGCTCATCATCTTCAGAAATAAAATCTGTACCTAAAGTCTGCAGCTTGCTTTTACCTACATGGCAAACTGAACTTCTGAACCAACCAGACCAAAAACTTACGAGTGATTGAAATCCAGATGAATACCCTGCAGTTTGAACAAAATACCACCAAAACACAATGCTTATGTAATTTTCTGTATGTGTTTGGAAAACTGCTATACATCTCACTTGATGTAAACACTGGTATTCCAGGTGTTTGACATGTAACTGTCAAAATACTATCCAAATAGTGTCTTTAATTTGAATCTGTACTTAGTCACATAAAAACAAACCCAGATATCCCAAGGGGAAGATGTGGCTAATGGTTTTCATAGCAAGACCTGGCACACATTTGTTATTAGCAGATAACAAGTTGTTTTTGAGTTAAGTATAAAAAATAAACTATCAACTTGTACCAAACTAGACTGAGTGGCAAGATTAAGCTAAGGAGTTCAAAAAACAAATTCTTTCCATCTCCTCTGGCAGAACCCCCTTTGTCTGCTCCCAAAGCAAAAGGAATCCACAACTTACCCAGAAACTGGGCTGAATTTGTGCTAGGTCCTTCCCTCTTATGGAAAAACCTGCAGAAAGACACCATACAGATCGAGGCAGAAAGTCTTTTCCACCAGTTGTTTCAGTGAGGGGTGGGAGCAGGAGGCTGTCCGAGGGTGGAAGTGCAGCCCAGGTACCCTGGCGGGGCAGGATTTGGAGCTGCCTGCCAGCCCTCTGCCCACCAGTTGAAGTCTCTCTGTCTGGGCTCTGGGCATTCTGCAGAGGACTCTGCACTTCAGAGAGCAGCAGCTTGAAGAAATACTTAATCATAAGATGAGCAAATTCTGCTTCTGCAAAGAAATGGACACCTGTCCTTCTTGCCCCACCTCTGCATTCTGCTTCTGTAAAAGTGTGTGTGAATCTTCCTCGTGCAATATTTGAAACATACTCTTGCATTCAATCACTCATTTTGTGGCAATTCTGATCATTCTGGTGCGTTTATGATCAACATGAAAAACATTATTGATGTCTACAAAAATGCAAATGAGAGATATACAATTGAGTCCATCCTATTACTGATGTAGGTGATCAGCCTCTGTGTTGTTATGTACTGCACAACGTGAACTTTTTCTTTTGTTTTGTTTTTTTTCCAAGTGACATCCAGGAACCATCTTACCACCTCTTAAATGTCATTGTTCCTAGACTAATCATATACACAGATGAGTAGAGATAAACATGTGTAATCCTAAACACAATGCAGATTGAAGAGAACAAAAACCAACCCTAGTAATTCTTCTCCCAGTATAGCACAGGTTGGTGTGTTGGAGCAGACCTCAGTATTGGCAAATGATAAATGAAATACATTAATTCCTGTGTGACACAACTCCTCTCTATATTTTAGCAATGGCCCAGTCAATCTTGCTGAAACTGTTGGGATAAAGTTAGTGAAGCCCGTAACAAGATTCTGGTAGCAGGACTTATATACGCAAAATTCACAGCAGATTATATTATGAACATTATCAGCCTCCTTGGAAAATACTTTCCTATCTGCACAGGTTAAATCGTATGGTAATAGCACCAGTATCTAAAAACCAGACTATAGTTATCTCTAGCATAAATAGACTGCTTGTTAATGCATATGGTTATTATTCTTTTATTAGCTAAATGTGTATCTCATTAATGCCTTTTCTTAATACAAAAGCAGATATATAAATATATATATATATTGCACTTCTAAAGAGTTAACCATAAAAGCATTTTACTTAACTTACCAGTTGTTGAAGCTGGAAGGAGTCTTGCCCTAAACACTACCTGCTCTCATGTTTGTAATATCTGTCTCTCTCTCCCGCTGTTTCCCTCCCCCCTGTGCAGAGATTGCAGTAAACTTAGAAAACTAGCAGGGACAATGTTTCAAATGACTTAAGAAGGAGAACAGGAACAATCATTTCGTTCTCTTTTTTTTTCAGATGAGTACAGTACCTTCAGAAAGAAGGAAGGAAGGGAGGGGAGAGGAAGTCAACAACCCTTTGCTTTCCTGCAAAAAAATAAGGAAACAGCAGATAGCAATCTCGTTTTCTCTCAAACAAAATGTTTGGAAAAATAAATATATCCAATCCAAAAGGAATTCCTCAAGTATTATATCTGCATTATTGGCTTCATAAAACCCTCTTTACAGCTTGTTATGTGCAACTACATGAAATGAATTTCCGAAGTAGTAGGTAGGAGTAAGACACCCATATCTTACACAGAACAATTAGCCGTAAGTTTGCATAGATAATGAGGCTTTCACTCTAGAGAAAGACTAATCATAGATGTATACACAGATCTTGTTTCCATGGTGATATAGGTAAAAAATGCCTAAAATCCCTGTTTAGAGTGATCACAAGAAAGTAGCACATTAGCTATTCATGGAACTGTGGGGGAAAAAGAAGGGTGATGAAAAGGGTCAGAAAAATGACCCCTTGCCAGAAAAATGGCAAAGAACATAGATTGATACTGGTGGTGCAGCAATGAGTAATTGATCTCCAATAACGGCATTATAGAAGGCATACTGATTTATCAGTATGTACTATGTTTTGGAACAGATTTTATACTTAATGTCTTTCTTTCTTCTTCTTTCTTTCTTTCTTTCTTTCTTTCTTTCTTTCTTTCTTTCTTTCTTTCTTTCTTTCTTTCTTTCTTTCTTCTTTCTTTCTTTCTTTCTTTCTTTCTTTCTTTCTTTCTTTCTTTCTTTCTTTCTTTCTTTCTTTCTTTCTTTCTTTCTTTCTTTCTTTCTTTCTTTCTTTCTTCTTTCTTTCTTTCTTTCTCTCTCTCTCTCTTTCTTTCTTTCTTTCTTTCTTTCTTTCTTTCTTCTTCTTTCTTTCTTTCTTTCTTTCTTTCTTTCTTTCTTTCTTTCTTTCTTTCTTTCTTTCTTTCTTTCTTTCTTTCTTTCTTTCTTTCTTTCTTTCTTTCTTTCTTTCTTTCTTCTCTTTCTTCTTCTTTCTTCTCTCTTTCTCTTTCTCTTCTTTCTCTCTTTCTCTCTTCTCCTCTTTCTCTCTTTCTTTCTCTCTTTCTCTCTCTCTTTCTCTTTCTTCTCTTTCTCTTCTCTCTCTCTCCTCTCTCTCTCTCTTTCATTCTCTCTTTCATTCTCTCTTTCTTTCACCATTAAACATATCTTGACAACCAGATACTGGCCAGCTGGCCAGAGTTGTACTTGGGATAAGTTTAGCCCCTTGTGCTCCACTGTGTTTTTGTTTGCTTGTATCTTTCCCCCTAACTTTATCTATCATCTGAAGGTCACTTACAGTGGTTAGATGCTCCCTTTTTTTCACATTAGTTTTTTTCATGTTACCATACCTTCCAGTAAACACCTTCACACTGTCACAGAACTATGCGTGGTTTATCTGGTAGTTTATCTGGTAATGCAGTAGTGAATATGGAGCTGTCTCTCAACAAGCAATTCAGGTTGATTTCTGTGAAAGACTTAAACAAACAATCCTTTCAAAAGGCCCTCTCCTACATACTCTGCATCCAGACTTTGCTGTGGAAGAAATATCTAGAGCAAGGCCACTGAAATAATTTAGATTACTGCTGTAAATCCAGTTTTAATGGAAGGACAAGGTGGTATGTTATCCCATAGAGATTACCATTTCATTTATTGTACAATAACAAGAATTAATAGGCTTTAAACCAGGATAGGAAGCAGTCCTTTAGCTGTGTTCCTTCACAATTCCTGGTGGTACTTCCTGAAGATATCTAGCCATTATTTGGTTGGGGAGACTTTTATTTTAATATTCAGAAAACTAAATATTAGATAATGGACATCAGCACTTGACTGAGCTATGCACGTGTTATGAGTGATCTCTGGCCATAGAAGACCACCTGGGTTTTCTGAAATAGGCAAAACCATAAAGTGAGGGTGAATTTTAAAAACAGAAGTATGCAATGCACTTAGATTATATAGGGCAAGTGAAGTCCTCAGTTCTCCCTTGGGAATGGAGGTCCCAATCAAGGAGGTCTCCTCTGCATACCAAGCACAAAGAAATTAAAGAGGCATGGCAGGCCATCGAAGTAATGCATTGTCCTGCAGAGTCAGCCTAATAGCACAAAGCCTGTGAATTTGTTTCAAAATTGTTTTTCATGATCCTGAAGATAGCAGCAGCTTCCAGGCCATTCCATATAGCTTAATTTATTTATTTTCCAGGCACAACTGGCTAATGAGACCCTGTATGCTGCCATCATGTAGCATTTTTGTTTCTCTCCATTGGGAACCCAATGCAGAAGCATATTTGAAAACCTATACTGATTAGCTTAGGATCATTCTTAAGTAAGTGTCTGAGTGTATGTGATAGTCTGTGTAGTCCTCTGTGAAGGACCTAATTGTCACAGCTATCCTATACTTCTTCTAAGAGCAGCTTCCCCTTTCCTTGAGGACTGCAAAGCTAAGGAGATGGACACAAATATCTGCAAAGTTCCTTCAAAAGGTTATGGGACTTGGCTATCCTGATTAAAGAGGACTGCAAGAGGCCCCTACTTCAGCAACGACAGCAGGAGATATTTCACTTAAGGTCTTATT